>NC_090648.1:193410304-193725005 GCF_040937935.1 Hyperolius riggenbachi | reverse complement strand
CAAAGAGTCTGCCATCAAATTCACCAACATGACCAACACTGCCAAAATCCAAGAACTGCTGACAAACTTTCATACCAACCTATATGAACTGAACAAACAAGGTGTCAACCATGCAGTGAAGGACTTCAGCAACATCTTATATAACATGGCAGTACTCGCCGGCCTCAAGCAGACCAACTTTAAGAGATCCACAAATAAACAGTCCCAAAAATGGTTTGACAGTGAGTGCAAGGCTCTACGTAATTCTCTAAGGGCAGCCTCTAACCAAAAGCACAGAGACCCCAACAACCAGGACCTAAGGAAGCCCATGACCACCTACAGAGACAATACAAAGACACCCTCAGGCGGAAAAAACAGAGCCACATCTCCCACAAACTCCAACAGCTGGAGGACTCCCTCCAAGACAACTCATTCTGGGAGACCTGGAACCACATTGGGACAAAGCCCAAGAAAAGCGCCCTCCACATCCAAAATGGCCACATCTGGCTCCACTACTTCAGGGACCTCTACAAAGACATCCCAGAAAATGCCCAAACCCCGGAACAGAAACAAATAGCTGCAAAGCTGAAGGACATGGAGGAGACAATCAAGGACTTTCAAAACCCCCTGGATACACCAATCACGATGGAGGAAATAAGAGAAAGAACAAAGCTGATAAAATGTAAGAAGGCTAGCGGTACCGATGGCATCCTGCCAGAGATGATCAAATACAGCCCCCCGGACATACATGAGGCACTCGCAAGACTTTTCAACCTTATCCTGAGTGCGGGCTCCTTTCCTCAGGCCTGGAGTGAAGGCCTCATAACACCCATCTACAAGAATGGGGACAGATATGATCCAGCAAACTACAGAGGAATCTGTGTCAGCAGTACACTGGGGAAACTGTTTAACAGCATCATCAATAAAAGGATCCTCTCCTTCCTCACACAGCAGGACGTACTCAGCAAAAGCCAAGCTGGGTTCATGCCAAACCACCGCACAACCGACCACATCTACACACTGCACAGCCTTATCAAGACTCATGTCCACAGCTCACGTGGCAAAATACACGCTTGCTTTGTGGATTTTAAGAAGGCGTTTGACTCGGTGTGGCACCCAGGCCTTTTCCTAAAACTCCTAGAGAGCGGAATAGGAGGTAGAATCTATGATGTCATCAAGAGTTCATATACTGGGAACCAATGCAGTGTGAAAGTGGACGGGAAGAGAAGCGTGTTCTTCAAGCAGGGTCGAGGAGTCAGGCAGGGCTGCAGTTTGAGCCCAACGCTCTTTAACATATTTATTAACCAACTGGCTGTAGCCCTGGAATCCTCCCAACACCAGGCCTCCTCTTGCATGACCACGAGGTGAAGTTCCTGCTGTATGCAGATGATCTCCTGCTGCTCTCCCCAACAGAAAGGGGCCTACAGGACAGCCTGGCAGTACTGGAGAGTTTCTGCACCACATGGGCACTGCCCATCAACCCAAAGAAGACAAAAGTGATGGTGTTCCAGAGAAAAAATCTAAAATGCCCACCTCCTCATTTATATTAAATGGCTGCCCACTGGAGACCACAAACAGTTACACCTACCTGGGGCTGGAAATTAACCAAACTGGGAGCTTTAAACCAGCAGTAGAGGCCCTGAAGGAAAAAGCCTGCAGAACGTTTTATGCCATCAGAAGGCAACTTTACCACCTAAAACCACCGGTGAGAGTCTGGGTAAAGATATTCAACAGCATCATCACCCCAATCCTGCTCTATAGCAGTGAGGTATGGGGCCCGGTCACCTACCCTGACCAATCAAAATGGGACTCCAGCCCAACAGAAATCTTCCATCTAGAGTTCTGCAAGTATCTTCTCCAAGTCCATCGCAGCACTTCGAACTCAGCTTGCCGGGCAGAGCTAGGCAGATTCCCACTATGGCTGACTATCCAGCAGAGGGCACTCTCATATTGGGCGCATATACAGAGCAGCAACCCCAGCACTTACCACCATAAAGCCTTACTGAGCCAGGGTGGGGAGGCCATACCACGCTCTCTGAAACAAAACGTCAACAGCCAGCCCAGCCAAGACCACCAACACAGGCTGACAAAAGCCCAAATAAAAGGAATGATAGAAAGCTGCAAGGACCGATACATAGAGGAATGGAGAAGTGACATAAAGAACTCCCAGAAACTCACTATCTACCAATCACTACAGAGGGAGTACACAATGGCCCCATATCTGGAGAGGCTACACCACCACAAAGATAGACAGGCCTTGAGCCTGTACCGTCTGAGTGCCCACAACCTGGAGATAGAGACAGGACGACACAGACAGACATGGAAGCCCAGGGAGGAGAGACTGTGCCGGCAATGTGATCAGGGGGTCCTGGAGGATGAGGCCCACTTCCTGCTACACTGCAGCAAATATACACCGTTGAGGACCGCCCATTTCCAAAGACTCTCCGCCCACATTGCAGATTTCACCTCCACAGATGAGGAGAGGAAACTCTATATCATACTGGGGGAAGAGGAAGAAACTGTGCAAATAGCTGCCAGATATGTCACGGCCTGCCACCAACTGAGAGGAACATGATAACACATGGACTGTATAACCCCATACTCCCTCCCCTATGGAATGTATGCCTATACCCCCCTCCCCTATGGACTATATACCCCATCCCCCCCATACCATCCCGTACATCCTCCTATGGACTGTATACCCATGTCCTTCCCTTATTCCCACAATCCCCCCCCCCCCCCCCCACGTTAATGTTCTATTTTGCTTTGGCAATGCTAAATGTATTTGGTCCTGAGAGAGAGAGAGAGAGAGAGAGAGAGAGAGAGAGAGAGAGAGAGAGAGAGAGAGAGAGAGAATTTTTTTCCCCCAATCATGTAGCCAAGGGTGCCCCAACAGTGGAAGCTTTAAGCTTTGCATCCTTCTGATAGTTTGTCGATAGAGTGGGGCCGAACCTCCGATTTTAGGTTCGCGAACTTCCGCAATAGACTTCAATGGGGATGCGAACTTGAAAAAAAAAATTATGCTGGCCACAAAAGTGATGGAAAAGATGTTTCAAGGGGTCTAACACCTGGACCCTCAAGTGGAGGAGTAGGATACATGGCAAAAGTCCCCGGGAAAAATCTGGATTTGACGCAAAGCAGCGTTTTAAGGGCAGAAATCGCATTGAATGCTAAATGACAGGCCTTCCGCAAAAGGTTTGGTTCGCGCGAACTTTCACGAACCGCCATAGACTTCAATGGGGATGCGAACTTTGAAAACTAGAAACATTTATGCTGCCCACAAAAGTGATGGAAAAGATGTTTCAAGGGGTCTAACATCTGAGTTTTTGCATGTCGGAGTGGGATACACGCCAAAAGTCCCGGGGGAAAATCTGGATTTGACGCGAAGCAGAGTTTTAAGGGCAGAAATCAGATTGCATGCTAAATTGGAGGCCTAAAGTGCTTTAAAACATCTTGCATGTGTATACATCAATCAGGTAGTGTAATTAAGGTACTGCTTCACACTGACACACCAAACTCACCGTGTAACGCACCGCAAACAGCTGTTTGTGTAGTGACGGCCGTGCTGGACTGGTGCGCACCATGGTGAGAGTTGAGTGGCGGGTTCACTGAACAGAACAGGTATGCAGTGGCGGGGTTCACTGAACAGGTATGCAGTGGTGGGTTCACTGAACAGAACAGGTATGCAGTGGCAGGTTCACTGAACAGGTATGCAGTGGTGGGTTCACTGAACAGAACAGGTATACAGTGGCAGGTTCACTGAACAGAACAGGTATACAGTGGCGGGTTCACTGAACAGAACAGGTATGCAGTGGCGGGTTCACTGAACAGAACAGGTATGCAGTGGTGGGTTCACAGAACAGGTATGCAGTGGCAGGTTCACTGAACAGAACAGGTATGCAGTAGCGGGTTAACTGAACAGGTATGCAGTGGCGGGTTCACTGAACAGAACAGGTATGCAGTGGCGGGTTCACTGAACAGAACAGGTATACAGTGGCGGGTTCACAGAACAGGTATGCAGTGGCAGGTTCACTGAACACAACAGGTATGCAGTGGTGGGTTCACAGAACCGGTATGCAGTGGTGGGTTCACAGAACAGGTATGCAGTGGCAGGTTCACTGAACAGGTATGCAGTGGCAGGTTCACTAAACAGGTATGCAGTGGCGGGTTCACTGAACAGGTATGCAGTGGCGGGTTCACTGAACAGGTATGCAGTGGCGGGTTCACTGAACAGGTATGCAGTGGTGGGTTCACTGAACAGGTATGCAGTGGTGGGTTCACTGAACAGGTATGCAGTGGTGGGTTCACTGAACAGGTATGCAGTGGTGGGTTCACTGAACAGGTATGCAGTGGTGGGTTCACTGAACAGGTATGCAGTGGTGGGTTCACTGTACAGGTATGCAGTGGTGGGTTCACAGTACAGGTATGCAGTGGTGGGTTCACAGTACAGGTATGCAGTGGCGGGTTCACTGAACAGGTATGCAGGTATCCAGTGGGCTCACTGAACTGAACAGAACAGGTATGGTGGGCTCACTGAACAGAACAGGTATGCAGCCAGGAACAAGCTAAGCCTAACTAATCTTTCCCTATGAGAGACAGTCTGCAGCAGCTCGCCCTACTCTCACTAACGCAGGCACACGAGTGAGTGTAATGGCCGCCGCTGCCTGCCTTTTATTAGGGGGGGGAGTGGCTCCAGGGGCTAGTGTAGCCTAATTGGCTACACTGGGCCTGCTGACTGTGATGTAGAGGGTCAAAGTTGACCCTCATGGTGCATTATGGGGCGAACCGAACTTCCGCAAAAGTTCACCTGCGGGACCCGAACGCGAACCACTGAAGTTTGCATGGAACCGTTCGCAGGCGAACCGTTCGGCCCAACTCTATTTGTCAACCGGTCTGGAGGTTTGTGTCCATAACACTTACAGTAGGAGTGGTTAAAATGTAGCATATATTACCACAGGAAGTAGTTACGGCAAATTCTATACCTGCATTTAAAATAGTCTCGGGTGCTTCCCTTGCATTGAAGGACATCCATTGTTATAACAGGCAATTCCTGGTAGAGGTGATTCAGGGATCATACCTGATTACCATCTGGAGTCAGGGAGGAACTCAAACACCCCCATCCCCTTTTTTAAAGGTTTTTCATCTTCCTCTGGATCGATTGAGCTATGGGGAGGTGCAGGGCAGTGATTAGTTTATTTTATCTGGTTTAAACTTGATGGACAGATGTCGTCGTCGTCGTCTTCTTGAACTATGTAACTATTTTTTAGTGTATAGTTAAGCTCTGTACACACACCAGGTGATTTTTTTTACCTGCATGGGTGCTGCCATTTTACTTTACACACAGCGTGGGAATTCACAGCATGTTTAATCCTGCTGTGAACAGGTGCCCAACCTTGAAACCATTAATAAGACACTTTAATGCATAGGTGCCCACACTTTTTCGGCTCGCGAGCTACTTTAAAGTTGGCAGAGTCCAGGAGATCTACCAACACCCTGCCCCTCCAGTATAGGTAGCCAGGTATAGATGCCTTCAGTGTAGGTAGCCAGGGATCTGTTCTTTCAGTGTAGGTAGCCAGGGATCTGTGTCTCCTTCCGGGCGGCTAACTGGAGGGCAGCAGCGGCTGAAGGAATGCTCCGGTGTAAGAACAGATAGTGCAGCCCCGCACGTTGTGCAGCTCAGCATGCCGCAGTAGGAGCCTGCGTCCCCCCGTCATTCCACCGGCAGGGGGCGGCTGGCAGCGTGCATAGATGCGTTGTGCATGCGCCGCCCCCAGCCATGACATCGTGGCCGCGTTGCCTCACTCCGCCACCGCTTCCCTATTAGCCAGCAGCAGAATTTGACGGGACTTGGCCGCGTTACGCAGCTGCCGGGCACAAAATGTTAAGTGATGCGGCTAGGAGGCCGCGATCTACTAAATAGGTTGTCGCGATCTACTGGTAGATTGCGATCGACCTATTTGGCACCCCTGCTGTAATGGATCCAAGTATATGAAGCCAGTACCATATCTTGAAAGAAAAGTGTTTACTAGAAGTATTGTTACAAATTTTTACCATATAGAAGTTTTCTGCTTCCTAATTCACACAGCTGAAAACTGTGCAGAACTTGTACCACAACATGGTCTGATCTGTAGTTCTGCCCAGCCTCTTTGCTAACTGCTTCATCACCTCCTACCCTCTGAACCATGCTGTCTGCTCTCATGTGTGCAGAGACGAGCTTGCTGTAAATAAAAAAACACTGAGCGCACAGAGATGCTGTGCATAAAAAGGCAGGGGCTGAAGAGAGAGTTGGCAGAGCTGCAGACATGACCATGCTATGGAAAAATAGCATTCAAGCCTACTATTAAAGCAAACCTTGACCCAAAAATAAACTACTGATATAACTGACCAGAAGACTCTTTTCTTTGCTACTAATGCTCTATTCATTATCTGTACTACACATACAATTCGCTTCCGGTTTGCTTTAAGACCTGCTATTAAGTATCCATAGGTCTGAGGTACCAAGTCTTTCTTGAGCTGTAGATCATATGAGAACATAAGTATACCGAAGTATTTTTGCAAACTTGGATATATTAAAAATTGTTTAAGGGCATGGGCTTTTAACCCATGCCTATGTTGTATTGGGCCATTGTAAGAATTGATTGGTTGGGTGTTTACGGTTCTTTGCACGCACCTGCAGAGACTGCAGCAGAATTGTCCTCTAATTAGACTTCCTAGAATACCATCTAATTATGCATGGAATATCTCCATTTCTGCTCTTCTAAATGACATATATTACTCATATTAGCAATGACTAGAAGTGCTTCCTTGTTTTTGTTTTTTCCTTCCAGGATCCCTTATTTTGAGACAAGTGCTGCAGATGGAACCAACGTGAATAAAGCGGTGGAAACCTTACTGGACCTTATCATGAAACGCATGGAACGGTGTGTGGACAAGTCTTGGATACCCCAAGGGGTGGTACGGTCCAATGGCCACAGCTCTACTGAGCAGTTAAATGAGGACAAAGAGAAAGGCAAATGTGGATGCTGAGACCACCCCTTTGAAAAAAAAAATTCTCACCAAAATGCATAATACTATTTCTCCTTTTATTGAACATGGTTGTGTTCTGAGGTCATGATTTCTGAACATACACGTACAGTTTATATTTTGCAAATAATATCATCTGTTTGTGTCATTACCTCAGAACTAATGTTCTATTCCCAGAGACTCTGCAAGGAGCAGTATGGCTTTGTTTGTCAGGACACGACTAATCCATAAATACATTTGAACTATACACAAATGAAAGCCTGTTGCCCCTGGCTGTGTTCAAATATAAAATAAACCCCTGCAGTTAATCTCCATTTTTAGACAACATTCTTATATAGTTCCAAATGTGACTTCTATCTGCCCCTTTTATATCTGTGCACAGCTGTCATTACATAAATTATATATACAATTTCTTATGTTTCAACAGGAATTTAGGGCAGAGTAAAAACCAGCAAAAATTCTTCAGGGCTGTTGCTAAGCGATGACATTGTATGTGCTTTATGGGCCCTTTTGGACAGAGAGAGTTCCACATTGGTCCTGGTGAGACATGCTACCACAAGAGCTGATTAGAAACAGCTGAGCTGGAAGTTACTACACTTGTCCAATGAATCACTAGAATAATCACTGAATAACTATCATTTCCCACTATCCTTTTGGTGTTTAATTGGTTGGGGGTTACTTCTTCTCCTTTGTTGATTGATTAGATTATAAGTAGTTTCTCATCCTGGATTTGTGTTTTTGTTTCTGAATTGTAAGCTTGCATGCATTCATTCATACATGCAATCAAAATGACTGTATCCGAATTTTCTTCTATTTTGGTGTATAGAAGAATCTTGAACTGGTGTTTACTTTGAATGATTAGTATTTGAATTTTTTTGAGGTTCCTAACAAAATACAAAGAATAGAGACTAAGGCAATTAAGCCATACTGTAAGTGTATGAAACCAAAATGTGAAAGTTCAGTTTTCTTCTGTGTAAACAGATCACTGCTGTATGCAATTTTTGTTGTTGTGTATTCTGATATTGAACTAAAATTTTATAGTAGATTCTGCAAGAAGGAAACCTTGCTGGCTGCTGTAGCTCTGAGGATAGTTACATTCTCAGCAGAGCAGCCAATGGGAACACTGAGAAAAGGGGAAAGACATGGTCTTTTTCATCAGAAAGCAGAAGCCGATTGGTTAGCTATTATCAGAAATGGATTACTCAGCTACAAATACCTAGGCAGTAGCTTTTGAGATTTAAAATAAGAAACCTATCTCTAGTTTGTAGTAAGCACACAATACATTTCATACCGTAGTTTATGTTGGTGAATAAAGCGCTTATGTGTATTTTCAAGAAACCTGTCCCAGCCCTCAACAATGGAATTGATCATAAAAAAAAACTCCTATTCCAAGGTTAACTTCAGCAAAAACTATTATGACCACAAGAGTTCTTTCAGCTGCTAATCTGCCAAACTGGTTACTATGCCTGTCGTTCACTTTAGATGTTTAATAGACATCCTTAGTATGTTTGTAGGGCAGGGATGAAATGTTTACAACTGCATATGAAGTCAACAGCCAATATCTGGTTTCAGTATCAACCACTCCTAAAACATAACTTTTGTTGTTGCTTTTTTCATTATGTCAATTGCTGTTTCCAGGCTTTATGAAAGGCTATATTTTCAAAAGTTCTTTCAAGCAAGATACTGTATAGCTATTTTTAGATGAAAAGCTTTGCAGTGTATATCCGCTTTTAGTCTAGATTTAAATTTCTTCCTAGGAGAGAGAAGTTTTATGAAGATTTTATCAGCAATGTAGTTAGCTACAGGAATATCACAGAGGAAGGTTACACAGGGGTTCGTTCTCTGAAATTGGATTCCATATGTTGGTTAGAATCACACAGTGCAGAAAACACATCTAACACTCATTTTCTCATTTTCTGGCTCACTTCTGACTATAATGATGTACAGTGACCATAAGACATTTTTGGCTATTGATAAGGTTACAGCACTACACTATGTTATGAATTATGGGGTTGCTAGGAGCTATAGTTTACCTGCATATGGTTGGAGGAAGTGTGGGTTGCTTACTTCTGCCATACACTGTCAAAATATAACCTTTTAGAATGAATATAATGTTCATTTACCTGCATTAAAGTGACCCTATGTTGGATTTATGCATATGAATCCACTGCCAAATCCTGAAAATGAATTGTTAAATAAAAGCACATTGTGTTTCCCACCTTAATGGTAGCCACTAATGATCCAATCTTTTTCATCCAATCTTACCATTTCTATCTAATATAAAGGAACTGCCTATAGTATCCAATTAATATATTCCATCAGTTTACTCTTCTACTACATAGATTTGGTAAGATTGGATGAAAAAGATTGGATCATTAGTGGCCACCCTTAGAATACTTTCCGGTCTTATTCAGCCATATACAATCCTGCAGGTCTTTTTAGTGTATTCTCACATGATCACGCCTCTACCCCTTCCTTATCATGGTCCATGCTGTCTCCTTTCCGCCTAGACAGCATGAGTCATGAAAAAGGAAGTTGTTTGGAGCTGATCAGGTTAGAGTCTGCAAGTTTGTTTGATTTGAATTCTCAGTGTTCAGTCTAAACTGCAAGATGTCCATTTGACTAAATAAGAAGATAATGTGCTCAGGGTAAGGAATAACATCAGTGCTCTAAGAAACCATTCTGATTCGGGATATAACATTGGGTTCATCAACATGAGACTGTTTGGGCACTTAAATTGCAGTACCTTCACATACCATTGTGCCATTTGAGCAAATGTCATAAGGTTTCTATAAATGTGAACACCCACCTCACATATACATGTAGTGAATTAGGTATGCCTTGCTGTAAAACATTTTTATGTTTGTATTATATATGTAAATAGCTTTTTTTTTTTTTTTATACAAGAGGAGCCAGTATAAAAGCTATTAGTACATCAGAAGTGACCCAAAGTAATATAGCAGCCCTAAGATACTTTCCTCCGCACCTATGGCCCTGTGGTAATGTGACAGAAAATTCAGATGAATTAAAAATAAAAAAGTCTTTATGGACTTTATTAACCAACAAACTATCAGTACATATATTAATAAAGCCAGAACAGTAGAAGATGGATTCTGATTAGTTGCTAGAATTTGCACTCAATAGTTTACTCCACTAGCTCAATGCTGTATTTGTAAGACATTAAATCTGTTTATTTGCTCTTTCTTTTTGTTTTTGCCATTTTCTCAACAATTTGATATACTGCCACTCAAAAATCTGATTAATGCAAAGTTTCTGTTCTCGTGGAAATGTTAGTCTTGCTAAATATAGCCAGCCGACTGCAGACATACTGAATAAAATCAATGAGTGCCTTCTTTTTTAGCAATCACCCAAAGGGTATGAGTGTTTTCAGCTTCCGCTGTGCCAAATAATCTGTCATCAACTGTCCAGGAAGCTGAATGTTGTCTGTGTACTTGTAAATGAAATGAGAAAGTGGTTTTCCACATCTGATATTTCATAGTAAGGCAGGCTGCATGCCGTCTTGGTTACAAGTTGACACATTTTTAATGGTCTGAACATGAAATTTAAAAGTGAGAGCTAATTAATAACTAAATTGCATATTTTTCATGTTGTGTATATTGTCTTTATCTAGATGTTTTACAAATGATGAAGTACAAAGTTTCTATTATCAAATAAAGATGTCTTTCATTATATTTGTGGTGTGTGTTTTGAAATTACTTTTGTAAAGTATGTAACTTAAAACTTTTCTCTCTGCTTTTTTCTTCCCTTCAGGCCTAGTTCAGTGCACGGTTGCGTTGCAGTATAATTCTGCATTACAACTCTCTGCCCATACAATTCTATTGGACTGTTCACAGTACTGCGGTATAACTGATCACATTTATTCTAACTCGTTGCATGCAGGCTGTGTATTAAAGGCTATGGCCAGCCTCCATTGCAGTTCACAGTCATTATAACACATGCATTATGCAACTGACCACTGTGAACCTAGCCTCAAAGTAGAATTCTACCAAGTATCACTGAGCTAAGAATTAGAAGAAAGTTTTTCATTTATACCCAATTATTTTTTCTACGCTTTAAAGAGACACTGAAGCAGAAAAAAATATATATGATATGATTTGTATGTGTAGTAGTACAGCCTTCTTCACCTTTCAAAGGGGTTTATTAAGCATCTTGTGTTACAGGTTGATTTCTTCAGCGTATAAATAGTCTTTCCTATGTACATCACATATATTTACAGCATACAGACAGGAAGCTAGTATTCTAACTAGCATTTTTTCCGTTTTGCATCAATCACTATTTACAAGCTTATAAAAAAAAGAGATATTTCATCTTTACATAGATATTTAAAAAGTTTAGACCCTTAGGTAAATATTTTTTTTTTTTTTGTATTATTATTAAACATTTTATGTGGGAATTTTTGGGAGGGTGGGATGTAAATATATGTGTATTTTTATTTATTTTTACATTTAAATGTAGTTTTACTTTTTGGCCACAAGATGGCAACCTTGAGTTTGTTTACATGACGTCACTTTAAGCTTACAATGTACGCTTAGAGCAGGTATGTCAAACCGGTCCTACAAGGGCCGAGATCCTCACACATTTTTGATACAGCTCAAATGAATTAATGGGTCTGAATCAGGAAAGGTGTGGTCCATCAGGTAGAACACATTCCTCTCTTTCTCAGTCAATGCTAAACACTAGCATGGATCTGGCCCTCCAGGCCTGAAGTTTGACACGTGGCTTATAGGGACATAGGAGGCAGAAAAAGCGAAGCTTCCAAGAGAAGCAGTCGCTTTTTCTGTGGGGGAGAGGAATTAGTGATCGGGCACCATGGCCCGATTCATTGATTTCTGGGCTAACGATCCACGGACCGGGAGCGCGCACGATAGGCCGCGGGAGTGCACATGTCCTCCTTGACATAGTTCTACGTCAAGGATGACAAAGTGGTTAAAATACATTACATCTGCGCCGAATGCATTTTCACAAATTTACAAGGGAATTTTAAATATGAACCCTGACTCAGCAAGATTTTAGCCTATGAAGAAAAGCCTGGAAACATGGTGGAACTGGAAATGCTTTGGCCAGGGATTGCTGTACAGCTGCAATATCGCTTCATAAGGATCCCGGGCAAATTTACCTATGGTTTGGACTGTTAAAATAAAAAATAAATAAATGACCAAGCCTCTTTAACCCCTTGTCACCTATGCAGGCTGGAATTGCCAAAATGCACAGCCCAGACAGCATGGGTCTCCACAACCTGAACTATGCCAACCAACATGGTATGGGGGGGGGGGGGGGGGGGTGGAGTTCAGCCCCCCCCCCTCTTCCCCAGAACCCTTGTCTTTTACCAGACCAAAGTGAATCCTCTCATGATATAGCAAGCCCTGAAATTGCACTACCTGCCACTTTCTGTGCCCCCGCTGTATAAGCCTGTTGCACTCCAATGAGGCACAGCACTCTGCCCTGTGACACCCTTGCACTGCTGCACATTAACCCCTGCTCAGTGGGGGTTAACATGCTGCATGTTACAAGGTCTTGAAAGCTTTTTTCCCCTGTTCTCCTTCACATACTCTGCACATTTGGCGATTCTAGCATGTATTGGGGCTTTGCTATTAACTGCTAAATTCAAGTTCTATCTAAGGTGGCCATACACTGGTCGATGTGCCATTAGATCGACCAGCTGACAGATCCCTATCTGATCGAATCTGATCAGATAGGGATCGTATGGCTGCCTTTACTGCAAACAGATTGTGAATCGATTTCAGCCTGAAACCGATCACAATCTGTTCAGCTGCTCCTGCCGCCTGTCCCCCCCCCCCCCCCCCGTATACATTACCTGAGGCTGGCTCCTGGGCATCTTCTCCGCACTGCACCGCACCGCTGTTCTTGCTCCATCCCGGCGCTTCCTGTGTTACTCCGTGACCAGGAAGTTCAAATAGAGCGCCCTCTATTTCAACTTCCTGGTCACCGGAGTGACACAGGAAGTATAAGCGTACACTGGGACATGCGGAAATGCGGTGCAGCGAGGAGAAGAGGACCCCGGAGCCAGCTTCAGGTAATGTATACATGCTCGGATCGGGCCCGAATCGTACGCCGCAAGCGACGCGCTCCTACCGCCGGGCGATCGAGGGTAATTTCCCGCACGGCGCGATCGACGGTCCGATCCGATTTCGGGAGGGAATCGGATCGGCGGGTGCGTTTAGCGCAAGCGATTGGCAGCAGATCCGATCCCAGGATCGGATCTGCTGTCGAAACGGCCGTGAATCGAGCCAGTGTATGGCCTGCTTAAGACCTAGTTTATCTGACTTTATTTTTAACTACGCAACATTATCTTATTGGATTTTTTTTTTTTACTATACGAATACCATTTGTATTGCAATGAAATTTGCTGCAAGCCAAAATTATTAGCATACCATTGACTAAAGCCTGGTACACACATCCAATTTTACCACTACCATGTAGTAAGAGAGCTTACCTGCACAATATTTTCATAATATTCAAAAATCTGGTGGCCCTCATACTACATGGAGGTGGTGAAATTGGCTAGTGATTGGTCAATCAAAATTGTATGTGTATGCAGCCTTCAAGCTATGTACAAACTTTAGATAACAATCATTCAGAACAACAGATAATAAGCAGATGAACGAATGTTTGCCAACTGGAATTCCGATCTCCTAATTGAATAAGCTTATACTACATGTACAGACTAAATGTTCAAACAACCGATCAGTAATAAATGTGTGCGCATACAGGAGGAACGTCAGTTTGTTGGGTGATGATTCTGTACATGTGCGCAATGATCTTTATCTAACACACTTGAACGTTTTGAGCACCGTTCTGTATGTACCTAGCTTTATTCTTGTGGCCATTAGTGATGGTCAATGAGATGGCAAAAAATTGTGCTCATTTATGCAGCATGGAAATGACTCAAATGTGGCAATTGATTGGACTGATTGCAAGTTCCTAATAGTTTAAAGCTGATGCAAATATTGGGAAGGGGGTAAGTAAAGGGGCCCATACACTGGTTGATTTCAGCCATCGATTCTATCGATCGATTTGTTGCCGATCGATTTGATCTATCTGACAGGATGGAAAATTTAGGTCGATCTGCTGCTGGCAGCAGATTGATGGCCCATAGAGTTGCATTGGATCTAATGGTCCAATAATGCATTTAGATCGATTTCCAATAGAAATCTATTGGAAATCTATTCCTAGTGTGTGGCACACATCAGATAGATTCCTGTCAGATTTGACTTGAAATGTATCTGATGGTCGAATCTGCTGCAAATCTATAAGTGTATGGCCACCATAACGTCAGTGCTGTGCGCAAAGCGCACCATGGTAAAAATTGGTCATGTCATGTGGGCAGGGCTAACTGTAATGTACCGCATAACAGTGAGGAGGCAGGTCAGAGTTTCCTCCCACAACAGTTAAGTAAAGTGACTCTAAAGGGGCCCATACACTCAGCCGATTTTCTGGCCGACCGATCGATCCCGATCGATAGATCGATTGCAAATCGGTTGGCCGATCGACGGCCGATTTCGATCGATTTCGATGGATTTCCATCGAACTGGCAGGGTGGAAAATTTAGGTCGATCTGATGAGATTGCTTATCAGTTTGCATTGGCCTTAATGGAAATCTGATGGCAAAAAAATGCCATCAGATCGAATTTCAATAGATTTCAAACTGAAATCTATTGGAATTCTATCCTGGTAAAAAATGTTCTAAAAACGCATCAGATAGATCATCAGATGCATTTCTTATCTATCTGCTGCCAGTCTGACGAGTGTATGGGCACCTTAAGGGCTCGTTCACACTAGAGATGCCTTTTCAGTTTTTCAAGCGCTGCGGATTTTTCAATTTTCCTATGCGCTAGTTCAGATTGGGGTGTTCCGTTCACTTTCCGATCTGAAAAGGGCTGCAAGGACCATTTTTGGGGGGCTTTTGCGATAATGGAAGGTATAGGGAAAGCGCAAAACACTCACAAAATTGCTTTGTGCAGCGATTGCTTTCGCGTTTTTAAGAATAAATACATTGTATTTATTATTTTCCAGGTCAAAGAGTTCACAGCCTGACTTGCGTCGGAGTGAATTAAAAAAACGCTCTGGAAAAGCACTTTGAAAAGCACTTTTAAAGGACATACGAGGCCAACTGTGTAAAAAAAGTTAATTACTTGCCTCTCCGTTTCAGGCACGGAAGACGCCCTCCGTGCCGCTCCGCCGGGTCCCCCGCTCATTATCCCCCCGGGCCGGCTCCCGACCCCACGGCCCGGGTCGGGCTCTCCTTCCCCTCCAAAGATGGCCGCTTCCTTGCCGCGGCTGCGCAGTCCGCCTGGCCGCGAATGCGGCTGCGCAGCTCTAGGGCCAACCCCTCCGATCCACACTACGTAGCGTGGATCGGAGGGGTTGGCCCTAGAGCTGCGCAGCCGCATTCGCGGCCAGGCAGACTGCGCAGCCGCGGCCAGAGGAAGCGGCCATCTTTGGAGGGGAAGGAGAGCCCGACCCGGGCCGTGGGGTCGGGAGCCAGCCCGACCTGGGCTGTGGGGTTGGGAGCCAGCCCGGGGGCATAATGAGCGGGGGGACCCGGCGGAGCGGCACGGAGGGCGCGGACGGCGTCTTCCGTGCCTGAAACGGAGAGGCAAGTAATTAACTTTTTTTTACACAGTTGGCCTCGTAAGTCCTTTAACAAAAACGCTCCGCCCACTCAAGTGCCAGGAATTGCAAAAAAAACCGTTAAAAAAAAGCCAAACGCGAATGCTAACGCGATCAGAACACAGTGTGAACAAGGCCTAAAGGGTAATTAGACATCATTCCACAAACACGAGGAAGCAGTATGTCTGCCATGATGTGGTGAAACGGAAGATTTGCATCATGGATGTGCAGATGATAAATCAACAGAAACTGATGCTATTAGCATACCATTTAGTAATCATGAGACAACAAAATGCCAAATGCTGCAGCAATAATCGTAAAGCAGCAAATGTAGCCAACTATGACTATCAAGTAATAAATGCAACAACCGTTACCTCCGACATATGAAATGCAAGAACCATTACTTCTGACACATGTTATGCAACAACCCCTACTTCTCACACATGATCAGGGATGCTCAAATCCGAACTTGGATGAAATCCGGATAGTTGTTATCTGGATTTTATCCTGTTAAATCAAATCACCTGTGCAGGCTGGTTGGGGGGAAAGTCAATCTTACCTATCTGACGTCTTCTTAGGTCCGTCCCTCGGCGCCTCCCACGATGCGGTCCACGTGCGTAATGTGAGTACAAACACTTCCTCCTTCAACCCGGAAGGAGGAAGTGTTTGTAATCACGTGACCACCGTGTGGACCGCATCGTAGGAGGCGCCAAGGGACGGACCTAAGAAGACGTCAGCTAGGTAAGATTGACCCCGCCCAGCCCGCACAGGTGATTTTGATTTAACAGGATGAAATCCGGATAACAACTATCAGGATTTCATCCACGTTCGGATTTGCGTATTCCGACCCATGATATGCAACAACCCCTACTTCTGACAAATGCAGCAAATGATTTCCCCAACACATGCAATTAGGCAAACGTTTTTTTGACATATGAAATGCAGCAAATAGGAAATTTGGTAAATATTACCTCCCACACATTTTAAAATTCAGTAAACTACCTCTACACATGAAAACTGCACATACACATATGAAATGCAGCAAATGTTACCTTAGACATAATTTAATTAAATGTTCTGGCCCACTGGGTGCTGGTGGGATGGAGCTGCTGAGTGGGGTGGGAGAGTGACACTGGATGCAGCTGAGAGGGTGACATTGACTGGAAGAGGAGGAGGGTGACAGACACTAAGTGGGGAGGTAAAGGTAGCTAGGCATAGCATAGGTAGGTGTCCCAGTAGGTAGCTAGGTATAGGTAGGTGCCCCAGTATAGGTAGCTAGGCATAGATAGGTGCCCCAGCAAAAAGCTAGGCATAGGTAGGTGTCCCAGTATAGGTAGGTGCCCCAATAGGTAGCTAGGCATAGGTAGGAGTCCCAGTATAGGTAGCTAGGCATAGGTAGATGTGCCAGTATAGGTAGCTAGGCATAGGTAGATGTGCCAGTATAGGTAGCTAGGCATAGGTAGATGTGCCAGTATAGGTAGCTAGGCATAGGTAGGAGTCCCAGTATAGGTAGCTAGGCATAGGTAGGAGTCCCAGTATAGGTAGCTAAGCATAGGTAGGAGTCCCAGTATAGGTAGCGAAGCATAGGTAGGTGCCCCAATAGGTAGCTAGGCATAGGTAGGTGTCCCAGTATAGGTAGCTACTAGCTAGGCATAGTATAGGTAGGTGCCCCAGTAGGTAGCTAGGTATAGGTAGGTGTCCCAGTATAGGTAGCTAGGCGTAATTGGTAGGTGCCCCAGTATAGGTAGCTAGACATAGTAGGTAGGTGCTCCAGTAGGTAGCTAGGCATAGGTAGGTGTCCCAGGCCAATATATAGTATAGTAGATCGAGGTAGCCAGCAGGGGTAAAAGTAGCCAGGCGGGCAGGGAATGGGGTAAAGGTAGCCAGGGAGCGGGGGTAAAAGTAGCCAGGCAGGCAGGGAGCGGGGGTAAAAGTAGCCAGGCGGGCAAGGAGAGTGGTCGCTCTGCCAGGAGTCACGCGCCTTTAACTTATTTCCTGTTCCTGCGGTCCATGTGGAATGCAGAACCGGAAGTATGTGGCGTATACACATACCCGGCTTCAGGGAGGGTGGGCAGAGCAGGTGGGGGGCGGAACTGAAGCGGCCAGGCGGCCGCTCTATTGGTGGGTGGGCAGGGAAGCAAGCTGGGGCTGAGGCCGATGCTGCTGAGTGGCCACGCCCTCCCGCACGGTGGCCAGAGTCCCGCGGGTAAAAGCAGGTCGTTTCCCAGGACACTTTGCAACCTGGGACCGGGGACCCTAAACCTAGGACGTGTCCCGGCTAAAGCGGGACGTCTGGTCACCGTACTTAAGGTCCCGTTTATACTATTTCTGAATATGCAGGGCTTCTACGCACACAAGCTGCATGGGGAAACGCTGCCAATTCAGACACCAGCATGTCGTCCGTATCACATTCCACTGTGATTCTGGATGACATGTAGCAGTTTTTTGTGGCACACATCTGAATCTCTATAATCAAGCATGGCATGGCTATAGCAATTTAGCTGCAGCACAGGTGCTGCATTGGACACCCAGTGGAAATAGGCCCTTCGGGCCGGTTCAGACGGGCGGTTTCCAGCATCTCGTCTCTCGCATCGCCTTGTTTGTGGGCTTTTTTGCAGTGATTGTCAGCGTCCAGCGCAATTGGCGGTTTTCATACCCGCAAGGGGACATGAATACGCAGCGGTGAATCGACCCTAAAAGCCACATGAGGTGTACAGGGTCGCATGAAACGACGGGGTAAATCGGGATCGGAACGCAGCATTTGTGCAATTGACGGTAATCGTGCGATGTTAAAGGCTCCCATTCCCTTGAATGGGAGCGTTTAACCGACAAGTCCCGGATGCTTGGTGGCATGTGAACCGGCCCTTAAATTCAGCTGTATGGTCACAAAATGATGCGCTGACTTTTTCTTGTTATATAATCTCTAGCCACTGTACAATAGGCACAGTAAGGGGAGGGTTCACTCTAGTGTCATCAGAAAATGCAAATCATTTCTTGCATGTGATTTCCCCAGACAACATGCGCATTTGCTTGTAAATGCGTTGTTTTTTTTTACAGTACTGTAGCTGATTTTCAATAAGGAATCATATGCAAAAAAAGTAGTATATGTTGGCAGTTTTTTAAAAAGAAAAATTGTGACAGGTCTATTGACTCCCACACTCCCACACACTCTCACACACTCTCTCCCTCTCTCACACTCTCTCTCTCTCTCTCACACTCTCTCTCTCTCACACTCTCTCTCTCTCTCACACTCTCTCTCACACTCACACTCTCTCTCACACTCTCTCTTTCTCTCTCACACTCTCTCTCTCTCACACTCTCTCTCTCTCTCACACTCTCTCTCTCTCTCTCACACCCTCTCTTACACACTCTCTCTCACACACTCTCTCTCTCACACTCTCTCTCTCTCTCTCTCTCTCTCTCTCACACACGCTTACACTTTTTTTTGCGGTGGGATTTCACATTGCATGGAACTGCCTGTGACTTGAATAAGCTCGACTCCTGCCTGAGGCCACAGGTTTGGTACTAGGCAGCAAGACACTCCAAATTGGTTAAAGCAGATGATATTTTCTCTCCATCCTTGAAATGTATACAGCTGAATTGAAGGGTTTATTTCTTGACAAAATAAAGTTCAAAGCTAAAATAAATGCCATCCTGCCTTCTTAAAGGGCAACTGAAGTGAGTGGTAAATGGAGGCTGCTACATTCATTTTCTTTCAAACAATACCAGTTGCCCGGCAGTGTTCCTGGTCTATTTCGCTGTAGTAGTGACTGAATCACACCTGAAACAAGCATGCGGATAATCCTGTCAGATCTGACAATAAAGTCAGAAACAGCTGATCTGCTGCATGCTTGTTCAGGGTCTATGGCTAAAAGTATTAGAGGCAGCGGATCAGCAGGGCCGTCAGGCAACTGGTATTGCTTAACCACCTTAGCGGTATGGACGAGCTCAGCTCGTCCATTACCGCCAGAGGGTGCCGCTCAGGCCCTGCTGGGCCGATTTTAATGAAATAAAGTGCAGCACACGCAGCCGGCACTTTGCCAGCCGCGTGTGCTGCCTGATCGCCGCCGCTCTGCGGCGAAAGAGGGTCCCCCCAGCCGCCTGAGCCCTTCGCAGCCGGAACAAATAGTTCCGGCCAGCGCTAAGGGCTGGATCGGAGGCGGCTGACGTCAGGACGTCGGCTGACGTCCATGACGTCACTCCGCTCGTCGCCATGGCGACGAAGTAAGCAAAACACGGAAGGCCGCTCATTGCGGCCTTCCGTGTTACTTTTGGCCGCCGGAGGCGATCAGAACGCCTCCGGAGCGCCCTCTAGTGGGCTTTCATGCAGCCAACTTTCAGTTGGCTGCATGAAATAGTTTTTTTTTTATTTAAAAAAAACCCTCCCGCAGCCACCCTGGCGATCTTAATAGAACGCCAGGGTGGTTAAAAGGAAATAAAATATGGCAGCCTTCATATCCCTCTCACTACAGTTGTCCTTTAAGCATCAACACAGAGCTCAGAACCTGAAATGAGAATATGGAGGCTGCCATATTCATTTCCTTTCAGTGCAGCCCTGCTGAACTATTTGACTGCAGCAGTGTCTGAATCACACCAGAAACAAGCATGTTGCTAATTTGCCAGATCTGACAATAATGTCAGAAATACCTGATTGGGCTCTATTCATAAAACCTTACCGCAAGTTTTCCGCTCAAAACAGCGGATTTTCCCGTCCATTTAGCAAAGTGGGCATTCATAAAATCTGTTCCCGCATGAAAATCTACAATCCCCCAGCAGAGCGAGAAATTTCCGCCTTCTCCAGTGTTTTTCTAGATTTATCTAGAAAAAAGTAACAAAATGGCCATTCATAAGGTTTAGAGGAAGCGGTATGTGGACGGGAAATACCGCTTCCTCTGATTTTGCGGATTACATACAAGTGAATGGGACAGACCTCCCAGAGAGACCAGCGCACGGAGGGACTCTGCCGGCTGAAGTGTTTCCGCATGCCTTCCGACAGCTTACCGCCAGCTTTCAGCGGGAGATCTCCGCTCTTGCATCGCAGCTTTCAAGATTTCTTTGAATGACCACCCAGAAGTGTAAAATACCGCTGCGGTATTTTACCTCTACGAGTATTTACGCCACAAGTTTTTTATGAATAGAGCCCATTGTCTGCATGCTTGTTCAGGGGGTATGGCTAAAAGTATTAGAAGTAGCGGATCAGCAGGCAACTGGTATTGCTAAAAAATAAATGAATATGGCAGCCTCCATATCCCTTTCGCTTCAGCTTCCCTTTAAATGCGTGTTCGACAAGATCTTATCAAATTATTTTTTCCGCTGACTTATATCGAAAACCTGCTGTGCACAGAACAGCACTGAAATAACACGTTAGGTCCAGCAGATGTCGCTATCTATGGCGGCCCAACGTGTTATTTCACTACAAGGCGCTTTGTCCGCTTGTAAACCTTGTTGGTCTGACATCACTTCCTTTCACGTGGTGTGCTGCTGGAGTGCAGGAGCGCTCCTGTGTGAGCCGCCAGGATGCGCATAGAGAAGTGTTACTTCTGCTCGGCGCCCATCTACCCGGGCCACGGCATGATGTTCGTGAGAAACGACTGCAAGGTATAGGGCCTGCCGGTGCGGCTAGCCTCTGCGTGCGTACGTGTGTGTGTGTGTGTGTGTGTGTGTGTGTGTGTGTGTGTGTGTGTGTGTGTGTGTGTGTGTGTGTGTGTGTGTGTAGAGTGTAGTGTCCACTATTCCTGTTTTTGTTGGGGCTGGCTGAAGGGGAGGCATATAAAAACTTTAACTTTTTTTTGTGTGTGTATCTAGGACAGGTAGGTGGTTTCATAAACTGAGGAGTTGGAGTTTGATGATCTTTGTACCCAAGCCTGCAGGGCTGTGGAGTCGGAGCAATTTTGGGTACCTGGAGTTGGACTCGGTGGTTTCATAAACTAAAGAGTCTGAGTTGGATGATTTTTGTACCCACTCCATAGCTCTGGTCTAGAACAAATTGGGTTATCGTGTATGGCTGCATTTCATTGATATGGTACCACATTTGGTGTAAACAGGTCTAAAAATGAACCTGTGACTATTTAAAAAAAAAAAAAGAAAAACTTACTTGCTCACCCACATAGAGGGAAGCTTCTTGATGGTCCAGAGGCTTCCAATGTCCTCCTCAACATGATTGCTGCTGGCTGGGACACTCTTGTAGTTCCCCATCGTGTTTGAGCATTTGTGTACTGCGCATGTGTAAGAGCAGATAAGGGTGCGTACACCGCAAACTACTGATGTTGCCCGTTGGGGATCAGAACCCGATTCCTTTGGGTGACATTCAGCTGTACAGATGCAGTGTATTGCTATGTCGGGGGCAGAGGGATGATAGAACAGCGCGTGTGTGATGTCACGCGATGGATGGGGGAGAGGCACAAACAGTGAAGTCGCGTCAGGGATCAGGTGCCTCTGTACATAGACCTCATTATCTGCCGAGGCGGTTATTATCGATATTATAGGTATGTGTATAAGACCATAGGGTTTAGCGTACAGAATGGGTAGCCTAGCCGCAAGAACGTAGCCAACAAGCTCTTATCGGATATGTTCAAAGGGATCCTGCACAGCAGCGTTGTGCACCAAGATTGATCAGGGAGCTTCTGGACCAGGGGTAGGGAACCTATGCCTCAGGAACCAGATGTGGCTCTTTTGATGGCTACCTCTGGCTCACAGACAAGTCAGTAGGGGTTGATTCACTAAGCTACACTGCGCAAGCAGCACAGCTTAGTGTGACAGCGCACGTAAAATTTTTAAAGTAGGCATGCTACTGTTGTAACGTGCACTACTAACTTGCTCGCTACCCTAAAACTAACAGCTGCTCCAATTCCACTCTGGACCCTGTCAGGTCCAGTGACTTTATAGGACAAGATCCCCGCACTTTATTTGGCCCAATAGGCTGTCAGTCACTTGACAGGCAGCCTACTGGGCCAAAGTGCTGGGAACTCATCCTACAAAGAGAATCAACCCATAAGTCAGCTAGCTAATTATACAAGCTGTTAGTCGATACTCCTGTCTGGCTCTCGGGGAAATTGTTGTCCAGTGACTTTGTTGGACGAGATCCCTACACTTTGATTGGCCCAATAGGCTGTCACTTGACAAGCAACCTATTGGGCAAAAGTGCAGGGAGCTCGTCCTATAAAGTGAATAAACCCCCAAGTCGGCGAGCTAATTTTACAAGCTGTTAGTCGGCATTTCTCCTGTCTGGCTCTCGGGGAAATTGCTGATGTCGCTGAAACCCAAGAGAATCTGAAGACGTGTCTGACACTTCCGCTGCCCGGAGGATCAACTGTGTACACATCGCCATGGCATCAGGGACATGAGCCCTTTGCCGCGCATGCGCACTGTCCCAGTTTGAAACATTTTGCATAGCTCTCATGGAATTACATTTTAAACTTTGTGGCGTTTATGGCTCTCTCAGCCAAAAAAGTTCCTGAACCCTGCTCTGGACCATCACTGGTTTCCTTTAAGATTTTCTGAGATATTCAAACTAATGTCCCCTAGCCCTAAGGCCCCGTTCACACTGGGTTGGTGGGGGGGGGGGTGTTACATTTCTGCATATATTCACTGTACATATCCGTGATTTTTGAGTGATCACGATTTTTCTCCATTTGAACAGTGATCGCTTAAAAATTGCGGAAAAGCACCGCTTTTTTGCGAATCGTCGGCGATCGCTGCAGTGACAAGACAAGACAAATAACATTTATATTGCGCTTTTCTCCTTGCGGACTCAAAGCGCCAGAGCAGAGCAGCAGCCACTAGGGCGCGCTCTATTGGCAGTAGCAGTGTAAGGGAGACTTGCCAAAAGTCTCCAGTGAGATCACTGCCATATACTATTAATTACACCATCGCTTTATCAAAGTGCTAGTGATGGCCGATGTGAATCTGCAGGAAAATGCCTGCAAATCGCCCCAGTGTGAATGGGCCCACTCCAGACCATCCTAGTAAACGTCAGCGCTCATCTAGTAATTTATTATTTGCATTTCTATAGTACTGACATCTTCCGTAGCACTTCACAGAGCAGTCTTGTCACTAACTGTGCCTTAGAGGGGCTCACTATCTAATCCCTACCATAGTCATATGCCTATTAACTTATCTGTATGTTTTTGGGATGTGGGAGGAAACCAGAGTGCTCGGAGCAAACTCATGCAGACACGGGGAGAACCTAAAAATTCCATGTAGGTAGTGACCTGGCTGGGATAAAAAACAGGTATCCAGCACTGCTAGGTGAGAATGCTATCCACTTCACCACTCTTCTGCCCAGTTGAATGGAAACGAAAGATTTCGATTTTCACAGTTTCAACAAAAGAAGTTTTACAGTTTTTGAAACACTATAATTACCCAGTGGAGATTCTATGGAAAATGCCAGGTTTGCTCCTTCCTGGTAGCATCCACTAGCTTGTGTTTGCCAGTGGGGTGGGTGTTCCCTTCCTCTGCACAGAGCAGGTTCCTTGACCCTGCCTACATTCTTCTACTGCAGTACTACAGCTCTGTCTCTAACGCTCCTCTCTGCGCAACATGTAATGAAACTTTTACACTTCTTCACACTCTGGGAAGGGGTAATGCTTTCTTACACACTGAAACATGAAGACATGAATTGATGATTAGACTTTGATTAGCTGATCTTTCATTAGCACAAAGGAGATTATCAGGGCAGTTAGGGTTGCAACGGTATGAAATTCCACGGTATAACTGTCTAAAAAATACCACGGTATTATACAATTATTTGGACCTGTGCTCCCCCCTTACATTACATAATGTGCCCCACTCCCTCGGCATACATATGATTGGGGCGCTGTTAAAACTGTAAAAAGGCTCACCCTGCTCCTGCAAATGTCCTGGTGGCGTTAGAGATGGGTGTAGCCAGTAATAGGTGGCCGCAGCATAGGTAGCCAGGGATACGTGTAGCCAGTAATAGGTGGCCGCAGCATGTCTAGCCAGTAGTAGGTGGCTGTAGCATAGGTAGACCGAGAAAGGTGTAGCCAGTAGTAAGTGGCCGCAGCATAGGTGGCCAGGGATAGGTGTAGCCAGTAGTAGGTGGCCGCAGCATAGGTAGACAGGTAGGTGTAGCCAGTAGTAGGTGGCCGCAGCATAAGTGGCCACAGCATAAGTGGCCGCAGCATAGGTGTAGCCAGTTGTAGGTGGCCGCAGCATAGGTGTAGCCAGTTGTAGGTGGCCGCAGCATAGGTAGCCAGGGATAGGTGTAGCCAGGATAGGTGCCCGCAGGAGGGGGGACGACGCAGCAGTAGGGGGTACAAATACTCACTTGCCGGCTGGTCCTGCACACGTGCACTGGCTTCATTCTTCTTCCTGTTTTTGCGCTCCATCTCTTTGTAACATCAGGTAAATGGGACGCAAGAACAGGAAGGAGGAAGAAGCTAGTACATGCATGCAGGACCAGCCGGCAAGTGAGTATTTATTCCCGCCGTTGTTCATGTGCCCGCTGCTACATCGCCCTGCCCCTGAAAACCGTTAAACCGTGATTGTGCATGGTATAATTAGCATGCACAATCAAACCGTGATATACCGCGTCAAATGTAGGGTCAATACTGTGTTCAGTTAAAAACTAGCAGCCTATCGGCCCTGTTTCAGCTCTAAAACTTTCACTGGCAGTGTGCTGATGCAGTGGTAAATGGTGTTTCCCCATTCATCACCAGGCTTGTTACATGACACTCTCCTGATGCTCAGCTTTAAAGGGGGTTGTAACATCCAAAAATAAAAATTTCCTAAAAAAAATAGTACCCCAAATGTGTAAAGCCCTTTTTTCTAAAATAGGTCCCTATATGTACCTTTATTTTTATTTTTTTTACTTGGACTGTGTACCTGTGCTGAATTATGCAGTGCCAACAGGATTGTGGGAATGCAAATAACTGAAGCTTCCCCTTTCAGATAAGATAAGGACACCATTACCAGAAGGGCTGTTTGATAAAATTATTGAATTGGAAGGTTGATTGGGCTGCAATATTGAGTGATGTATGGGCACCTTAAGTTGTGTACATAGCAAATTTCACTTCTTGGCTTCGATGATTGTTCTGGCAGGGTTTCTTTTTGTTTTCAATTACAATAGAAAGATTTTCTGTCACGACAGATGACATTGGCTCATCAAAGTACCATGTCTATGAGAACCTTAACTACATAAAAGACAAAGAAAAGCAGGGCTGTGGAGTGAGTTGGAGTCGAGTCGGGGCAATTTTGGGCACCCATAGTCGGAGTTGGAGTCATGGTTTCAGAAACTGAGGAGTCTGAGTCGCATGATTTTTGTACAAAATCCACAGCCCTGTTAAGTATTAGACTAAGGAGTCGAAGTCGAGGAGTCGGAGTCTGAGCAATTTTGGGTACCTGGAGTTGGAGTCGGAGTTGTGGTTTCAGAAACTGAGGAGTCTGAGTCAGAAGATTTTTGTACCGACTCCACAGCCCTGAAGAAATGGGCACATAACTGAGCCACATGGCTCATAGGACAGAAAGGCATTTCATTTATGCTTTGCTGAATATTTTGCTGGATGCCCACATGCCATAGTTCTTGTACTGCCTTGCATATGATAATTTATTCATAGTCAAGCTCAAAAATGCTACATCTAGTTTACAGAATTATTTTTAAAGACCAGTTATTTGCATATTTTTTTTTATAATGTATTAATAAGGTTAATTTTTATACTTTATAGGCATTCCGATTCTGCCGGTCAAAATGCCACAAAAACTTCAAGAAGAAGCGCAATCCTAGAAAGGTCCGATGGACAAAGGCCTTCAGGAAATCGGCTGGTAAAGAGCTGACAGTGGTAAGCTGTTATCAATCTACGCCTTTCACAAAGAGTAAGAAAATATATTTGACTGGCAAGTTTAAAAGAAAATAAATATGGCAGCATCCATAGCCAATAATACAAGAAGGACATTGGGTTAGGAAACCATAGCTCTAGATGGAAGTAACAGTTGGGCTCATTGCTGGAAGTAATGTAAAGTTAGAATGGGCATTGCTCTCCCTCTAACGGCATGGATTAGGAAAGCAGGCACCGCCCATTATCCATGCATTGCGATTGCGTACAGTGAAGCTCAATGAAGCATATAGTCAATGGAAAGTATGCTTCATTGTTCACTCATTTTGCGGTAACTCGCTGCATGCATTATGATGGTGCACACATACTGCTACACACCTGCTGCACTGTCAACGATGCATAGCTGGTTTATTGCAGTGCGGGAAGCCACATTACAAAGCGGGCATTATGCAACACACCACTGTGAAACTTGCCTTAGGCAATTTAAACACAGGACACTAGGAGAGATTACAGCTGGTAAAAAGGTTTCTGAAACCTGACAGGTCTAATAATTGTTATGAAACATATTTTCTACTGCCACAGCTATCTGGTGTTGTCCTCTCTCAACCAACCATAACAATGCCATCCTCAGTGTACAGATGTAGTAATCTCACCTACAACCCCCACTACTGTGCAGAGCAGCAGGGCTGGGCAGTAGCATTAAAATAAATCAAAGTTGTTGCAGAATTATGCACATTTTCTATCCAAATGAACGCAGCTTGAAAATGGACCAAATCTTCAGAGATGCAAGTCGGTCCATTTTCAAGTTGCAGAAATTTGCATACATAGTTTGCCTTATCCTACATCAACTCGGAATTAACATCTTGATGACCCTCCCTTCGGAGCAGTCACACTTGTGCTCAACCAGGAAGTTATGACTGCAGATTAGAACCTTACAAATATATTACCTTATCAAACAGATATGTGTTTATGTGGATTCAGTTATATTTGAGCCTGCTTCTGTTTGCAAACACTGCACATCATGGAGGATGCACATCATGGAGGATGCACATCATGGAGGATGCACATCATGGAGGATGCACATCATGGAGGATGCACATCATGGAGGATGCACATCATGGAGGATGCACATCATGGAAGTATACAGGGCTGATGTACACCACAGTAGGAGCGAGGGTAGGGGAGAGTCACAGCTGCTCTACCAGGTGTCTGGGTCTATTGGCACAGGTGGACTCCTGTGTATCAGTGGTGGGTGGAGCTGATCTGCACGTTAGTGGCTTTTCACAGCTGTGTTACATGTTAGTGGGGGAGCAGGGGGAGACTGCTGCACATGTAGATACTATGGTAGAAGTCTGGTACATAGGGGTAGTTGTAAATAGAAGTAATGCTGGAAATAGGGTTGCAACGGTATGAAAATTCACGGTATGATAACCGTCAAAAAAAATACCACGGTATGACGGTATTACGGTATACGGTATTGCGCAATTATTCTCATTACAATTACCCTTATAAAAATGAGAAAATGTCAAAGTTGAACAAACTCTTCTTTATTAAACTCTTAATGGTTAGGGTCCTCCTGTCATGCTTGAAATATTTACTCTTCTACATGTCAAAAAAACAATACCAAAAGTAAATCTCAATCTCTCGTGTCACATGACTGCCTATGGCAGAGAGGGCAGATAATAAGGCCATTGGAAAGCACAGAAGGTTAATATGTCTGCTTCCATGAAACAGGAAGTAGAAACTATGCAGATTTATTTTAGGATTTGTATCAGCTGTAGCAAAGAAAGAAATTGCTGTTGCATATCTTTGAGCAGAGAGGACGTTTTGAATTCAGGTCCACTTCAAAAATGTTGGTGAAGCATAGTGAAAGTTTTATACATAACTGCGGCTTCCTCCAACCCATCATGCGCACAGATCCCTCCCACGCCGCCATACTCAGCCTTTTCTATCGCTGGTATTGAGTCCGGTAACTTGAGCCAGTCGCGGCCAGTCTGAGCATGCGCAGTGCGTTCTCTACAGCAGAGAATAATACTACGCAGGCATAGTAATATTTTCTGCCAGAGACAGAGGGAGCGCACTGCGCATGCGTAAAACTGGCCGCGACTGGCCAAAGTTACGGGACTCAGTAACAGCGATAGAAGAGGCTGAGGATGGCAGCGAGGGAGGGATCTGTGCGCATAATGGGTTGGAGGAAGCCGCAGTTATGTATAAAACTTTCACTATGCTGCGTATCTGGTTTCCTTTAAAGGATACCAGAGCTGAAAAATAAAATGCAAATGGGTGGAGCGGACATGAATTAGGTGAAGTCCTGTGCTAAGCCACTGCGGGCGATTTCATTAAAAAGTAGGGGGACAGTAGAACAGGGGGGAGCGTTGGGCATGAGGACACATAAAAACACACACACACACACTCTTCACACCTACATGCCATAGTACGTATACACACTGGCTGCATTCATACAAACACAGCACCTCTCACACAGTAGCACTGCTTATCTGGTGTCGTAAGCTTCAGCTCCCCACGTGCAGTGTGTCTCTCGCTCCTTCTCCCAGGCGGGCGGCATACTCATCATTTTCATGGGGGAGGAGCGCTGGACATTCCTTTGAACACTGATCTGTATCAGTGTTTGTCAGCTCTGCAGTCGGGGGAGGCAGGGGGCTGCATGCATCTAGCAGAAGGGAGAACGGGCTGTAGCCTTTTCTCATTTGCCGATTTATTTTGCAGGAATGACCTGGTGACTCCCCCTCTGCCTTTGTGGTACAGTCCACAATACAAAAAAAAAAAAACACAAGCAGATACATTGCCGGGAAAATCATTCGCCATGTGCGCTCCAGCCGTGGCCGCGTCATTACAGGACGCGCATCACCGCCCAGCTCCTGCACTCATATCGGCAAGCCTCCCGCAATCAAGAACAAGCTTTGGGAGCTTGTCTTTGTTAGGAAGGGAGACACAGAGCAGGGCAATGCCGGAGCAGTGGCGGGGATGCGGAAATACAGCAAAAACCGGTATTTCCTAAAAGTGCTTACCGTGATTACCGTGCATTGTAAAACCGTGATATACCGTAATACCGGTAAATCGCGGCAACCCTAGCTGGAAAGGTGTAGGTTGAAAAAACAAGTTTCTAGTTGACTTGACAGGCTATTGGACATGGGATGGTGTGTGAGGTTATGTACTACAGGTGTTTATGGCTGAAGATTGTGTGTTTTGCTTTGTAATATGTGTAGTGTCTCCTTGGTGGCAGTGGTGGGTTACTGTACCACTTTTCCTAGTGACCCTTTGCCATTTATTCTTGAACACCTTTAGAATTTAATGCATAAAAATGCCTTATGTAGAGCCGCGTGTGTAATTTTGCTGCAAGCATAGCCAGAAGTAAGACTGCATATCATACATTATAATTTTTATTTTTTCATTTAGGATAATTCATTTGAATTTGAAAAACGAAGAAATGAACCTATTAAATACCAGAGGGAGTTGTGGAGCAAGACTGGTAATGTTTCATATTTACTTGTTGCTTATTACTGGTTTCTTTGTTAAGGTGGCCTTACATTATGTGATTGGCACCCAATCCATTAGGCTAGGTTCACAGTGGTCAGTTGTATAACGCACGCGTTATGTGTTATGCTGACTGTGAACTGCAATGGTGACTAAACCTAGACTTTAATACAAAGCCTGCATACAGCAAGATAGAATAACACCATCAGTTACAAAGCTGTACTGTGAACAGCCCCATAGAACTGTATGGGCAGTGAGTTGATATGCAGAATTATTCTGCAAATCAACTGAGCACTGTGAACATGGCCTCATATTATTCATTCTCTCTGGCTGGAAATTGATGGGAAGTGGTGATTTTACCACGTAGCACCACCACTGACTCTTGAAAAGTTTTCAGAAGAAATCTGTGAAATAATAATATTTTAAATCACTACTAGCCTGGTGTTATATAGTACAGCTTAAAGTGAACCTTAAAGCTATTTGACTATTGATCTCCAGCTTCTCCTTCCAGCAACTTATCAATAAGTGACTGCCTTTACCAATCAAACTTCAGTACATAATTCTATCAGTTGATCAATTCATTGCCCTTAACTTCATGGGTTCCAAAAATCATGCATTGTGAAAAGGCCCTCCCTGCAAATATATGATCACCAATTAAGGGTTCTGTCCCTTCAGGTATCCATTTTTTTTTTGTTTATTGGAAACCTGCGTAGAAGGTACATTTTTGGCTCATCTCAGCGGAGCATTAATACTGAGACCAGTCAGCTGCCAGAAGGCTCTGAGGACAGTCTGTTACTATGTATGATCACTGATGTGTCTTTGGGGAACTTGGCTTCTCTGTGTGGTTTATAGACTGCTGATATTGGATTATTGTCAAGTTTTTCAAAACAAAAAACATGCTAATAAGATATCTTGGCAATTTATATGGAACTAATAAAATTATTTTTGTAGTTGAGGCTATGAAGAGAGTGGAAGAGATCAAGCAAAAGCGCCAGGCAAGGTTCATCATGAACAGGTGAGATTTAGTCCTCTAGCTGTGAGCTGTGAAGCTAGCTGTGAGCTGTGAACTGTAATACTCCAATGGCACAATCTTTATACATTATCTCTCCTTTTGTAGGTTAAAGAAGGGCAAAGAATTGCAGAAAGCCCAGGACATCAAAGAAGTCAAACAGAATATACATCTTGTGCGGGCTCCTCATGCTGGTAAGTTAGCAAACATGTCATTGACATCCTCAGTATTTGCAGACACACTGCTTTGTACAGGGGTAGGGAACCTATGGCTCGGGAGCCAGATGTGGCTCTTTTGATGGCTACATCTGGCTCACCGTTAGGGGTTGATTCACTAAGCTGCACTGCTCAAGCAGTGCAGCTTAGTGTGGTAGCGCAAGTAAAATTTTCAAAGTAGGCACGCTACTGTTGTAGCATGCAATACTAACTTACTCAAGTCCACCCCACCCAAACTAATGGCCGCTCCAATTGACCCACTCTGGACCCTGTCAGGTCCAGTGACTTTGTTGGACGAGATCCCTACACTTTGATTGGCCCAATAGGCTGTCACTTGACAAGCAGCCTATTGGGCAAAAGTGCAGGGAGCTCGTCCTATAAAGTGAATAAACCCCCAAGTCAGTGAGCTCATTTTACAAGCTGTTAGTCGGCATTTCTCCTGTCTGGCTCTCGGGGAAATTGCTGATGTCGCTGAAACCCAAGAGAAGCTGAAGAGGTGTCTGACACTTCCGCTGCCCGGTGGATCAACTGTATACACATCACCATGGCAACAGGGATGTGAGCCCTCTGCTGTGCATGCACACTGTCCCAGTTTGAAACATATATTGTATGGCTCTCACGGAATTGCATGTTAAAATATGTGGCGTTTATGGCTCTCTCAGACAAAAAGGTACCTGACCCCTTGCACCACTTAAGGACCAGCGGTATCTGGGCACTTAAGGACCAGAGACCGCTGGTCCAATCCCGACAGAATCCCGACGAATCGCAGCACATACCCGTCGCAACCGCCGTCATCACCGCTCGCCGGGACCCCCAGGATATAGACTCTGCCTGTCTCTATGACGGCAGAGTCATGTGAGCCGGTCAGGAGCCGCTTTCATTGGCTCCTGACGCTTTTTTTTTTCAATGTAAGCCAATGGGAACAGCTTACATTGAAAGACAGGGCCAGGAGCCAATGAAATCGGCCCCTGACCGGCTCACATGACTCTGCAGTCATAGAAACAGGCAGAGCCTGTGAGATGCGGCGAGAATCGTCGGGTTTGAGCGGCACGATCGGCAGGGAGTGGCGGAGAAGGCAGATGCATGCTGCGGACAGTGATTGAAATCTACGCCCTGCCAGCCAAAAGCCCACCAAAACAGGGCGTAGATTTCAATCACTGCGGTCCTTAAATGGTTAAAGGGATCTGAGCAACAAAATGTAACAAACCTATCTGACAAATGGATTGTTAATCATATTTTTTTTTCTGGCCAACCTAGGAGCACCAAGGTTCTCAGTGTACTTTAAAGGAATGCTGTAGTGGAGTCGGGGGAAAATTAATTGAACTTACCTGGGGCTTCCAGTGGTCCCCTGCAGACATCCTGTGCACGCGCAGCCATTCACCGATGCTCTGACCCCGCCTCCATGTCACGTCTGGAATTTCAGACTTTATAGTCTGAAAACCCCTGCGCCTGCATGACCATGTCCTCGCTCCCGCTAGCCAGTCATACACTTCAGCTACTACATAAAGACAGTCACACTGCCACACTGTTCATTCATTAAGTTTCGTGAGTGACATTGTGTACTGTGCTCACTGCTCACTGGTATTATTCATCTCATTTGGCAGTGATACCCTTCACTTAGGTTGTACTGTGCTCACTGCTCACTGGTATTAATCATCTCATTACCCAGTGATACCCTTCACTTAGGTTGTACTCTGCTCACTGCTCACTGGTATTAATCATCTAATTACCCTGTGATAACCTTCAGTTACGTTGTACTCTGCTCACTGGTAATAATCATCCCATTTTTGCAGTGATTCATTAGCAACATGTCTGGCAGGGTTCGTGGGGGTGTCAGGAAAGAGAGTTCCATTGCTTCAGCCACTTTTGGGACTGCTCCACGGCCAGGGAGATGACGCCCAGCTGTACGGGGTCGTGGTGCAGCAGAAAGGGCAGCACAGCCTGGGCCGAGTCAGCGGATGCCGTTATCACGATATTTTAATACTTCTGGTCCCCGTGTGGTGGTTGAGCAGATGGAACCTGATGTATTGATGGGCACCATGACTGCATCTCAGACCTCTACTGTGAGCAGTACTCCAAGCAGCAGCAGCCAACGCCCCACGCTTGCTGTGACATCCACCCCAGCAGCCAGTGGTCAGCAGCCCTCCCAGGACGACAGCGCTCTGTCACTCAGTCCAGCATCTGACTGTCTGCTTTGTCCTCCTGACTCGCAACTACACTCTGCGTTCACACTGCCCGGGTCCACTGACGCATGTAATTTTTTGGGCAGCACTATTACACCGTGGTACACACCAGTGAGTTGCCATGGTCCTTTTGTGACCTGACTCAGTCGCTACTAAAGTCTGCGTTCACACTGCCCAGGTCCACTGACAACTCTGCTATTATGTCATTGCTAATCGCTGCAAACAAAACCCCCCAAAAAATTACAAAAACCTCTCTGGGTCTTTTTGGCGTCAGCCACTCACCCTCCTCCAGTGGTACCATCACTGCCAAGTGCCATTGGAACTCACCTTCACCTCTGTGATTGCTTAACCTGTATTTCCCTGTGTAAAACCACTTATTACCATTTAATAGCCCCATTTAAAGTGTTGATTTCATTTTAACCTCTTGACGACCAGCTAACGCCGATTGGCGTAAACTGGTCGTCTGCGGGTTACCATGGAAACGGCTGCTCAATCGAGTGGCCTTTACATGTCCGTTCACGGAGGGTGTCTCTGTGGACAGCCGGAGAGCCGCCGATCGCGGCTCGCCGGCAAAATGTAAACACGCGGGGAAGAAATCCCCGCTGTTTACATCATACGGCGCTGCTGCGCAGCAGCGCCGTAAGGCAGATCGGCGATCCCCGGCCTCTGATTGGCCGGGGATCGCCGGCATATGATAGGCTGAAGCCTATCATACAATGCGCAGGACGGATATCCGTCCTGCGCAGCTCAGAGGGGAAGGGAGAGGGACGGAGCGCCGAGAACGCTGCGGAGAGGGGCTTTGAAGAGCCCCGCAAAGCGCAGCAAGCCGGCGGAGATCAGACCCCCCCAGGAGGACATCCCCCTAGTGGGGAAAAAAGGGGGTAAGTCTGATCGCCCTGGCTCTATCCCGATCTGTGCTGCGGGCTGGAGAGCCCACGCAGCACAGATCATAGGAAAAGCCACTGGTCATCAAGTGGTTAAAATCCATTTTCTCAAAAACAAAATATTTTTGGAATTTTTTTTTGTTTAAGTTGTAGGCCCTTATCACCTTGATAATCCATGCACTTTGGGGATTGTAGCATGTATGGGAGCTTTGCTATTAACGTTAAAAGAAAATCCAGATCCTTGCCTCATTCACAACCGAAAATCGGCGTCGTGGCGTGGACGCATTTCATAATACGGAACCAATCACGCCGGAGGTAGATTTTTATTTTTTTATTTTTTTTTTACAACGGCCGTGGTTGCCGAATTTGTGGATCAAGACATTCGAGCATCACTACTCTGGTGTACATATAAACAAACAGAGGTACGCTAATGCTAAAATGTTAGAATGTCCTATACATTGACTGTTTAATGAGTCACTGGAACCCCGTATCAGCTGAGTTCTGATGCATAGATCTCCCCCCTGAAAATGGCCCCGACCTTTTCACTTAGCTATAGAAAACGTATGGGCCTTTTTCTGCAAGGTGATAGGGCTACAGCTGATATGGGGCTCCAGTAAATCTTATTATACAGACAAAATTCTTGGGCATTCACGTTGGCAATGACAGGCTGGGATGACTGACAGGGTAGAGTGTCAGCTTCTTGGCCAGGAGCTTTTTGTTCTCAAAAGCAAATGCCACCTTAATATAGCTTTAAAGTTCCAAAGCTTTGACAATTAGAGGAGTCGATCTCCCTAGAATGCCAAGTTTGAATCTTGGCCTGGGTGCAGTATTCATGGAGTTTGGTTGCATGGGTTTCCTTGCGCATCCCAGAATATACTGGTATAATAAGTTTCCCTTCCCAGAAATTTAGATTGCGAGACCTGGTAAGAGACTTTTACTGTTTCATGTACTTGTAAACTTCTGAAAGTCTTAATGGTATATAAATACTGAATGGCCAGGTTTGTTGGTGCCAAAACACAGAATAGACTTCAACCACAGAAGGGTTGTTAATGCACAATACTCATATTTTTGAATTTCTTTTCAGGAAAAGCCAAGAAATTGGAAGACAAAATGGTTCAGAAGCTACAAGAGGATGTGGAAATGGACGACGCAGAATAGCAGAGGATGCTAACATCCTGTTTATGTTGTCACTGCAGTGCTTGCTTCTTTGTGGGGACATTTCTACAGCACTTAACACTGCCACCCGGATGACTAGTTTGAAGCTGGACATTGCACAGCATGACTGTTTCTGTATGGAGATGGTTTGAAAAATAAATGTTTTTTAGCCTATGCCTTTGTATTTACACTCGTGAATGCATAACCTCTACTACAGGGTTTTCTGTCAGGCTGAAAAAAAAAAAGCTTTACTGGTACAGTGAAAACTGAACCAAAATTTAAGCTGGAGCTGAAGGCAGACAGTCAAAGTCCTTGTTTCTTCCAGCAACTGAGACCTGACTGACTGCTTTTGAAAATACTCCACTCATGCCACAGTTTTTTTTTTTTGTATTTGTCTTTATAAATCAACCATGGGTTTTTATTGCACACACTGAAATAACACCAGTCCCCTGCATTGTTACAAGTTGCAGCTGATTTTTTTTTTCTCCCTGGTATAGCGGAGTACTCTATAGATTGTTAGGATGCTTCATGCTGTTGAAATTGTTTGCTTAAAGGGAAGGTTCAGGGTGAGTGAAAAAAAAATAAGAAAAAAAATCCACTTACCTGGGGTTTCCTCCAGCCCGTGGCAGGCAGGATGTGCCCTCGGCGCCGCTCCGCAGGCTCCCGGTGGCCGACCTGGTCGGGCTTCTTCTGCGCTCCAACCTGCGTTTCACACGGGCGCGCTGACGTCATCGGACGTCCTCCGGGCTGTACTGCGCAGGCTCAGAACTACTCAGCCTACGCAGTAAAGCCCGGAGGACGTCTGATGACGTCAGCGCGCCCGCGTGAAACGCAGAATGGAGGGCAGAAGAAGCCCGACCAGGTCGGCCACCGGGAGCCTGCGGAGCGGCGCCGAGGGCACATCCTGCCTGCCACGGGCTGGAGGAAGCCCCAGGTAAGTGGATTTTTTTTTTCTCACCCTGAACCTTCGATTTAATGCACTTTTTTTCGGATTTATCTATAAACAGTTCACTCAAATCACCTATTACAGCAATCCTAGAGAGTCAACACAGCAACGTAACTTAATCAGATTTTACTTTCTTATTTTTGGTCTGAATTTCTTGGCATGTACTCACAGCTAAGAGTGATTTGTAGGAATGTATAATCTGAAAAGTTTTTTTATGGTGCAGGCCAGCCGCACAGCAACAGCTAGTGGTGGCAGCCTCCCAAGATATTGTCACTGAAGTGAAATTTTGTCACCAAGTACTCATGTGACTATCCCTCCTCCAAGAAACTTGTGCTTCCCCTACAAACTAAAATTAGTGAGAAATAACTGGCAGAAACTGGGTAACAAATTATTTCAAAATTGTTATATTTACAGCTATAATTAAGAATCACTTTGTGTAAAAAGTAGCCAAAAGGCAAAAATGTGTTTAAATGTTGCAGTAATAGGCCCACAGCATGGACTTGGGTTAATATATAAAGTAAAATAAAAATAGCATTTGCCCCTGCTTTATTATTATTATTATTTTTTACGTTAAATATTTCAGATTGTCAAAAAATTAAATATTAGCTGTAGATAACCCCCTCCCCCCCCCCCCAAAAAAAAAACACAAAATGCACTTTTTGGCTCACTATTAAGTAATTACTTGCCGTAAATTAAACCTAATAACTGGTTGTGCCACCCTTAGCATCAGCAAAGACTTGGGTCACTCTCAAGCCTGGTACATACCTTCAACTTTAATTGGCCAATCACTGACCAATTTTACCAACTCCATGATGTAGTATGAGGGTATACCTATGCAATCTGCTCATAGTGTTAAAGGAAACATCCAAGCAAACTAAAAATATAAAAAAATCCACTTACCTGGGGCTTCCTCCAGCCTCTGCCAGCCTCCCTGTTCCCTCGCCACAGCTCAGATCCACGCTGGTGGTCCGGGGTCCCCTCCAGTGCAAAATGTTGCCCGAGTTGCGACTACGTCATCCGGACTGCACTGCGCAGTAGTTCTGCGCCTGTGCAGTACTGCCTGGATGACGTCAGTGAGCCGCACGCTGGAATGCAGGCGAGGTTGGCATTTGCACCGGAGGGGACCGGGAGCCACTGGAGCGGCAGCGTTGGCACAGAACTACTGCCAGAGGCTGGAGGAAGCCCGATGTAAGTGGATTTTTTTAGTTTGCGTGGACCTTCCCTTTAAATATCTGTTGACCCTCATACTGCATGGAGGTGGTAAAATTGGTCAGTGATTGGCCAATATTGAAAGTGTGTTACCAGGCTTCAAGAGGAGCTGTATAAACACATCTATAAGTAGATAAATACTTGTTCTACTTACATAACGTATGTATTGCACTGTCCACGTTTAGATTTTAGTGATTTTTCTATAGTAAAAAAAAAAAAGCAAATCCTTCTTAGGGTTTTCCATCTTAAAGGACTACCAAAGTGAGAAGAATATGGAGGCTGCCATATTTATTTCCTTTTAAACACCAGTTGCCTGGCAGCCCTGCTGATCTACTGTATTTGGCTGCAGTAGTGTCTTAAGACCAGAAACAAGCATGCCGCGAATCTAGTCAGATCTGACAATAATGGCAGAAACGCCTTATCAGCATATGCTTGTTCAGGGTTATGGCTAAATGTATTAGAACAGTGCTGTCCAACTTCAAGGGCATGGAGGGCCATTTTTTTTTCAGACCCCATGGTGGAGGGCCGAAGGTTCTTGCTAGAGCTGCAGCCCCCCCCCCTACCAGGAAAAAAATGCAATTAAAGGACAATTAGATTGGCAGCACTTTCCACAAAATGCATTTCAAGATTTCGGTGAAGTTGTGTGGCGCGCGCAGTGCGCCGAAAAACATGAGGGTTCCGTTGTGCGTACAGCGGCGCCGCGCCGAAAAATGGGTGTGGCCATGGACCAGAATGTGGCTGTGGCCAGGGGTGGAGACAAATTTACATGAACTTAGCAATGTAGGACATTAGATTAGGACAGTGGTGGCGAACCTTTTGGAGGCCGAGTGCCCAAACTGCAACCCAAAAGTCACTTTATCTATCTATCCGATAGATTCTATCGCAAAGTGGCAACAGCAATTTAAACTACATACAAATGTTTTAACTCATACATGAACATTATGGAAAATCCAAGTTGAAAATAAACTGTGAAGATAAACAATTTCATCCATCCTACTCCTGAAAAATGTATTTTTTTTATTTTTTTTTAGAACCTTCCAGTTTTATTTTCCGTTTTAAAAAGCTAAAAAAGTAGGTTTAACCCCCCCTGGCAGTATAAAAAAAATTCCGCCAGGAGGCAGCGCAGCAGTTTTTTTTTTATTTCTTATATCATGTAGCGAGCCCAGGGCTCGCTACATGATAGCCGCTGCTCAGCGGCATCCCCCCGCCCGCTTCGATCGCCTTCGGCGATCTACGATCAGGAAATCCCGTTCAAAGAACGGGATTTCCTGGAGGGCTTCCCCCGTCGCCATGGCGATGAGGCGGGATGACGTCACCGACGTCGGGACGTCATTGGGGGTCCCGAACCACCCCTCAGCGCTGCCTGGCACTGATTGGCCAGGCAGCGCACGGGGTCTGGGGGGGCCGCGCGACGGATAGCGGCGATCGAGCGCGGGGCGGCGGCGATCGGTGTGCTGACGCAGCTAGCAAAGTGCTAGCTGCGTGCAGCAAAAAAAAAAAAAAATTAAACAAATCGAAAACCTCCTGCGCGGCTTACCCCGCACTACGTTTGGGGTTACCGCCAAGGAGGTTAATGCTATTGTCTCATATGATGATGATTCAGCTTTTCCCATAATATCACAGTTAGCAATCATGTGACTCCCAACAAGACAAATTCAGCAATCATGAGGCCCCCAACAAGACACATTCAGCAATCATGATGCCCCCAACAAGACACATTCAGCAATCATGATGCCCCCAACAAGACACATTCAGCAATCATGATGCCCCCAACAAGACAAATTTAGCAATCATGAGGCCCCCAACAAATCATGAGGCTCCCAACAAGACATATTCAGCAATCATGATGCCCCCAACAAGACAAATTAAGCAATCATGATGCCCCCAACAAATCGTGAGGCCCCCAACACGACAAATTCAGCAGTCATGAGGCACATAAATAGACAGCATTTCACATAAATAGGCTGAATGCCCCTTTAATATGGTAGACACCTCTCACCTGGCTTCTAAATTCTTCTCTATGGGCTCCTGCTCCTGGCAATACTGTTTTTGGCCGGATTGGGGATGATGTGTGGGCTGAAAGGCCTTGCGGTGATGCTGTGGCCGGGCTGGCGGTGATGCTGGGGCCGGGCTGGCGGTGATGCTGTGGTGTGGCCAGATGAGGTAGTGACAGGTGCCCCCCCAGTTAGATAGTGACAGGTGTCCCCCCAGTTAGAGACAGGTGTCTCCCAGTTAGATAGTGACAGGTGCCCCCCAGTTATCGTGGCAGGTGCCCCCCTAATGAGATAGTGACAGGTGCCCCCCCAATGAGATAGTGACAGGTGCCCCCCCAGTTAGATAGTGACAGGTGCCCCCCCCCAGTTAGATAGTGACAGGTGCCCCCCTAGTTAGGGACAGGTGCCCCACTAGTTAGATAGGGACAGGTGCCCCCCCCCCCCCCAGTTAGATAGGTGCCCCCCCCCCCAGTGTCCAGCGCCTCCTACCCTGCCGTTACCTCTGCCGTGTGATGCCTGCCAATGCCTTCTCCTGTGTCCCCGCTGCCTCACACTCACAGCTCAGACCTCACAGATCGCGGCGACTGAAGCAAGGAGAGTGCGCAAGGCACCCGCGCGGCTAAGCTTCACATGCGGAAGTGACAAATGATGTCACTTCCGCATGTGACGTACTCCGTGTGTATGCGGGTACCATGCGTACTCTCCTTGCTTCAGTCCCTGCGATCTGTGAGGTCTGAGCTGTAAAGCAGCGGCAGCGGGGACACAGGCAGCAGGGACAAGGCCACTATAGGAGGGAGCAGGCATGGCGTCCATAGCGCAAGCCATGCCTGCACCTCAGTGAGAAGGGTGGGCCGCAGCAGGAGGCCTGGCGGATGCGGCCCGCAGGCCGCCAGTTGGACAGTGCTGTATTAGAAGAAGAGGATCAGCAGGATAGCCAGGCAACTGGTATTGCTTAGGAAATTTTGCAGCCTTCTTATCCCTCTCACTTCAGTCTTCATCTTTTAGGAAAAAGATAGTATGGCTCTGTACAGTAAATGGATGAATGGCAAGTCTTCTTTCAGCTTATATTTAAAGGGGCAGTATTGCGAAAATAGTCCTTTTTACTTCATTACATATAAGTTATGTTCAAGTGGAGTAATACTTTAAACACGTTTAGTGGCTGAACAAATGTAATTAGTACACTGGCATTACCTATTTGAAGCAAGGGAGCCACGTCAGAAGAAACATTTACTGACGCAGATTTAGACAATACCATTATGCTGTACAAGGCAACTAAATCAGCTGTTTGGGGTGGCATTATATTTTCCCCTTGAGACGTTAGAAATAGGATCCTCCACCTTGTAACTGCACTCTCGTGCAGTTCTTCAGCTCATGTGAGCCGCGTGACGTCACCGCACTTCACAGATCCTAATGCTGCCTGCCGAGGCCCGTTCACCGCTGCTGGCAAGGACACGGACACCTATTGCTGTCCGTTGATGTGGTTACCAGCTTTCAGCTCTGCGCAGCATTGTGGCAGCAGCACGGAGCAGCCAGGAGTTGTAGCTGGGTCCTGCTAGCATCTAACATTACGATTAAAGTTTTATTCACGAGGCAAGCATTCTTAGAAGGAAAGCGTTACTGCTTTGCACCCAATCACCCCTAATCACCCATCAGTCACTCCCTGTCACTGTCAACGCTATTTTTTTTTTAGTCCCTAAACTGCCCCCTGGGGACTCCTGATCACCCCCCACCCCTCAGATTCTCCCCAGACCCCCCCCCCCCCCGTGTACTGTATTCATCTATCCCCCCTGATCACCTATCAATCACCCCCTGTCACTGCCACCCATCAATCTGCCCTTAACCTGCCCCTTGCGGGCAATCTGATCAACCACCCACAACATTAGATCGCCTGCAGACCCGACGTCAGATCACCTCCCAAGTGCACTGTTTACATCTGTTCTCTCCTCTAAACACCCACTAATTACCCATCAATCACCACCTGTCACTGTTAACCATCAGATTAGACCCTAATCTGCCCCTTGCGGGCACCCAATCTCCCGCCCACACGCTCAGATTGCCTTCAGACCCCCCCTTATCAATTCACCAGTGCATTATTTACATCTGTTCTTCCCTGTAATAACCCACTGATCACCTGTCAATCACCTATCAATCACCCCCTGTCACTGCCACCCATCAATCAGCCCCTAACCTGCCCCTTGCGGGCAATCTGATCACCCACCCACACCATTAGATCGCCTGCAGACCCGACGTCAGATCACCTCCCAAGTGCATTGTTTACATCTGTTCTCTCCTCTAAACACCCACTAATTACCCATCAATCACCCCCGGTCACTGCTACCCATCAGATTAGACCCCTATCTGCCCCTAGGGCACCCAATCACCCTCCCACACCCTCAGAACGCCCTCAGACCCCAGCCCTGATCACCACGCCAGTGCATTGCTTGCTTCTATTCCCCCCACTAATCACACCTTGAGACACCCATCAATCACCTCCTGTCACTAGCACACCTACCCATCAAATCAGGCCCTAATTTGCCCCGTGTGGGCTCCTGATCACTCGCCCAAACCCTCAGATCCCCCTCAGACCCCCTTCCGATCACCTCCCCAGTGCATTGATTGCATCTATTTTCCCCTCTAACCACCCCCTGAGACACCCATCAATCACCTCCTGTCACCCCCCTAGCACTCCTATCCATCAGATCAGGCCCAATACAACCTGTCATGTAAGAGGCCACCCTGCTTATGACCGGTTCCACAAAATTCGCCCCCTCATAGACCACCTGCCATCAAAATTTGCAGATGCTTATATCCCTGAACAGTTATTTTGAGACATTTGGTTTCCAGACTACTCACGGTTTTGGGCCCGTAAAATGCCAGGGCAGTATAGGAACTCCGCAAGTGACACCTTTTTAGAAAAAAGACACCCCAAGGTATTCTGTTAGGTGTTTGAAGCGTTCATAGAAGATTTTATTTTTTGTCAAAAGTTAGCGGAAAATGATTTTTATTGTTTTTTCACAAAGTTTAATTTTTCACTAACTTGTGAAAAAAAATAAGATCTTCTATGAACTCACCATACACCTAACGGAATACCTTGGGGTGTCTTCTTTCTAAAATGGGGTCACTTGTGGCGTTCCTATACTGCCCTGGCATTTTAGGGGCCCTAAACCGTGAGGAGTAGTCTAGAAAACAAATGCCTCAAAATGACCTGTGAATAGGACGTTGGGCCCCTTAGCGCACCTAGGCTGCAAAAAAGTGTCACACATGTCGTATCGCCGTGCTCAGGAGAAGTAGTATAATATGTTTTGGGGTGTATTTTTACACAAACTTATGCTGGGTGGGAGAAATCTCTCTGTAAATGGACAATTGTGTGTAAAAAAAAATCTAAAATTTGTCATTTACAGAGATATTTCTCCCACCCAGCATGGGTATATGTAAAAATACACCACAAAACACATTATACTACTTCTTCTGAGCACGGCAGTACCACATGTGTGGCACTTTTTTGCAGCCTAACTGCGCTAAGGGGCCCAAAGTCCAATGAGTACCTTTAGGATTTCACAGGTCATTTTGCGACATTTGGGTTCAAGACTACTCCTCACGGTTTAGGGCCCCTAAAATGCCAGGGCAGTATAAGAACCCCACAAGTGACCCCATTTTAGAAAGAAGACACCCCAAGGTATTCTGTTAGGTGTATGACGAGTTCATAGAAGATTATATTTTTTTGTCACAAGTTAGCGGAAATTGATTTGTATTGTTTTTTTTCACAAAGTGTCAATTTCCGCTAACTTGTGACAAAAAAAAAATCTTCTATGAACTCACCATACTCCTAACAGAATACCTTGGGGTGTCTTCTTTCTAAAATGGGGTCACTTGTGGGGTTCCTATACTGCCCTGGCATTTTAGGGGCCCTAAACCGTGAGGAGTAGTCTAGAATCCAAATGCCTCAAAATGACCTGTGAATAGGACGTTGGGCCCCTTAGCGCACCTAGGTTGCAAAAAAGTGTCACATGTGGTATCGCCGTACTCAGAAGAAGTAGTATAATGTGTTTTGGGGTGTATTTTTTACACATACCCATGCTGGGTGGAAGAAATATCTCTGTAAATGGACAATGTGGGGTTTTTTTCGCCTTCCTCTGGATCAACAGGGGTATGTGGGGGACGGGCTGGAGTTGTAGTTTGTACTGGTTGAACTCGATGGACGTATGTCTTTTTTCAACCAAAATAACTATGTAACTATGTAATTGTGTGTAAAAAAAAAAATCAAAAAATTGTCATTTACAGAGATATTTCTCCCACCCAGCATGGGTATGTGTAAAAATACACCACACAACACATTATACTACTTCTCCTGAGTACAGCGGTACCACATGTGTGGCACTTTTTTGCACCCGAACTGCGCTAAGGCGCCCAAAGTCCAATGAGTAACTTTAGGATTTCACAGGTCATTTTGCGACATTTGGTTTCAAGACTACTCCTAACGGTTTAGGGCCCCTAAAATGCCAGGGCAGTATAGGAACCCCACAAATAACCCCATTTTAGAAAGAAGACACCCCAAGGTATTCCGTTAGGAGTATGGTGAGTTCATAGAAGATTTTATTTTTTTTGTCACAAGTTAGCGGAAAATGACACTTTGTGGAAAAAAAAACAATTAAAATCAATTTCCGCTTACTTGTGACAAAAAATAAAATCTTCTATGAACTCACCATACTCCTAACGGAATACCTTGGGGTGTCTTCTTTCTAAAATGGGGTCATTTGTGGGGTTCCTATACTGCCCTGGCATTTTAGGGGCCCTAAACCGTGAGGAGTAGTCTTGAAACCAAATGTCGCAAAATGACCTGTGAAATCCTAAAGGTACTCATTGGACTTTGGGCCCTTAGCGCAGTTAGGGTGCAAAAAAGTGCCACACGTGGTATCGCCGTACTCAGGAAAAGTAGTATAATGTGTTTTGGGGTGTATTTTTACACATACCCATGCTGAGTGGGAGAAATATCTCTGTAAATGGACAATTGTGTGTAAAAAAAAATCAAAAAATTGTCATTTACAGAGAGATTTCTCCCACCCAGCATGGGTATGTGTAAAAATACACCCCAAAACACATTATACTACTTCTCCTGAGTATGGCAATACCACATGTGTGGCACTTTTTTGCAGCCTAACTGCGCTAATGGGCCCTAAGTCCAATGAGCACCTTTAGGCTTTACAGGGGTGCTTACAATTTAGCACCCCCCAAAATGCCAGGACAGTAAACACACCCCACAAATGACCCCATTTTGGAAAGTAGACACTTCAAGGTATTCAGAGAGGAGCATAGTGAGTCCGTGGCAGATTTCATTTTTTTTTTGTCGCAAGTTAGAAGAAATGGAAACTTTTTTTTAGGGGTGGGACGGCGAATCCACGAATCCCTCAAATATTGAGAAATATTCGAGATTCGTGGATTCGAATCCCGACGCCATTTCCCCCTTAACGAATCCGCCGAATACCGCTGCATCCCCGCGCGCAACCGCCGATCCCCCGCTCGTCCTCTTCCGAACCCCCCCGCGCCTCCTTCGCTCGCCCCATGCATAGATGTGAGCATCGGCTCACCTAAAACCTGTCCTGGATTCTCTACCTGCCACCAGCGCAGAGCCGCAGACCTCTTGTTTCCTCCTCTGTTCCCTCTAGTAACCGCCCGGCGCTTCAGTGATGACGCGATGCAAATGCCGATCACTAGGGGGAACAGAGGAGGAAGCAAGAGGTCTGCGGCTCTGCGCTGGCGGCAGGTAGGGAATCCAGGGCAGGTGTTAGGTGAGCCAATGCTCACATCTATGCAAGGGGCGAGCGGAGGAGGCGCGGGGGGGTCGGAAGAGGACGAGCGGGGGATCGGTGATTGCGCGGGGATGCAGTGGGATTCGGCGCTGGATCCCCTTGTTAGGTGAGCCGATGCTATTTTTTTCTATGTAGGGGGTAAGCAGAGGAGGCGCACAGAGGGAGGGGTACCCTGGCTAGCTATACTGAGGGTCCCTATACCTAACTAGCTACACTGAATGCGCCTATAACTAACTAGCTATACTGAGGGTCCCTATACCTAACCAGCTATACTGAGGGTCCCTATACCTAACTAGCTACACTGAATGCCCCTATACCTAACTAGCTATACTGAGGGTCCCTATACCAAACTAGCTATACTGAGGGTCCCTATACCTAACTAACTACACTGAATGCCCCTATACCTAACTAGCTATACTGAGGGTCCCTATACCAAACTAGCTATACTGAGGGTCCCTATACCTAACTAGCTACACTGAATGTCCCTATACCTAACTAGCTACACTAAATGCCCCTATACCTAACTAGCTATACTGAGGGTCCCTATACCTAACTAGCTACACTGAATGCCCCTATACCTAACTAGCTATACTGAGGGCCCCTATACCAAACTAGCTATACTGAATCCCCTTATACCTAGCTATACTGAATGCCCTTTTACCTAACTAGCTATACTGAATGCCCCTATACCTAACTAGCTATACTGAATGCCCCTATACCTAACTAGCTATACTGAATGCCCCTATACCTAACTAGCTATACTGAATGCCCTTATATCTAGCTATACTGAATGCCCCTATACCTAGCTATACTGAATGCCCCTATACCTAGCTATACTGAATGCCCCTATACCTAGCTGTACTGAATTCCCCTATACCTAACTAGCTATACTGAGGGCCCCTATACCTAACTAGCTATACTGAGGGCCCCTATACCTAACTAGCTATACTGAGGGCCCCTATACCTAACTAACTTTACAGAAGGCCCCTATACCTTGCTAGCTATACTAAAGGCCCCTATGCTTTGCTAGCTATACTGAAGGCACCTATACCTAACTAGCTATACTGAAGGCACCTATACCTAACTAGCTATACTGAAGGCACCTATACCTAACTAGCTATACTGAAGGCACCTATGCCTAGCTAGCTATACTGAAGGCACCTATGCCTAGCTAGCTATACTGAAGGCACCTATGCCTAGCTAGCTATACTGAAGGCACCTATGCCTAGCTAGCTATACTGAAGGCACCTATGCCTAGCTAGCTATACTGAAGGCACCTATGCCTAGCTAGCTATACTGAAGGCACCTATGCCTAGCTAGCTATACTGAAGGCACCTATGCCTAGCTAGCTATACTGAAGGCACCTTTACCTAGCTACCTATAGTGTGAGCACCTAGCCTGCCTACCTATACTGTGGGCAACTATTCCACGGATCGCAGGATTCGTTAGATTCGGGATTCGAAAGGTTCGAGATATTCGAGAACCTTTTTAGATTCGGATTCGGATTCGAAGAAATTGTGGATTCGTCCCATCCCTACTTTTTTTCTTTCTTTTTTTTTTGTCACAAAGTGTCATTTTCCGCTAACTTGTGACAAAAAATAAAATCTTCTATGAACTCACCATGCCTCTCAGTGAATACTTTGGGATGTCTTCTTTCCAAAATGGGGTCATTTTGGGGGTATTTATACTATCCTGGAATTTTAGCACCTCATGAAACATGACAGGTGCTCAGAAAAGTCGGAGATGCTTCAAAATGGGAAAATTCACTTTTTGCACCATAGTTTGTAAACGCTGTAACTTTTACCCAAACCAATAAATATACACTGAATGTTTTTTTGTTTATCAAAGACATGTAGCAGAATAACTTTCGCGCTCAAATGTATAGGAAATTTTACTTTATTTGAAAAATGTCAGCACAGAAAGTTAAAAAAGTCATTTTTTTTTGACAAAATTCATATCGTTTTTGATAAATATAATAAAAATTAAAAATCACAGCAGCAATCAAATAGCACCAAAAGAAAGCTGTATTAGTGACAAGAAAAGGAGGTAAAATTCATTTAGGTGGTAGGTTGTATGACCGAGCAATAAACCGTGAAAGCTGCAGTGGTCTGAATGGAAAAAAAGGCTCTGGTTTTATGACTGCAGTCCTTAAGTGGTTAAATGATACCTTCTAAGTAGCTGAAATGTTTTTATACATATTACATCAGTTACGTTACCGTTTTCTTGTTGTAATCATCTTTATTTTACTGAAATGACAAACTTTGACACATTTTAGACCGAGTCATTCCACCCTTCCCTATAAACGAAGCCTGTATAAGTTACTCTGCAGGAAGTAAAGATGTCAAAATCCACTGGGGAAAAAAGTCTTTTAAATGTATTGCTATCCCATTAATGGGTGCAATTTCAATTTTGCAGGAAATACATTTGTCCTTTGAGGCAAAGTAATTTTGCCTTAAGTGGCAAATCTGACTTCTCAGAAAACACACTGTATATCATTACCTTGGCCATAGTAAATATAGCAGTTTGGTTGTTGGTCAGATAAGGTATGTTTTTTATGTGCCAGGACATCTATTCATCCATTCTGACACTGATCCTAATGGGAGTCATTTTCTCCAAGGCACACAGACAGTATTTGTGTTTACTGTCTTGGAGAATTCCACAAAGCATTAAATACAAATATCCCCCAAGTTATATCCACAGTAATTCATTTTCAAATACCTTTTTTTTCCCCTGTCTCTTGTATTTTGCTTTGAAATATCACTCAAGGTAAAACTTTACTATTGCTGAAAAAAAAAGTTTATTTCGGCTTGCTTGCACTTATTTTTTTTTATTGCAATTATAAAGCTCCAACATTTCATGCAGCAATACAATAAATACTGACAATAGGGGTGACAGCAGGGCCGGATTTACCATAAGGCACTGTAGGCACGTGCCTACAAGCGCCAGATGGAAAGGTGGCGCCTTCCTCTGATCTTCCCTATGCAGAGTCCTGATGAGTGTAAATGAGAGGTTACTCACCCAGCTCTCCGCATTCCACTGATGAGATCTCTCTTCAGCCAGGTGCACCACTAGCTACTTAATATTGAGGGTACTTCTGGCTACCTAATGCTAAGGTGCACCATTAGCTAACTATGATGGGCAAGGGAAGTAAGGAAGAAGTCACAGCTGGGCCACGCTTGTGGTGCTGTTTGGTAGGGGTTTGTAGGTCCATGGAGGGCGAAGTCTAGGGTGACAGGACATCTGTGCCTATAGGCTCCTGTGAGGTAAATCCGGGCCTGGGTGACGGACAACAGAATACAGGTAATAAGTAGTAAGACACACAATTTCGGATCATACACTGGAGAAGTAGTCCAGGTGATTCACGTTCAGTGAGCATGATCAGGTAGGATACACAAAGAGGACGGGCCCTGCTGAAGGCTTGCGTTCTAAAAGGAGGGGGTGGTGACACTAGTAGGGGGGCTGCATTGAGAGAAGCTCTTGGCTGAGCCCTAAGGGCTTTGATGAAATGGGGTAGGCCTTATTGAAGAGGTGGGTTTTGAGGGCCTAACGTTTATTAGATTATTCATTGTAAAATAAACATTTTACTGATGATCTTTCAGATAAAGTTATCACTTGCTGGGTCTGTTCCTCTAATGCACGCTGAGCCTTGCCCCCTTTCAGAAGTGACCCATGATACAGCATTTCTCTGAAAGGGGGTGTGGCTACGCTCCAGAAGCCGTGGCAAATGGGGCTCTGGGAGTACATTACTGGAAACAGACCTGTCAAGAGATTATAACTTTAACTGAGAAGACTGGTAAAAAGTTTATTTTACACTGAATAGTGTTTTACATGCCAATACTTAGAGACACTTATTTCACAGGCTTCTTGCAGAGACTGTGATAGTGGCAGGGGCATAACTATAGCGGGAACAGCCCCAGAAACTGCAGGGGGTCCTGCTGATCTTTTAAGTATCCAGAATGTCTGAATCACACTGGAAACAAACATGCAACAAAATCCAATCAAACTTTAGTCAAACATTTGTCATTTTTATTTATTGGATTTATATAGCATAGCGCTGGTCAATAAAGGGGGCGCCTCACTATGATCTCATTGACCGAACCGGAAGTACTAGCGGCAAACGCTGTGGGGACTTGGGAGTGAGGAGACCGAGATTGAACCCCACATACTGGTACAATCGTCACTATAAAGGCTCATACACACATCAGACCATAGTCTTTGGAAAATGAAAGATCACAGACCAATTTTACCCCCTTCCATGTAGTATGAGAGCCATACCTACACAGTGTATTCCAGTGATGGCTAACCTTGGCACTCCAGCTGTGACAAAACTACAAATCCCATCATGCCTCTGCCTCCATGAGTTATGCTTAGAGCTGTCAGAGTATTGCAATGCCTCATGGGACTTGAAGTTCCACTACAGCTGGAGTGCCAAGGTTAGCCATCACTGGTCTATTCTATGGAGCTGAACTCCCCATCAGGCAGAAATATTTGCAAGATGCTGCACACAAAGATGCTGTAGACATTCAAAAGATCAGTATCTGCAAAAGATCTGTTCCTGCAAAAGACTCGTTCCTGCAAAATGCATTCATAGTCTATGATATCTGCAGATCATCATACACAGCTTGTTTAACAGACATTCATCTGCAGATCATAACCACCGGTATGGATTTTCAGATCTGCAGATGATTGTCTGATCTGCAGATGAATGTCAGTTAAACAAGGTGTGTTTGATGATCTGCAGATCTCATAGACTATGAATGCAATTTGCAGGAACGGATCTTTTGCAGATACTGATCTTTTGTGTCTGTACAGCATATGTGTGTGTGCAGCATCTTGCAAAGATTTCTGTCTGATGGGGAGTTCAGTTGGTCTGTGATCTTTCATTTTCTAAAGACTATAGTCTGATGTGTGTATGAGCCTTAAAGGGAACCTTAACTGCCGTGTAAAAATAAATTCACTTACCTGGGGGCTTTCCCAAGCCTCCTGCAGCCGTCCTGTGCCCGCGCCGGTCCTTCGGTGCCCTCCGGTCTCCCTCCGCCGCTAAGTTTCGATTTCGGACGACTGCCAGTCGTCCTCGGGCCTCTTCCGCATTCCTCGTCGTAAACTGCAGTAAAGCGCGTCCGCATGACGCGTTTGGCGTCATGCGATGACGCGTCTGGCGTCATGCGGACGCGCTTTACTGCAGTTTACGACGAGGAATGCAGAAGAGGCCCGAGGACGACTGGCAGTCGTCCGAAATCGAAACTTAGCGGCGGAGGGAGACCGGAGGGCACCGAAGGACCGGCGCGGGCACAGGACGGCTGCAGGAGGCTTGGGAAAGCCCCCAGGTAAGTGAATTTATTTTTACACGGCAGTTAAGGTTCCCTTTAAGAGGTTTGGAAGTCACACCGGAGTAGCTTCACACCATGTAACCCTCGTCTGTAGAAGTGGCATCAGTGAGTAGTTCTTTCAGTTGCTTATGCAGTTAGTAAGATCCAGTTAGTGAACCGGTGACCTACAGCATTTGACACTCATTGAGGCCTCCTCATCTATACGGCTAATAAGGAACTGGAGACATAAGACTGAGAGCCAAAACTATAACTAGATACATCAGGAGACCTAGAAGTGATATGAATACCTGTGGAAAGGACATTTAGAGATCTATTAGGTCCCTTTATATAGGAGGCAATTTTATATTCAAATCTCTGTGGATTTTATTCTTATTATTATTACTTTTTGACATATATATATATATATATATATATATATATATATATATATATATATATATATATATATATATATATATGCATGTAATCATCTATGCAACAAAAAACCTTTTACTATTTCAGCATATATGCATACATATATAGAGTAATTTTTATAAGTTTTGAATAATTTTTTGTATATTTGCTCAATTTTAAATTTTTGGTGGTTCATCAGCATACTCCCAGTGTGGATGTAGAGGGGTGCCTGTTGCTGGAGTGTGTGTATATGTTAGATATATTGTTGAACTTGTCAACACAATAATCAGTTAATAAAAAGTGATCTTTTTAGTGGTAGTCTCTGGCGCTTCTCATGCTTTTCTATGTAAGACCATATAGACATTCAAAGTGCACGTGGAAAAGGTATGTGAACCCTTGGATTTAATAACTAGTTAAACCTCCTTTGGCAGCAATAACTTCAACAACACATTTCTTGTAGTTGCAGCTCAGATGTGCACAATGGTCAGGAGTAATTTTTGACCGTTCCTCTTTACAAAACTGTTTCAGTTCAGCAATATTTTGGGAGTGGCTGGTGTAAATCGCTATCTTGAGGTAATGCCACAGCACCTCAATTGAGTTGAGGACAGTACTCTGAATGGGCCACTCCAGAAGGCGTATTTTCTTATGTTTAAGCCATTCTGCTGTTGATTTACTTCTATGCTTTGGGTCGTTGTCCTGTTGCAACACCTATCTTCTGCTGAGCTTCAGCTGGTAAACAGATGGCCTTAAGTTGGGCAGAATAGTGGCGTAGTGGTTAGTGTGCTCGCCTTGCAGCGCTGGGTCCCTGGTTCATATCCCAGCCAGGTCTACATCTGCAAGCAGTTTGTATGTTCTTCCCGTGTCTGCGTGGGCTTCCTTCAGGCACTCCGGTTTCCTCCCACATCTCAAAAATATGCTGATAAGTTAATTGGCTTTCCCCCTAAATTGGCCCTAGACTGTGATACACACACTACACGACATAGACCTAGGACTATGGTAGGGATTCGATTTTGAGCTCCTCTGAGGGACAGTTAGTGACGACTATATTCTCTGTACAGCGCTGCGTAAGATGTCGGTGCTATATAAATACTAAATAATAATAAGTTTTCCTGCAAAATGTCTTGATAAACTTGGGAATTCATTTATCCTGTGATGATAACAATCCGGCCAGGCCTTGATGCAGCAGAGCAGCCCGGAACCATGATGTCCACACCACCATACTTCACAGTTGGCATGAGGTTTTGATGTTGGTGTGCTGTTCCTCTTTTTTTCACACATAGGGGTTGATTCACTATAACAAATAATGTGCCTTATCAGCTTTAACATGCCTTATCAGAGTTAATGTGCCTTATCAGAGTAGCATAGCGAGCGCTACGAACTTATGCCTGCTAACTGGCAATGATGAGAGCTCCACTCGTCCTGCCCTAAGCCCTTGCGCGTCCAATCGCTTTAAAGGACATTATCCCCGCACTTTGATTGGCCCAAAGTGCGGGGATAATGTCCTTTAAAGTGATTGGATCCGCAAGGGCAGGACGAGTGGAGCTCTCGTCATTGCCAATTAGCAGGCATAAGTTTGTAGCGCTCGCTATGCTACTCTGATAAGGCACGCTATTTGTTATAAGGCGCGTACACACGCCTGACTTTTTCTGTGGGGCGGTCGTTCTGACGACAATTCCACGTGAGTACAGGCTGTTGTCAGACTGAGAAGACTGATCAGTCTTATCAGTTTGAGACAGCCTGTACTCACGTGGAACTGTCGTCAGAATGACCGTCCCGTGGGCGGTAGTTTGAAAAAGTGTGTACGTGCCTTAAGTGTTCTGTGTTTCTTCCAAACAACTCAACTTTGATTTCATCTGTCCACAGAATATTTTTTCAGTACTGCTGTGGAACATCCAGGTGTTTTTTTTTTGCAAACTTTAAATGTGCAGCAATTTTTGGGGGGACAGCAGTGGCATCCTCTGTGGTATCCTCCCATGAACTCCATTCTTGTTTAGTGTTTTATGTATCATCAATTCGCTAACAGGAATTTTATCATATGCCAGAGACTTTTGTAAGTCTTTAGCTGACACTCTAGGATTCTTCTTCACCTCAATAAGCATTCTGTGCTGTGCTCTTGCAGTCATCTTTACAGGAAGGCTACTCCTAGGGAGAGTAGCAGCAGTGCTGAACTTTCTCCATTTATTGACAATTTGTCTTACAGTGGACTGATGATTAGCAAGGCTGTTGGAGATACTTGCATAAAGCTGGAAAGGGTTATAAAAGTCAAAAATTCTTTAGTGCGAGGCATCATTCACATCAGGCAATGCTTCTTGGGAAAAGCAAACCCAAACCAGTGTGTGTGTAAGGCAGGGAAACTGTAACCAACACCTCCAATCTCAACTCCATTGATTGGACTTCAGCTGGCTAACACCTCACTCCAATTAGCTCTTAGAGATGTTTAAATGGTGTGTTCAATAAAAACATGAAAAAATTAGCTTCAACTAATACCACACAAATAATTTAATGTTTTCATGTTTTATTTGAACACACCATGTAAACATTCACAGTGGTGGTGTAGTGGATAGCACTCTCACCTGGTTCAAATCTCAGCCAGAGCACTATCTACACTGAGCTTTGTATGTTCTCCCTGTGTCTGCGTGGGTTTCCTCTGGGCACTTAAGCTTCCTCCCACATCCCAAACACATACAGATATGTTAATTTTTTTCTCCCTAGGGGCTATGATGGACATATAACTATAAATATATATATGTATATATATATATATATATATATATATATATATATATATATATATATATATATATATATATATATATATATATATATGCATACATATATATATATATATATATATATATATATATATATGCATACATATATATATATATATATATATATATATATATATATATATATATATATATATATATATATATATATATATATATATATATATATATATATATATATATAGCCGACATCTCGCACAGTGCTGTACAGAGTCCTTCAGAGGCGCTCACAATATAATCCCACTGCATTCAATAATATCTGTGTTTATAAATAAAGCAATCCTCTTCTATAATAAAACCCCTGTGTCCGTGCCTCCTGTCTCTGTGTAGCGTCGTCCTTGCTTTTGGCCACTGCGCATGTGCGCAGCACGAACCCAGCGACAGGAGGCCGGGGATGGGGCCAGGGAGTAGAGTGGGTGGCGTGTGAGCAGGTGGCCGGATGTGCAGGGGGTGAGCGGGCAGTGGTGGGTGAGCGGGCGGCGGTGGGTGCGGGTGCGCGCGCGCCCAGGAACACAGACCTAGAGCCCGGTTTTATACGGGCTTAGGTCTACTAGTTATTAATAATAAACTAGAACACTTACAATTATTTTTCAATTACAGTGAGCCACAGTTTTCTACCAGCACAAATTTATGAAAAATCTTCTGGTTACAAATGGAGAAGAAGTTGAACTTTGCTATTAAAGATGTTGAGTCATGAAGCATGATAATGGCAGGAATAAAAAATAGGTAAAAAATTAATAAATGAGACAGTGCTCTCACCTAAATAAAACTAAAATGTTGTAGCTGGCTGTCCAAAGAAAGGCTCATACATACATGCAACTACTTCGCCCAACTGTCATCCAAACTTGGTCTGTTGGACGATAGTTGGGCATGTGTGCGCATAGCCAACTACTAGACAAGCAACTGATAACTGGCGGTCTGCCCAATCCAATCGGCAGTTCAACTCACACGACTGTTGGGCTGATATTGTGCACCTGGCCGCGTGTGTACAAATTGTTTGAATGACTTGTACTTGTTTTGCATGTGACCATATCATTCAGTCCGTCATTCCGCTTGCAGATGAGTTGGTCGTTCAGTTGGTTGATGCGTGGAAAATACAAGTCAAGCCATCGCTTGGTCGTAAAACCAACAAACGAATGGGAACTGGCAGTCAACAATAAGCTTGCACACAATGGTGTATTTACCTTTATGACAGATTAGTTGTTAGTTACATAGAACTACATAGCAAGTTATCTAAAGGCAACGTAATTATTCCTCAATCTTAAACAGTGCTAAATATCGGTAATTATGCAGGATTATGATACTAAGGTCACTAGAAATGGCTCATAGAATTGATTCAAATTATATGCACCAGCAGCAAAGAGAAAGGAAACTGCTTTATGGCCAACAGAAGGAAATGATCTAAAGACAGACTGAAGAGCCAAGTTTATTGCCAGAAGCTAAGCTTTATGTCTACAGTTAAAGTCAGGTCTAGCCTTGCGGCATTTTCACTTTTTTGGCAATTAAGTTTAATCACCAGACATCAGGTCAAGCAGAGTAACATTACATATCCGTCCATAAACTTTTCCCAAAGATATGTGTATGCACTGAATGCTTTGGAATCCGGATTTATCATTTTAAGTACGTGGTTGATTTGCAGAAGGCAGACATTGGACAATTACCTAATAATGTATGCTAGTAAAATTCAGCATGCAGATATGCTTTCTCTCTTAGCAGATATAAACCGCTATACCCTGTACTGCATTGTGTAGAACCAGGCTGTTTTACTTGTTGTATTTGGCTGCCTGAAAGTGTTAATTTTTAGGCATGGAAGTGACAGCTTCTGGGTACTAGATCGGGAATATAGTAAACATCACTGATAAGAAGATTACAGTCATAAAGGTTTTCCTGGCAGAATACAACTACTGAGAGCAGAAGGAGATAAAAAAAAGGCCAATAGTTCATGTATTTTAACTCTGGGACACTTAATAGACTGCCACTGAGCAGAAGCAGCAAAACATTCAATCTACTTTGTAAATGTTTACATATAAAATAAAACAATGGGATGCCAAAAAAATTGTTATTTTTAGGAGTAGGAGGATAAATACAATTGTTTTTCTCATCAGTTTATTTTCACCTCTGGTTCACTTTAAGGAGGTTCTACATACATAGAGAATTAAAGTTGGTTTGCACATATGCACAAATGCATATGAACCTGACTAGTGTTTTTTGTGCTCTTATTATTACTTAAAGTGAACCCAAGGTGAAAATAAACTGATCAGATAAACAATTGGATCTATCCTCCTACTCTTCAACATAATTGTTGAAGATGTTGCATGGTTTTATTTTATGTATAAACTAAGAGGGAAAATACATGAACTATTGACTTGTTTCATCTATCCCCTGCCCTAAGAAGTTGTTCTGTGCAGGAAAGATTTTGTGGCTGTAATTCGTTATAAGTGAGGGTTACCAAGAGAGGAGCTGTCATTGCATGCCTGAAGATTAACTCTTTCAGCCAGGAAAATAAAATAAGCAGACAGACTCTGGTTTTTAATGCACGGAGCCTTTTTTCATTTTTTACTTCCTGATCACTGTGATTGACTCACAGTGATCAGAGGGTCAGGAGCCAATGACAGTGGCTCTTGACAGCTGAGTTTTGTGGCGGCGGGGACGTGCTATCATGTCCCTTGCATGGAAGCCCATGGTGTTAAAATTATGCCGCATCAGGCTTAAGCAGCCTCAAGTGCTGCATAGTTTTAACTACACGCAGTCTGGCATAGTAACTTGTTTGTCATAGTACATAAATGTGTTTATCTCATCATGTCATATGTCACCACAGGTACACTTTAGAAAGTGGACTTAAACTCTTCTACAGGAGAGAAGGAAACAGAGAGAAAAGCCTGTTTGTATTTAGAAATAACAGGCTGTCTAATTCTCCCTTATCTGGAAGGAATGAGTCACTGTAATTTGAGCTCTAAGCTCTGTCTGATCTGTGCTGCGGCGTGCCTTTCAGACAGGCTATATATATAAACACGGGAGGGTAATCCTGTATGTGCTTCCTTGAATCCAGGCAGTAGTTACACTGCAGCACAAATTTTCTTTTCTGCAAAAGTGATTATGCTGTTGCTTATCTTTTAGAGCAGAGAGGAAGTCCTGGGTTCAGGCTTTAACTGTACTTGCGCTGTCTAGTCGGATGGCCTCTTTCATACAGTAACATAAATATTGTAATATTAGAAGGCTGGCACTACACAACACAGTGCTCTGTCCACACTATAACACTATAAGATTACATGAAGTACGTTTTAGTTGGATAATTTTGATGCACACAGATGATCTTCCCAATATGACAACCAGGGGATGCCACCACCAATGCTGCTCGGATACCCCTTTTCAAAATCTGAATAGAATTCGGATCCGGATACCTAGAAATCCGATCCGAATCGGATATCCGAATAAAAACTTTTTGGTACCCGAATCCGATTAGGATATTTAAACCAGAATCGGAGATATCCGCCTGGATTCGGATATCCAAGTAGAAAACCGGAAGTGGCCTTTAAATTGCTTCTAAAACGCTTTTTAGGGTAAATGAGGCATGTAGCATTTTTTTTTTACAGGGAAACACTAATTGATGATGTGGGGACTTAAAATCCCCCCCCCCCTCCAAAAAAATATGGCTGTCAATTAACATCAGGACTTGGTTCCAGACAGCGGTCATGCAGCCCACATTGTGTCCAAAGTCCAACCGCACAACTGGGAAAGCACAGCTATCAGCCCAGACACCTCCAAAAAATTACACAGCAATTGTGTTAAAATAATCACCATGGGTACCACGGCACAGGTAAAACATTACAAAGGAGAGGTTCCAGAAGCGGTTGTACTGCCGCAGTTGGGGCCTCCCGACAACTGGGACTGCACAGTTATCAACCCAGACACCTCTAAAAAATTACACAGCAATTGTGTTAAGATTATTACCATGGCACCTAGTGTTGGTACCACGGCACAGGTAAAACATTAAAAAGGAGAGGTTCCAGGAAGCGTTCATACTGCCGCAGTTTGGGCCTCCCCAAAACTGAGACAGCGCAATTATCATCCCAGACACCTGCAAAAAATTACACAGCAATTGTGTTCAGATAATCACCATGGCACTTAGTGTTGGTACCACGGCACAGGTAAAACATTAAAAAGGAGAGGTTCCATGAAACGTTCATACTGCCGCAGTTGGGGCCTCCTCAAAACTGGGACAGTGCAGTTATCATCCCAGACACCTCCAAAAAATTACACAGCAATTGTGTTCAGATAATCACCATGGCACTTAGTGTTGGTACCACGGCTGTAAAAAAAAATTGAACCAGGCTTATTACTGAAGACGGAGCCAGGAGGTTGTCGTGGTAATGGGTGGTGGTTAGGCAGGCATAGTGATTCCCACTCAGCCACTTCATTTCCCCCTCTTGCCAACAACAGAGGCCAGGAACTCACCAACCACCCAAGCCTGGTTCATTTTCAGAAACGTCAGTCTGTCCACAGACTGGGTGGACAGACAAGAGCGCTTCTCGGTGACCATGCCACCGGCCGCACTGAAGCACCTTTCTGACAGCACGCTGGAAGGCGGGCAGGACAGCACTTCCTGGGCGTACTGCGCCAGCTTGCTCCAGATATCCAGGTGCTTGACCCAGTAAAACAAGGGGTCCACAGGGGTGTCGGTGTCAAGCCCGCTGTCGGACCCCATGTAGTCTGCCACCATCCGGGTCAGGAGCTGGTTCTGGCTTTGAGAGCCGGATGCTGCTGCAGGCACCTCCTCTGTAGGCAGCGGTACTGGCATGGTGTAGAGCACCTTTGTCAGAGACAGCAGGTTTTTTGGATGCCTGCTGCTGTGCTGGCTGGACTGTGACAGCGGGGGAGGGGGGGGGGAGGCCGGGGGAAGGCTTCCTCCAAGCGCTGAACCAGAATCCGCTGCAAGTCCCTGATTCGGCGCACCGGGTCTCCTCCTCCAGGCAGGAACTGAGCCAGGTTCCAATTCAGCCATGGGTCTAGCATCAGGGTGATCCAGATGTCCTCCCGAGCACGCATCTACTTTACCCTTGGATCACTGCACAGGCACTGCAGCATGTGCGCTGCCATGGGGAACAGGGACGCCATCTCTGCTGACACATCTTCGGCACCCCCGGAGATAACAGTGCTGTCCTCCTCCACCTCTGACTCCTGAGCCTCCTCCTGCTCTCTCCACCTCCGCACCAATGCAGCTGCACTCCGCTGTGCACCCTCTTCTTCATGGTCAGGGACCTCCAACTCCTCAAACTGAAAGTCCTCCTCAACCTCCTGCCGCACAGAGGTGCACTGTGCAGGTGGCTGCTGCTCCTGCTGGATCAATGCTGCCTCTCCCACTTCCAGCAGAGCATAAAGGGCCTTGTCCAGCATGCACTCAATGGTCACCCACTCACACAGAGACGCACGGTCCCGGCTGACCATGTTAGTGGCCTCCAAGAAGGGTGCCAGCACCAAGCACACCAGCTGCATTTTCCCCCAATCAGCACTGAGGATGATGTCCAGGAGGTGGGTGGTGCCGGTCCCGGACAAGGTGGCCTCCATGGTGGCTTTGGCCAGGAACTGGTTGACAGCCCGCTTCTGTTCAACCAGACGTTCCAACATTGCCAGGGTGGAATTCCAGCGTGTTGGAACATCTATGATGAGCCGGTGCCGTGGGAGGTTCAGCTCCAGCTGTACGGCTTCCATGGACGCTGTGGCACCACCCGAGCGGCGAAAATGACCCATGGTTTTCCTTGCCGCTCCCAAAAGAGTGTCCATCCCCTGGTAGGTGCACAGGAATTTCTGCACCACCGGGTTCAAGACGTGGGCCAGACAGGGGATGTGGGTGAGGTTTCCCCGGTGGATGGCGGTAACCAAGTTGGCCCCATTGTTGGCCACCACCTCTCTGACTTTCAGGCCTCTGGGGGTCAGCCAACTCCTCTCCTGCTCTCGGAGTTTGGCCAGGACGTGGTCTGTCGTCAGTCTGTTCTTCCCCCAGCTGACCATCTCCAGCAGCGCTTGGCAGTGGTGGGCCTTCATGCTGCTGCTGAGGCGGGGGTGTTTGGCGGCTGGTTTGCCAGAGGATGGAACCGGATCAGAGATGGAACCTGCTGTACTTCCCCTGACCCTGCTGCGGGGTGGCAACACCCACTGGTGTGATGCTGCTGCTGCTGTGCCCGATGCTGCTGTCCCCTCCTCACCCACTTCCACCAAACTGACCCAGTGTGCGGTGAAGGGCAAATAGCGGCCTATCCGGAACCGGCTGCTCCATGAGTTTATTGTCACATGGACCCGCTCACCCACCACATGGTCAAGCACACGTTCCACGTTGGCCTTTACAAATTGGTGCAGTGCTGGGATGGCCGTGCGTGCAAAGTAGTGCCGGCTGGGGATTGGCCAATCCGGCGCTGCGCACTGCAGGAGCGCACACATCTGGCTCCCCTCCTGCATAAACGAGTATGGGAGGAGCTGGGAGGACATGGCCCGTGCAAGCAGGCAGTTCAGCTGGCGTATGTGATGGCTGCCGGGAGGCTGAGCCCTGACCACGAAGGACTGGCTCATCAGGGTGTGGTGGCATTTTTGGCTTGCCGAGGAGGGAGCAGAGGAGACCAATGAGGAGGACTGGCTGCCTGAACAGGCCTCAGTGTCGGCAGGAGTGGCAAAAAGGGTTATGGTGCTCTGACCACTGCAAGGGCCAGCGCCAGCTTCCTTCAGCCTCTTGAATGCCTCGTGCTCTTGTTTGTGCTTTTTTTCCAGATGATTTATGAAGCTGGAGGTGCCATAGTTGGAGAGGTTAGACCCTCTGCTTCACATGGCATACATTACAAGTCACAAACTTGCTTTCCAGTGAGGGCAGATGAAAAAACTGCCAGATTGGGGAGTGCAATTTTCCCTTACGCCCAGAATGGGATGCTGCTGATGATTTTCTCCCTGTGGTGGTTGGGGCCTGGGGTTGAGTGGTGCGGCTGGTGGTAGTAGTGGCAGATGAAGCAGCAGGCTGTGGGTCACACATTCCATGCCCACTGCTGCTCCTGCGAATGTCAGCGATGCTGATCCTCCGTGCCAGACCCACTGACGCATCCTCCTCCTCAGAGTCAGAGCTGACATCCCCCTCCTGTGGATGGTAGTCCTGGTCCTTCATCTCGTCATCAACATCATACTCCCCCTCCTCGAACAACTGCTGGGATGATGAGCCCGCTTCAAACTCCTCTTCAGCTGACACATCATGGATGGACTCCCCCCCCCCCAATAACCACCGTCACCATCTCAGACTCTTCCACAAAGCCCATTACGTCCAGAATGTCTTTTGTAGGGCTGGTGGTAGCCTGCTCGTCATCCACCATCAGCTGCATCACAGGCGCAGCTTCTTTCTCCTCCAATTTGCGCCGCCGACCCTGCTTGAAAATGGCCACTACACGCTGCTACGTCTCTGCAGCGTGACTCCCCCTAACAGCTGGATGGCCAGTGGGTAGCGGCGGAATGGAGACTGAGGTGGCAGAACTGCTGACGGAGGCCGCAATGTTGCTCCCTCTCGTCTTGGCCTTGCTGACCCTCCCCCGGCTGCCAGTGCCAGACATAGTACAAGATAATGTGTTGATGTCACAGATGATGTGGGGTACTTGTTCTTTATTAATATTGGGCTTGGACTTTGGATAAAATCAGCACGGAGTGACAGATAGCAGGGTAGAAGACACACTGGCACTGCTCAGCAGCACAGCAGTACTGCAGTAATCTGACTAATCTATAACAACTAACTAGCACTGCACTAACTACACAATAACACAATAATCCTACCTATACTGTAGCTAGCTTAGGCTAATAGCAGGCCAGCAACAGGCCTGGACTGTGTGCACAGCACACACACAGACACAGGACCTAGCAGATGCTGCAGCTTAAAGTCTGACTGACTGACACTGACAAATTACACAGGCTAGCTAACTATAACACAATATAACAATAGTGTAGTGAAGGTGTTTCCACTCAAAAATGCTGGGTTTAACAGTGTGGTAATGCACTTACTTAGCTGAACAGCACTGGAATTGTCTCTCAGTGTGCAGGCACAAGCAAGGATGATTTTTCATAATGACCCCCCTCCTTTTAATACAAGAGGGACTGGCCAAGGTTCCCCTCTGTGATTGGTTGCTTGGGCTTAGGCTGGGAGCCCTCTGATTGGCTCAATGACGTCATGGACGTCATCTCCATGGTTACGGTACCCGGATTCGAATATCCGACCTTAGTATCCGGCGGATTCCGGATTTTCAGATTGATATCCGCAATAACTCGGATGGTGCTATTCGGATTTGGCCCAGGTATCCGGAATCCGAATCCGGTTCGGATAGTGGAAAAAGTTTGGATTATCTGGGTAACTCGGATATCCGAAATCTTGCTGAGCAGCACTGGCCACCACCACCACACCCGATGTGGTACAACTCACCAGTTGGGAAGACCTATAATGCAGGTCTATTCACGCAGTTGGATATTTCAGTGCCGTCGCTCACCACTCAGGCAAGTTCCAATCACATGCAATTTCCTCTTCACTATACCACATTGGAAAGTATAACACTTGTCCTCGATATTCAGCATAAAATCTTGAAGAAAAAGTTCTCATAGTGTAAAAACCATACTAATTTATTAAGATTTTAAAACCATATTGCACTCATAGGTTTGTTGACATCAGATTTGCATAGAGTGTTTATATGGGCTTCCCCTTGTGCTGGGCACTTCTGTACATCAGAATAATCCAAAAGAGTAGGACTTCATGTCATTTCATAGTGTAGACTGAGCACTGTGTTGTGTAGCGCCAGCCTTCTAATATTACAAACCTTAAAACATGGAGTTTTATTTTATGTGATGTGCTACTGTGTTACAATAGAAACCATGTGAGCTTTTAAAAACAACTGAATCTTAATACAATGGCTGGCTTTGAGAGCAATGCAACTAAATGCTAACTATTCCACTGTCCTGAAGGTCATAAGCAAGGGAGAAGATTGAAAATGACTTCCCAGAAAAGGCTGTTCCAAAATGTTCATCCAAAAGGAAGAGTGCAAGATGTTATAATTCACATGACTCACCATTACAGATGCCAACTTGTCTGCCATTGGAAATAAGCTTTACAAATTAGATCTGCAGCCTGCAGGCCATATGTGCCGGAAGGAAACATCTCTCTAGGAATCAAATTCAAATAAGCTAAGTACAATGCACCTTCTAAAGGAATATATAACATGTACCAGCTAGTAAGTTTTAGCTACTTTAATATAAAGAAATGGATTTAAAGGTAACTTGAAGTGAGAAGAATATGGAAGCTGCCATTTTCTTCCCCTTCTATATAATGCAAGCTGCCTGGCTGTCATGCTGATTTTTTGGCTTTAGCTGTTTCTTTGTCACAGAGGGCAGCCTCACTTCAGGTTCCCTTTATGTGTGTTGTATCATAACCCAAATGTAGCAAACAATTCAATTTAGATAGCATACAAAAGAAAGAAGCATAGGATACAGGTTAAATGCACAATATGTAAGGATCGCCAAACAATTGTATTACAAAATATAACATGCAGTGGGGAAAACAAGATCATAAAAGCATTGCACTTAGCCCTTCTGGCTGGTAAGTCTCAGCTGTTTGCAGCATCACATCTGGAAATCTAGGATTGCAAAAGAACTGCAGCCCATTCTGTGCAAGGATTACAGGTTTAGGGAGATATTTCCTGAACCTCCCCTCCTGGCATATCGACAACCACCTAATCTAAAACAGATGATTGTCAGGAGTCCTTTGAATAGGCCACAACAGACTGGGAAATATCCATGCCGACAAAAAAGGTATGTGACCTGCAGACACATCTACTCTACTGACAGGTTAACAATACCAGGTTAACAACAGCAGTACAGAATACCACCAAGTAACTTTTTCCTGTGAGCCCACTAATCTGGTATATCTGATCATGTGTGCAAAATGCCCCAAAGGAATTTACAGGGGAGAAATTGGACAACGCTGCGTAAATGTATGAACGCACATAAATACACTGTTAACGGTACCAGAACTAATTTTCCAGCCCCTACACCCTTTAATTCCCTTGGGTACAGCTTAAATGTCCTTCGGGTTATTGCTCTTAAAGTGAATCCAAGGTGAAAAGAAGCTGATGAGATAAACAATTATATTTATCCTCCTGCTCCTAAAAAATATTTTTATAAGTATCCCATGGTTTTCTTTTATATTTAATCATTTACAAAGTAGGTTGAATGTTTTACTGTCTCTAATCAGTGGCAGCCTATTAAGTGTCCCAGGGTTAAAAAAAAAAGGTCAATAATTCATGTATTTTTATCTCTCCCTGCCATCAGAAGTTGTATTTTGCCAGGAAAACTTCTATGGCTTTAATTTGCTTATCAGTGATGTTTACTATATTCCCGGAAAGGTACTGACAAGACAGAAGCTGTCACTTCCATGCCTAGAAATTAACTCTTTCGGGCATCAAAATAAAACAAATAAAACAGCCTGGTTGGTCATTAAAATGTTTTTTCTTTTCTGTACATACACATGTTTAGCTCATGTCACGCATGGTCTTGGGTACACTTTGAGGGTGGTGTCAAGTCGCAGAAAGTCTTTTTTTTAAATCTTGTCAGTATATGCAGGAACCAAGTCCAATGAATGCTTATTATTAGCCAAAAACATAATTTTTTTCATCTCTAAGTTAGGCAATAAATTGTATCACCCTAATTGAAAACTTCTTGCTTTTATGCTGGGCATACATGGCTCGATTTTGTCGCACGATTCTCCCACTTGATCGATTCCCTGCTCGATTACTCAGGCGATTCTCTTATCTTCCGCTCCTTTTTCTTATCTTTTTCCATTGTGTTCAATGTGGAATCGAGCGGCGAAACGATCGGGCGGGAGATCGGACGTGTCGGAAATTATCGAGCCATCTAAATGGCTCAAAAACGAACCGTGTATTCCCAGCACTACTGATGGCTAACACGGTACAACTGTACTGATGGACAAAGAATCTTATCTATCTGTCATTAATTAACAAACGTCCCTTCATCACTATGCTTGGTTATTCGTTGTACTTCAGGGTAGGAACACATTAGGCAGAATCGCATATGTGTTTTCCATAGCACAGGGGAAAACCCATATGCGATTCTGCCTAGTGTGTTCCTACCCTAAGGCATCTGAATATCATGTTATCGCACATCCCATTACAGACAAACACACATAAACTTAAACTATATATTTACTACTAATAATAACACAGAGAACAATTGGCGAAAAGGCCGCAGCCATTTATTTTGTGGTAACCAAATTTTCATTCATATCTTAAATAATCAAATGAAATTAATTTTTTCTTTAATACACAGATCGTTTAGGTATAAACAATAAATTCCAAAACAGCAAATGTCCGCCCGCAGGGTGACATTACCCAAATGACTAGTGCAGCCTAGCCGGACTGGGCACCCACCACCGCGGCCTTCTCAATAACCGAATGTATGTTAGAATTGAACACATCTATACTAATGTCTGACAGATGAATACCATCAGGCCGGTAAAGGCCTGCGACCGCATCCTCTAACTCCACGTGTCAGAGAGACATACCACCAACCTCCAGCATCACTTTATGCACAAATCTGTTTATTCGTTTACGAATTTTGTCCATAAACTTCAATTGACGATTAAACCAAACAAGCCTCGGAATGACCTCAGAGAATATCAAAGTGGTGCGAGGCAGCTGCAGGGCAAACTGCTTCAAATCATGCTTCATTTCATTCATCAACTCAGTCGTATTTCTTTTTCCTATATCATTTCCTCCTGCATGTAGAATCAGGATGTTCGGTGAAGGCCATAGTTTAAGTTTTGTAAGAATTAAAATATAAATGCCGTCCCAGTGGAGACCTCTTGTACCTTGCCAAGACTTGGTATCTAACAGGATCTAGAAACAGGTTCTCAGAATAGGGTCTGAAACAAGCTCTCCTTCTTGCCCAATAAACATAGGAGTGGCTGACCACCCAAATTATGACCTTACGACCTGTAAATTAATTAACATATAAATTAGGCCTGACATATAACCGGAATCTATTTGACTCCCATCTACCAATCTTCTGAATCTGATAGGCCCAATCTGGCTGCCTCCGTGGCGGCATCGATCCTGAAAGAGTGGGCAGTGAAATTAAATTCTTGCAAACCCAGGACCTCCAGGCATTTCTTAAAAATCGCCCGGAATTGAAATGAGGAAACAGGGGTGCCATTACTGTGTACTAAGAAAGATGAGGACACCGGCTTGACTTGCAAATAGCTCTGCACGTCCCGATATGGACAGCAAGCAAAACCATTCAACATGCCAAGACGGAGCCAGGCTCCTCTACCACCTTGGTCAGCCTTAGACCTACAAATAAAAATAAATAAACAGTCTCCTCCTGATAACAGCACATGATCAGACAAAAGATTTGAATTACACCGTTTGTTTGCTGCTACAATTTTGGAAATTCGCAGTGCCCCAAAAACGCTAGCGCAAACGCTGCTTTAAATAACGAACACTCATAACTGTCCGAGCAAACAGCAAGCAACGCTATGAACAAATCGCCCAACATCTTAAATGATACTGGCCTCCGAGAATCAGGGGTCCTGCTTAAATTTCTGCCCAGACCCTTTAAGAACTGACTAACCACTGCGAAGTCCTTATGCGCCGTTGATTGCGCCAATCGCCTAAAAAAGGAAATCCCGGCTATCAGTTTCTGGATTCTATTATACGATGAACCCGAATCTAATTCCGCACATATAAATCCCAGGAAAACTTCAGACCCACCTGACACAGGGGAGACATCCACATCTTTAGCAAAATAACACCACTTACTCCATGCTACAGAATAGCTGTACCAGGTGTTAGGAGCAACCGAATTCTTAATCCCCTCATGAATTCTGCTCAAATCAATCTCCACAGATGCCCGGGGCATGGAATTCCGAAAGCATCTGCTCCAGGTGCCGCCTGCCTGAAAGACTCCCACTGTTGGCGAGACAGGGCGTCAGCAATATGATTAACTTTACCAGGCAAATACGATGCTTTAAAGGGGAACTGAAGTAAGAGGTATACGGAGGCTGCCATATTTATTTCCTTTTAATCAATACCAGTTGCCTGGCAGCCCTGCTGGTCTATTTCTCTGCAGTAGTATCTGAATAACACCAGAAACAAGCATGCAGCTAGTCTTGTCAGATCTGACTTTAAAGTCTGAAACACCTGATCTGCTGCATGCTTGTTCAGGGGCTATGGCTAATAGTATTAGAGGCAGAGGATCAGCAGGGCTGCCAGGCAACTGGTATTGCTTAAAAGGAAATAAACATGGCAGCCTCCATATACCTCTCTCTACAGTTCCCCTTTAAGCCAGATGTTATGCCTCAGGCATAACAACACCATATACCTGAGCAGGCTGATTACCTGCCTTGATTTTGCTGACAAGCAGTTCACTGCATACATAACACCTTTACTGTCAGTCTGCACTATGAGTCTTTTATTCTCAAACTGCTTGCCCCAAATAGCTAACAAGACAACTACCGGGAACAATTCTAGCAATAGTATGTTTTTTACTAGACCAGAGTCATGCCAACTACTCGGCCAGAGTTCCGCTGACCAGTGACCCATCCAAAAAGCCTCGTAGCCAACAGAGCCCGCTGCGTCCGTGCAAAAACACATATCAGCGTCCAGAATGAAATTTTGCTGCCATAACAATCTACCATTAAACAATGACAAGAATTCATTCCAGACTGCTATGTCATCTTTTATGTCCCTAATCAAGCGGACATGCTGTCTGGGGGACTTAAAGACGGCTATCGCAAGCGCCAACCTCCTAGAAAAAACCCGGCCAACTGGTATTATTCTGGATGCAAACGTGGTCCAGGTGTCCCAATAGGGATTGTATTTCCTTCACCGTAGCCTTCTCTTTTGAAAGCAGCGAATGAATCAAAAGCCTCAATTTTCACCTCTCCTCATACTGCTTAACCTTTTCGGGACCATGTTAATGAGATCCTACGCCGCACTTGTGGCTGTTCTAGCCTGATGCGGCGTAGGATCTACGCCGGCCTGCAATTTCCGCTCCCGACGCGATCGTGCGCACCCGGAGGGGGAGATTAAGCTGTCATATGACAGCCGACATCTCCCCCGAGTGATCAGCAGCCATCGCGTATGGCTGCTGATCACGTGATCACTACGATCGCCGTCGGATCGTAGTGATCAGTTTGACAGCTGCGGCGGCAGGGGGGAAAAGAAGAGGATCCACTCACCTCCCTGCCGTTCCAGCGACGATCGGCACCCCCCTCCGCTCTGGCCGGCATCTCCGCTCCGTCTGACGTCAGCGCCGGGTCCCGGCTTGATGACGTCATCAAGCCGCGACCCGGAACTGATCTTCAGACAGAACGGAGATGCCGGCCGGAGAAGAGGGTCCCGTGCGGCTCATCGCTGGAGCCTGGAAGGTAAGTGAAGGCTGCGGGCAGAAGGGGGAGGCACAGGCCACCATGGGGGACACCACTCTAGCCAGCCACACACGGGATCCGGCCGCCTGACCCCCCCAAACGCGCGCACCCCCTTCCCGCGCAAAACGCCTGGTCCTTAAGGGGGGGTAGGTGGCCGGTCCCGAAAAGGTTAAGCTAAATAGCAAGCAATTCTGCCTCTACTGGAGTCAATCTCAGTGTGGATCTCCGTCTCTCCCCGCCCCTCTCTGTGAAAGAAGATTGAGATGGCCAGGGAGAGGCGGTGATCGGCTGAGATTGACCTCAGTAGAGGCAGAGCTACAGCACAAACCTCTGCCTCTTACAGGAAGCACTTCCTGTAAGAGGCAGAGGTTTGTGCTGTAGCTCTGCCTCTACTGAGGTCAATCTCAGCCGATCACCACCTCTCTGACTCCAGTAGAGGCAGAGCTACAGCACAAAACTCTGCCTCCCCAGGTAGCAAAATCCATGACTTTGAAAGTCGTGGAATTTTGCCCCAGGATTGGGGGGGTATAAAGCCCTCATTTTGCTGCGGGAATGCTGCATTTCACCTCTCCTCATACTGCTTAAGCGAATAACAGGTAAAAAGCAGGATTTATATTCACTTCAGACTCTCTCTAAGAAGACATAACAGCCAAAAGCTTGCTTGCCTACTCGTATGCTTTTAAGTTAGCCAATAAATGGTATCATCCTTATTCAAAACTTATTTTTTTATAATTTAGTAAGGAGAGTTGCTGTCTGAAAGGTGAGCCAGAGATGCTGCAGAAAGGAGGAGATTTCTCTATTTTCCCAGAATGTTGTGATTTTAACAACAGCCACTTCTAGTAATGGCAATTTCACACATGTGTCAGTGTAGGTGGCGGGTATAGTACGGCTGTGCTACACTATGTGAATTTTGTTTCTTTAAAGGACAAGTTGCTGACTGAAGAAACTGTTTGACAATGTGGCTACCTAACTATACAATAAAAAATACACTCACACCTGGTGTACGTGTACTTTTTATTGTATATTTATTGTTATGTTACACTGCACCCAAGCCTTAGTAATATTGTATACTGCTTGATATATGAGAATTATGTGGGTGTGCAGACCCTAATGTAAATATAAATATGGCTACCTTACACCATTACTAGAGCATCACTGTAAGATTTACTTAATCTTTGGAAAAAACAAATTTCAGCGATCCCAGGGACCCAGATACGTTTATGACTAACAATATACCTACATTTGGGGCTGAATGGAGCACATTAGCATGACATCTAACTGGCATAGAGCACACATGAATTGTATGTAAACCTGTAACCTTTTACCTACCTGGTGCTTATTCCAGCCACTGCAGTCCATGAGCTCCTTCGGTGTTGCCTGGGTCCCCTCCATTTTCCCGATGGTGGCTCTGTAAGATGAGTTTCCCAAACAAGAGTCGCACCGACTGCACAAGAGTGGCCCATTTGCGTGCCCTTCTTGATCGTGCTCCTGTCAAAGGGAATATTCTGCGCATGTGTGGTTCTCAAAAGAATGAACAGCATATGCGCAGAATTCTCCCGACGACGGGAGCACGATTGAGATGGACATGAAAATAGGGCAGCACATACACAGTTGGCGCGACTCGTGTTTGAGTCGCACAACTAATGGAGTGGCCAGTGGGAGAATGGAGGGTACCCAGAGGACCTCACAGACTAGGCGCTAGGTCATGTGCAGTACCCTCTTCCTTCCATGTGCATCCCCCTTTAGGCCTCCTCCACACTGCATGAAATTCCGATTCCGATTTTTAATCGTTTTTTTACATACGATTCCGATTTTAAATCGTTACTACATGCTGCGTTTTTTCTGCGTTTTTCTGTTGATAGCATTCAGGGAAAACTGGAATTGCAAATAGGAATCGGAATCGCAAATCGGATTTGCAGTGTGCAGGGAGCCTTCATTATATATTTGCAAATCCATTGGGTTGCAGCTCCCTATTTCTATCTGTTGCTCCCTTTTTGCAACCTCTGTATTCCATTTGCAGAAATCCCTCTTCAATGACCAGCTGGGCAAGGCCCAAGCCTTTGAAGCCTTTTCAGGAATCTGGCCCTGCTTAGTGGATTTCCCTTTATTCCTTTTTGTCCCATATTAAAATATGAAACGTAAGAAAATAATTAAATGCATTTGCAGTACTAATATCTTTAGCATACTAGATATTATTCCCTTCATGCATTGTGTTCTTGTACATTAATCTTTAATAACACTTTAAATTTCACTCCCACCCGAGTAGATTGCTTTAGATGTGGGGTGATCACCTTCTGAATATGAAAAGGCATTCACTGCATGAATGAATGACTGGTAATACAGTGAGTCTTTTTGCTAGCACTCAGGTGCAAAGCACACCTGAAGTGTGAGAGACATACTGTATGTCATTCTCCATAACCCTCTCATTCCAAGTGTCCTTTAAGGGAATGGTTAAAATTATAAACCATTGTAGCTGGTGCTACTCTTACTCCCAAGGAGTTACAGAAGAATCCATAAACTATAGGAATGGTACAGGCTGGCCACAGGTGAATTTTTGTACACAGAAAGAGAGATTGGGAAAGTGTTGGAGAATCGTTAATACTAAAAAGCACTCAGGGGAAGCAGTAAATCGTAACATAATGCTGTGCTGCTGTGAGATGCTGACATAACATAGTGCCTTAAGGCTTCTTGGCCATTGTTACCTACTGGGTTCTCTTATAAGGCACAAACACTGAACCATATTAAAAAGTAACATTTCGAATGTCCTACAGCAGAAACTGGAATTACTTCAAAGAAAGCATACGTCTAACGCAAAAGGAAAAAAAAATCTTTCTCAAAACTTTTTTATGCTGGCCAATTTACAAACAAAAGTACATGTGTTAAAGGGAACTTGTTATCAAATGATGTGCAGTAAAACATGCATGAAAGCATTATGTAGATTGCTGTATATAAATTACTCTACTTAGAGTCACTCTTTATAACTGCCCTTTCTTCCCCACTCCTCACGGCTGAGGCTGCGATCATTGGCTAGTTGTGACCATCGCTAGTTGTGAGATACTGATGATAGATTTAAAAGGGTTGCTTCATTTAGCGCAGACAGTGCACTGCAAAAATATTGGTACTAACCAGGGGTGTAGCAATAGCCACAGCAGCTGCTATGGGGCCCTGAAACAGAGGGGGGGGGGGGGGGGGCAGGTGGTACTTGATGCATTCACTATTAACGTTCTTGTGTACCTTTGGGCTCTGACTTGTATAGATTGCATGAGAATGTAAATTGCCCATTTAACTCATATACTTAGGGTAAGGGCAGGTGGCATTCCTTAAGAGTGCCTACATCTGATGGCCCCATGAAAGTTTTGCTATGGAGCCCCATGATCTCTAGCTACGACACTGGTACTAAAGCCAGCAGAGTACCGTGGGTTGTGCAATAAGCACACCCTGCATTACATGGGTAACAGTAACATTGCTATGGTAAGGCGTGTTATCGTACTTGTGCAAGGTAATATTAATGGTGCTGCCATATAAGGATAGATTGTTTTATTTATTTTAACAATTATTATTTTTGCAGATCATTTGATTTGTTATGTAGAAATACATAATCCCAGTGTTTATTTTCATTGTTTTAAGTGATCAGTAGAAGTAGAATCAATTGATCATGAAGTATGAGAAATTCGGAAACAATTGCTGATTAGAATAACATATTTTAAGTACTATGAACAGTTAAAATAAACCTAAACTGACCCAAAAAAAGGAGTTTCACTTACCTGGGGCTTCTACTAGTCAGTCTGTCCCGGCACGGGCACAGGGTGGCTGTAGGAGGGCTAGTAGAAGCCCCAGGTAAGTGAAACTCTTTTCTTTTTTTTGGGGGGGGGGGGGGGGGGGGGGAGGTCACTTTAGATTCACTTTAAGTATGAACAGAAAAAGTGAACTATTCAATCTTCTATATACCATGTCATTACACTGAGTATGATTTGTATAATAATATAATAATTGATAATAATAATAATACATAATACTAACATTTCTATGTTAGGATTATTTATTTCTGGTGTTGGACTCAAAGCGCTCAAGAGCCGCAGCCACTAAGGGCACCCTGCAGTGTTTAGAAGTCTTGCCCAAGGACTTCTTACTGAATAGGTACCCTAGTCAGTATTTGAACCCTGGTCTCCCATGTCAAAGGCAAAGCCCATAACCAGTACACTATCCAGCATATAAAACTAATAAAAACTATGCTTAGTGTGCTTTGCCTTCTTAAAACAGAAGGAATTTACAATAATTCAGCTTTAAGTGAACATCTGTGGTTACCCACAATGCACCGCTACTGAGTATGCAAATTATCTCTTTATGCCCCTGAAGCCAGGCTTACATCCAGAACCGCTGGTGTCTAGCAAGCCTATAGCTTTCAATTTTACAGAGCCACACCAACCCCACATGCAGACAGCCTGTTTCAGACTAAACTAAACTAAAAACTATGGGACTCTAACGCAACTTGTTGCTACATAGATGTGCTTTAGATGGCTGTACATCTTCTGCTTTAAATGTACTTATGTACCTCTGTGAACTCCATCTGTATTGCTGAAAATATTTATTTTTCTTCTGATGAACTTTCAGTATATTGTTTGCATGGCCTTTCTGGCCCAACCCTGCAACTCTAGTATTTCTTTAATAGTAAATACATAGAAAAACCAACAAACATAACATCATCTGAACAGATAGCAAAGGGAAGCTTGGATTGTGTAGATCAGCAGGGGGAGATTTGGTTTCACCTCATTGATCTACACAATCAAAGCTTCCCTTTCCTATCTGTTCAGATGTTGTGTTAATTTTTTTTGTTCTCTCTTTAGTTTATTGTACTTTATACTTTATATTATTGAACTATACTGGGTTATGTAAGATCATAATAATCCCTTTGATTATGGAGCTTGACAGTCTCATGTGTACATACTAATGAGGCTACCAAATCATTACTATACAGGAGTTTGTATTTGAGCTCGCCTGCTGTTAAGAGTCCCCCAGTAGAGATGGCCCGAACGGTTCGCCAGAGAACTTGTTCGCGCAAACTTAGCTGGTTCGAGTTCGCGGTGAACTGTGAACACTTAGCGAGTTCGACCCGCCCCCTATACTACATCATTGGGCTAAACGTTGACCCTCTACATCACAGTCAGCAGATACACGGCAGCCAATCAGGCTGCATTCCCTCCTGGAGCCCCCCCTTATAAAAGGCAGCAGTGTTGGCCATGTTCTCACTCTGTATGCTGCTGTATTATTGTAACGATTGGGGAATTATTTCCGTGGTCAGCGCACAAGATGCGGAAATCCTCCACAAGCGTATAAAATAACAGAACCCAGCTATGGTGCTATGCACTCGTAGAGGGAAATTCCCACCGGCAGATGGAGCTGTGGAGTGCAGAGGAATAAATATGCCACAGATGCCAGAAGGGAATTGTACGAGGTGAAGCAATATAGGGCAAGATAGCCCTTGGAGAGAGAGAGAGAGCACAGAGACAGAATGTATGTGTGTCCACCAATCTAGTCGCCACCCGGCGACGGTGAACACACAACAACGAAAACCAAGTGGGAACGCAATCGCAAGAATGGCGATTGCTAATAGTGACACCAGGCTGAGTAATACAGAGCAAAGGAACAGAATAAAGACAGAACTGATATCAAACTGTAATCCAACACACAGGAGCAGACAGGACTAACTATACGCAGTCACCACACGTTAAGCGCAATAGCGACAAAGTGCGTGCGCGGCACGGTCGCCACACGAGAATCGCAATAGCGACAAAGTGTACCAACCCTGACTAACCAAAGAAGCACGAAAACAAAAGAGAACGCGAACGCTTGCTAAACGGTTACCTCACCGAGACGACAGCAAGCGTTCGTTCCAGACAGACAGACAGACAGACAGACAGATGGAGCAGCCAGTAGCAACCGCTGCTCTGGCTACACTCTTAAGGCAGAATACAGAAGGAACCACTGCCTCTACCGCTAGGGCGAATGCGATCCAAACAGACAGACAGATGGAGCAACCAGTAGCAACCGCTGCTCTGGCTACACTCCCAGACAGAGTACAGAAGGAACCACCGCCTCTACCGCTAGAGCGAATGCGATCCTAACAGACAGAACGATTTCCTGTCGACCGCCGCTGGCGACAAGACAATCGCAACAGATAGACAGTACAAAGCAATACAGGTAACAAACAACCTGACTATGCTAACAGGAATGCTAGGGCACTCCCAAGGAACTACTCTAAGATAGCAATATTAGCAAACAGTAAGCAAAGGGCTGAGACTCCAGGTAAGTTAGCAGGAACAAACCATCATGACCAGCAAGGAATTCTGGGAGGAAATGGTATTTATACTGCAAGCCATCAGAGGAAGCAGCTAAGCAATTTGCATGACAAGTGGATGCAAATTCCTCACCAGAACAGCAACTCTGCAGCTTGCAGAGTAGAGACAGGTCTCTTTTCCAGGGACCTGCAGCACTCAGACCTAACAAATGGTCAAAAAGCTGTCTGCCTGTGCAGACAGCAGAGCAGATCATTACAATTAGAGAGATAAGGGAGAGACATTGGAGAGAGAGGGAAAGCGATAGTTAGGAGGTCTGTTAACTTGCTCCTTGCTGATATTTGTTGATGAAAAGCACCCCAAAACAGCTCTTTTGAGAGCTAATGTTCTTCTGATGTGTTTTTGTGTGTGTGTGTGCCACTGACACTGCATATACAGCCCTGTCTGTCGCAGCTGGCCCTTGCTAATTGCTGTACTGTGCCAGGCCCATCAAATTCAGTGCATACCTCTCTCTCTCTCTGCGTGACTGCACTTTGTATTATACAATACCACCACCAGTAAGTCCATACCTTTTCCTTGCACCTATGTGACTGCACAATTGTATTATAGCAGCCTCACTGCATACCCTTTCCCTGCACAGCTGGACTTTGCAGGGGAAGAGCTTAAATGTTAAGTGTTTGTGTAGGCTGAATGGGCTGACCATCAGTTTGGTTGTCCACAAAAGGGGTTTTAGTGCTGAATGGCTGTTTAGATGAAAACGTTAAAGGAAAGAGGAGCCCAAAGTGAATAAAATACACTAAAAACAATAATAAAAAGGAAACAATGAAGTGGCTTATTTGTTTTAATAAACAATTCATCTTATGTGAATTTGTCATCAATGAGGTAAGCCACCTCATTGTTTCCTTTCTATTATTGTTTTTAGTGTATTTTATTCACTTTGGGCGCCTCTTTCCTTTATCTGTGTCCTACTCCCCCCCTTTGTGAGGGCAGTTCCATATACCTGATCCCTAGTGGTAATAAACCACTCTACAGGCGATCAGAGTGCATGTGCTTTTTGCAAGAGAGCGACCATCTCCAGATTCCCTGGTAAACCTGAATGGGGCCGGGGTTATACATCTCCACCTGTCTGAAGTGGTCAGTTGCTTCTGTGCAACCCACCTTTGTGAGGATTCTTCATCTGTCCTTTTACTATCAATTATCAAATACCGTGACATACTGCACTGTTCACATGAAAGAGGTTAAGTAGTTTTATTAATATTATCCACATTCATATAAAATATTCACATTCTTGTATCTTGAAATTGCACCAGTCATACTCATACTGCATTTGATAAGTTCAGTACCAACCTGCAAACATTTGCATAACATTAACATAACATTTGCATCCTCTTGAAATTATTAGGATTTCATTCACCATTCTCTAATTGTTATGTGGCACAGGAGAAACAAAACAAACATGCAACTTACAGGATCAGTTCACCTGATTTGCATTCATCTAGATCAGTGTATCATAAAGCATTAGAGATGCATGATCAGAGTACTGGAGTATCAGAGTAAGAAAAGTCAACAAGGCTCCATCCATGGTCCTTCCTCTCTGTTTGGCTGTTCTTTATCATGTTATCATGTTAAATGCAGATTGTAAATAAAACAGACAATATGACATGTATATTACATACTAGGCAAATACTATATACTGTAATATTTGTAGGCAGAATTTTCTGTAGCTGTTATGCTCTACATATTCACTGTTGATCCAGTTTTATAAGATCAACCCCAGTGCAGTTCTTTATTTGTACCATTAGTAAAAAACAAAAAATGGTCATACCTTACTGAGATTCTAAGACTTTAAAGGGAACCTAAACTGAGAAGAATATAGATTTTTCCTTTTAAAATAATACCAGTTGCCTGACTCTCCTGCTGATCCTGTGTCTCTAATACTTTTAGTCACAGCCCCTGAACAAGCATGCAGATAATCCCACCGATGTGGTCAGTTCCAATAATGTTTTTACATTGCTCAGTAGCAAACTATTCACTTCTTCAAAAGGTTACACATGAGATAGAGGGCAAAGAGAGGTTAATTGCTAACAACTAGGAGATTAAGCATGCCCCATTGGGCACCTTTTTATACCTGTTGTGTAAACATCATAGTTATAAAGGTCAGTGGTTTCTGTGTATCGTCTTCCTTCTACAATACTTTAATCAACATAATGCAGAGTGCAACTGGCTAAAATGCTTTTAATTAAAATGAGTTTTCTTTGATCTATAGAAAAACACATATATGTAGATAAAGACTAGATTTACCTCTACCTGTTCTGGAAGAGAGTTTCCACACTGCATGTCAGCCATTTTACCATACTTGCAGTATTTGAAACGCTGCCTGAATCACAAGTAATCATTTTCTGTAATCATTTTCTGTTAATGGTAACAACCTGACATCTCTGATGTCTCCGGTAAATGGTAAATCCTTTCACTCACCACACATGTGCATTGACAAGGTGCTACTGTAGCTTCAACTCTTCACATCCGGAACATTTCCGCCTGTACAATATCTTGAAAATACACCTGACCTGTCCAATGAAGCCACCAAATCCTCTTCTCCCGCAATATTTCCACTTTAGAAATTTGACATTTGACACCATCTATTTTATTTTTCTATGCATTTTAATGGCACTTTAGCACTTATTTTGTAAATTTAAACACAATTTTTCTTTTCTTCCTTTTTACATTTTCTTCCCCACATTTCTCTCCTAAAAACACTACAAGTCAGAATCATCACTCTTAGAGATGATGACAGAAAATAAAAATCTACTTTTCTAAGACTAGACTTTTTTAGAGCTGATTCCTTCAATTCAATCCTCTCTCCCCACGCATACATGCAAAAACGGCATTGGGAAATTTGGGTGCAAGGCAAAGCTGAAAAATGGCTTACCCTGCTCCTGCAAAAGTCCCGGCAGCATTATTTACTATTCCCCCTCCAAGCCACCATGGACTCAGGGGAAAATACCTAATTGAGCTGCCAGCTATTGCTATTAATTTGGGTTCTATCTTTTAACGGCCCCCAAATATTACTGTTTGAGCACCACTATAGCCGTAAATCAAATTTTGGCCTAAAGCAGGGCATGGTGTGCTCAAATTTCCCAGCACTGTTTTGCGCTGTCTCACTCCCCACATCCTGTTACCTTTAAAAAATGTAAGCCGGCCCGCCCTTTGAAATTTGTACTGCCTGTCCTCTATGCTCTTTTAACTTTCATCACTTTGTAACCACAGTAAAATCTCCCCTGCCCATTGAATATATTCTTCCCCCAAACTCTTGGGTTTGAAGCTTGACTGGCAGGGTCCTCCTCTCCTGTGTCTGTTTGTAACTGTTTTGTGTGTAAGCTGGTAATTTTTTATGTACTGTTTTTTTTTACCGTATTACATTGCACAATATGTATGGGCTTTATGCTGTGAATAAGATATAATGATAGCAGTTTTATCCATCCATGTCAGAGGTCCACTTGTAAATTACAAGTTCCTAATCTAAGCATAAGACCTTGCAACATAAATGTTTTCATTGTATGCGGGTAACTGCCTGTCCTGGCTCTAGCGAACAGACTAGGATGCTTCAGTAGTTTCAAATATTTAAATATTTGGAACAGAGCCTTGGAAAACTCTCTGGCTTTTACCAATATCAAGATCTCATTTCACTTCATATCACCAGCAACAGCAGCGCAGCCAGATGATAGAAATGTCTCTAATGGATGCCTTATGTAAATCAAGTCCACATTAAACAACATTATGGTAACTTGTACAAATTATTCTTTAATATTACAGTAATTTCTTATGCAAAGCAGTTGTCATCAACATCTGTGACTCAGTGAACAGTTATGGGGAATAAAAGCTCCCGCCGACGACTGGAATATTCAAAGGAATATAAAATGATACATTCAGTCTTAGGAGAGCTGTTGCGCACAGGAATATGCTGCAACAGGAGAATAGAAGTTACATTAAGTTTTAATTTTCTCCAGCAGTGATAAGAGTTCATCTGCAGTGGTGACATAAAAGAATTTGCCCCCTTACAGGTTTATTGCATATTGCTTTTTAACAGAGGCTTTTCAGAGGTTTATAATCTTTCCAAAAAAACAGAACAAAATCCATAATCTAAAAGGAACTTTGGTAAACAGATAATGCAATTATTAAATAACTGTGTTTACTTAAAGTGAACCTGAAAAGAGGTAACATTATTTAAAATAAACACATGATGTATTTGCAAATGAATGTTACATACTTACCTCACCATCAGTTCCTCTCAGAAGCTCACTATTTCTGGCAAGATATGTTAGAACTGAAATATATCAGTTGCTGTCAGTTATATAGCAGTTTCTGTCAGTTATAACTGAAAGGACAACTGATGAGTAAGATAATGTCCCTATGGCTCAAGTGGGCAATATCACAGTTTAATAGTGTGCTGACAAGGAAGCTGTTATTATTTTCAAAATGGAGGATGGAGAATTCCATTAATGTTCTGTTTGACAGTGGTCAAACAGGACATAGGAGAGGAGAAAGAGATTGATGAGTAGACTACATGGGAGGTAAGTATGGTGTGTGTATGTTTATTTTGACTTTTGATTTTCACTTCAGGTTTGCTTTAACATTGAACATTGGTGAGTGATCTCTTCCCCAAGGTAAGGATTCTAAGTGGCTCCCTGCTTTTCACCAGACCCCTCTGCAAGAGACGATGAGCTTGCTAGCCCTATTGAGCAATTAATTGCATTGCTGTGAGGATCAGTCAACAGATTTCTCCTACTACCATGCAGTGTAGGTAGATTTCAGTGTGTAGACAGATGTGGTATGATATAGACTGAGGTCGAAATGGGTAGCAGGCATAGCATACTTGGGTTCAACCAAAAGACAATGCAGGTAGCAGCCGGTAAAGCATACTGTATATACTCGACTATAAGTCTAGAAATGTAGGTCTGACTCACTAAATAAAAGTTTAGGGGTCGACTTTGTGTCAGAGTTTGAGGAAGAATGGATTCAATGGGTGACACAAGTCACGGGCAACACTGTGCACACTGAGTAATGTGTGTACCATTAGTGACATTCCCATTTGCAGCAATTTACACATTGCTAAGTGACACTTTGTTGATAAAGGAAATGCCAAGAAAGCACAGGTCTGAAAGTCCTGATCACAACAATTAACAAGGAAAGGGGTGGGGAACCTACTGGGCTGCAGGAAGGGGGTGAATAATTACTGCAGTTGGGGACCTGGAGGAGTTACTGGTTGCACTTTAGGGACAGGAGGGGTTAATGGCTGCAATACTGTATGCAGTGCAGTCATCATTAACCCCTCCTGGTCCACAAGTGCACCTGTTAATTCTTCCTGGTCCACAAGTGCTACCATTAACTTTGTTGGGTAGACTTACATTTGAGTCAATAAAAAATTCCAGCTTAAAGACAATGTAACCCATCAGCTGAAAAAACAAACCAGATACTTACCTAAGGAGAGGGAAGGCTCTTGGTCCTAATGAGCCTTCCCTTTTCTCTCCCGGTGCCCGCGGTGCTGCGCTGTCCCCGGGAGCAGTATTTGACTAAATTGGTCAAATACTGCTCCTTCCGCCGGCGAAGGTGACTTCGGAAAGTCTTCAGGACCTGAGTACTCCCTAAGATGGGCCACTCCACACTGCGCACTGGCGAGCACCCTCTATTGCGCAATTGAGCATGCGCAGTATGGAGTGGAGGAGGACTTTGGGAGGACTCGGGGGGTTTGAACGGGGAGCCAGCGCTGCACCGAGGCCATCGGCAGAGGTTACATTGGCTTTAAGAGGGTCAAATATTTGAGTAGACTTATACACGAGGTAGACTTATATTCAAGGGTATACAGTAGTTAGGTTAGGCACTGGTCATAGCAGACCACAGGCAAGTTAAAGTTCAGTTCAAGTAAATGTCAGCAACAGAAATCAGAAGGTCAAGGTAAGGGCAGGCAATGTAGATGAACAATTATTGCACAAACAGGGGCGTATCTAAAAATCACTGACCCCCCCTCCCACCCTCCCCCATGAAACTATTCTCCCCAAGTGGCCTTTCTGCCTCTGCATCCCTTGCGGGTTGATTGTTACGCCTCTGTACACAAAACTGCACCAGCTGAAAATAAGTCATTAGTGGTGCGCTGTCACTTTTCAGCGAGATATAAATTGACAATATTTATAACCAAATGCACAACAAATTCTATATAGGCAATAGGTGACAGTCTCTATTTTTTCTCCTTCACTTGTGAAGAATGGGGGGGGGGGGGGGGGAGAGAACCAGTCCTTTAACATAGAGGAGTGCAGGACAGTCAGGCCTCCAACACACATAAGTTGTGACTTATGGTGAATAAGGACTCATTGGGTGTGGTGGAGGCCTGTCATGCATGGCTCTATGTTTAAGGACAGGCTCTCTATTTCCTCCTTGGATTGCACAAGAGTCAGAGGAAGGATGAAGAAACAATCAGACATGGGCAGCGCTACACCAGATGCGCTTGTCATTGGATGCACTTGAGGATGCAAGTGCTTCCAAGCTTGCCAAGGAGTCCTGAAAGCTTGGATTTTAAATGGGGGGCAGTGGTGGAATAAGTGCCAGGAAGGTAGACCAGGAAGGCTCTATGTTATCCAAAATCTTCCCTCTTCTTAGGCGAGTATCCATGTTTTTTTTTTCTTTTTTTTGCTCGCTTCCAGTTTGCTTCAAGTCAATTATGTGAGGCAGAATTATTAGGCAAGTTGTATTTTTGAGGAATAATTTTATTATTGAACAACAACCATGTTCTCAATGAACCCAAAAAAACTCATTAATATTAAAGCTGAAATTTTTTGAAAGTAGTTTTTAGTTTGTTTTTCGTTTTAGCTATTTTAGGGGGATATCTGTGTGTGCAGGTGACTATTACTGTGCATAATTATTAGGCAACTTAACAAAAAACAAATATATACCCATTTCAATTATTTATTTTTACCAGTGAAACCAATATAACATCTCAACATTCACAAATATACATTTCTGACATTCAAAAACAAAACAAAAACAAATCGGTGACCAATATAGCCACCTTTCTGTGCAAGGACACTCAAAAGCCTGCCATCCATGGATTCTGCCAGTGTTTTGATCTGTTCGCCATCAACATTGCGTGCAGCAGCAACCACAGCCTCCCATACACTGTTCTGAGAGGTGTACTGTTTTCCCTCCTTGTAAATCTCACATTTTATGATGGACCACAGGTTCTCAATGGGGTTCAGATCAGGTGAACAAGGAGGCCATGTCATTAGTTTTTCTTCTTTTATACCCTTTCTTGCCAGCCACGCTGTGGAGTACTTGGACGCGTGTGATAAAGCATTGTCCTGCATGAAAATCATGTTTTTCTTGAAGGATGCAGACTTCTTCCTGTACCACTGCTTGAAGAAGGTGTCTTCCAGAAACTGGCAGTAGGACTGGGAGTTGAGCTTGACTCCATCCTCAACCCGAAAAGGCCCCACAAGCTCATCTTTGATGATACCAGCCCAAACCAGTACTCCACCTCCACCTTGCTGGCGTCTGAGTCGGACTTGAGCTCTCTGCCCTTTACCAATCCAGCCACGGGCCCATCCATCTGGCCCATCAAGACTCACTCTCATTTCATCAGTCCATAAAACCTTAGAAAAATCAGTATTTAGATATTTCTTGGCCCAGTCTTGACGTTTCAGCTTGTGTGTCTTGTTCAGTGGTGGTCGTCTTTCAGCCTTTCTTACCTTGGCCATGTCTCTGAGTATTGCACACCTTGTGCTTTTGGGCACTCCAGTGATGTTGCAGCTCTGAAATATGGCCAAACTGGTGGCAAGTGGCATCTTGGCAGCTGCATGCTTGACTTTTCTTAGTTCATGGGCAGTTATTTTGCGCCTTGGTTTTTCCACACGCTTGTTGCGACCCTGTTGACTATTTTGAATGAAACGCTTGATTGTTCGATGATCACGCTTCAGAAGCTTTTCAAATTTTAAGAGTGCTGCATCCCTCTGCAAGATATCTCACTATTTTTGACTTTTCTGAGCCTTTCAAGTCCTCCTTTTGACCCATTTTGCCAAAGGAAAGGAAGTTGCCTAATAATTATGCACATCTGATATAGGGTGTTGATGTCATTAGACCACACCCCTTCTCATTACAGAGATGCACATCACCTAATATGCTTAATTGGTAGTAGGCTTTCGAGCCTATACAGCTTGGAGTAAGACAACATGCATAAAGAGGATGATGTGGTCAAAATACTCATTTGCCTAATAATTCTGCACTCCCTGTATATATATATACTGTATATATATATATATATATATATATATATATATATATATATATATATATATATATATATATATATGCAACTTATGCATTTGCACACATAAGTAGGCAGTAAATTACTCAATTCATTTAATAAGTTAATGCTAATCTTTTCTCACAGCTGTTAACTATTTTTTAATTTTGAGACAACGGGAAGTCAGCACAATCTTTAAAAAAAATGGAATAAAACTGTCCATTTGGCATACATGCCTTAAATGTCATGCCCCTCATGCAGACTTGCCCCATTACCTTTGGCATTGTAGAATTATCAAAGCCTTTTGGAGACAGGTGGTTAGTTATGCCCTAGACAAGCTACTAATCTACTTACCCTTTACCCCAGACTGGGCACTGTTTAGAATTTTTGATTTACCAAAGTCAATAGGGAGAGTAAAAAACTTGCATTAATCATGTCTACAGTAGCAAGGAAAATGATCCCACAAAACTGGATTTCTTCCACTCCCCCAATGCTTACTCAGTTTAAAGGGACCCTGAGCAGTCGAACAAAACTAACTGGTACTTACCTGGGGCTTCCTCCAGCCCACTGTAGGCCGCGAGGGCCCTCGGCGTCTTCCAGGCTCCTCTCCCGGTCATGTTGGCGGCTCCGTTACCGGTGACTTTTGGACTGAAGGTCGGCCGGATACTTCCTGAATGGGGACGATTCGCGTCTTCATATTGGCTGCTGCGGTCATTGCGCTGCCCGGCGTGACAGTCCTGCGCATGTGCAGTTTTCTAACTCTGAACTGCGCATACGCAAGACTGTTACTTCGGCCAGTGCAATGACTGTAGCGGGTGATGTGATGACGTGGAGCGTCCCTGTTCTGGAAGTACCCGGACGACCTTCAGTCCAAAAGTTGCTGGTAACGGAGCCCCCAACGTGACCGGGAGAGGAGCCCGGAGGACGCCGGGGGACCTTGAGGCCTATGGTGAGCTGGAGGAAGCCCCAGGTAAGTACCAAATTCATTTTTTTGACTGTTCAGGGTCCCTTTAAATTGAAATTATACATTGTCTTTTTAATGGACTGGCTAGAATTCTCTCAACAGAAAGAAACCCAATTTTTTTTGATGTATGGAAATGTTTCATTGGCACATTATCTAACTCCATCAAAGAACAAATGATTGAATCCTTTAGATGAACAAAATGGTATTTAGAAAGAACTAGTGGACGATCCACCAATACTTTTAAGGGAACCAGGGGGCAGTTGACAGTGTGCCACAATAGGTGGCTGGTTGTGGCTTAGCATGGTTTATTCTGATGTTTTGTGGAGGATGCGTGCTCTTGTTAAATGATTGATAATACCTTCTAATGATGTCACTATGTTATCTGTTCCATAGTGATGATTGCTTTGCTCACCATGTGCTTGTAATTGTGATTTGTTGTATTATGCTGTTGTTTTATCTCTTCTTCAATAAATATTGTTAAAAAAAAAAGACAAACGATTTTAAAGGCCGAATCAATACCTATATCCAGCATTATCAGGAACATTGGGATATGTGAGTAAAGATTCCATGTACAAGCCCATACTAACCTAAGAAAGTTATGATGTTTGAGCTCTTGGATACCTTGTTGCATGTTGTCTTAAGATGCTTAGGTTGTGTATGGTTTGTGCTAATCCAAGTATATGAATTCTGATTTTAATTCACATCCCTATAAGCTCATTTAGATTTATATCAGGCATTCCTTTTCTGTTCCTTCATCTAGACTTCTTTTGTGAGAAATGAACCCACTCCAATCATATTGGATTTCCCGGAATATGGCTGTATTGTCAATTCACATTATTATTTATCCTACTGATTTTTTTACAGAGGAAATACAATCCTGAGAGTAAACTGTCCAAGGGAGTCTTCTTGCATTTGTAAAATGCACCAAGACACATACAGTACGGCACTTGGACAAGAGGACACAACTGTGTGTTTGGGTTACTAATTATGAAAATTATTGTCTCTCTATAACAACATGTTTCCAAAATGCAAAGTTTATTTAAGAAAAATAAATATTTTTTTCATACTTAGGTATTATACCATCTACCAAGTTTGACTGCCCTCTGTACAGGACTCCTTATCATTTCTGTGCAGATGTTTTTAGTATTTCCATAGAAGGAGTGGTGAAGGACAATTTACATCTAGAAAGGGGAGGAGGAGAACTTTCAAAACTGCCAGAATATTTTAAAAGTATATATTAAAAATAATGCTGAGCATACACGGGCTGATTTACCAAATTGGGCGCAAGTAATTTGGAGCAAAAGTGGAGCAGCTGTTCAGACTGACTAATCCTGTATTTTAGGCCAGTGTTTCTCAGATTATTTTGGTATGTATCTTTTATTAAAGCCTGTATTTACCAAGTACCCCCTGGTATGAATAATATTCTCTCAGGTACCGCTTGACACAAATTGATAGGACAACCTGAATGATTTCTAAGCATCTTATCCCAACCTACAGGAGGCGCCCGGAATTGGCAAAACCAACCCTCAAGTCCACCAAAGTGTGGTCAGACGAGGCCAAGCTCCGACTCCAGGCCTGTTTTGATTGCACGGACTGGAAGTCCCTGGAAGCGCCAAACCTGGACGATTGGGCGGATAACGTCGCCTCATATATCAGGTTCTGTGAGGACTCTTGTGTACCATCCAAATCCTTCAAGGTCTTCCCGAATAACAAGCTGTGGTTCTGAAACAAACTACGGCAACTGCGGAAGCACAAAGAGGCTGCACACAGGTCTGGCAATCAGGAGGACTACAAGAGGGCGAGAAATGACCTTAAGCGAGAACTGAGAGCTGCCAAAAAGAGGTTGAGGCACAACCTGCGCTCAAAGGACTCACGGGCAGTATGGAAGGGACTCAAGGCTGCCACAAACTACAAACCTCCTCCCCAACAGGCACCACCCAGCACTGAACTAGCGGAAGAGCTTAGCAAATTCTACTGCAGGTTTGAGGGTCAGGCAACACCTGGGGAGCACCTAGCAACACCTGGCGAGCACCTAGCAACACCTACTCCCCCTCCAGGCCCTAAGAACGATGCCACAGTCCAATCCCCCCCGCCCTTGGTGGTGGAGGAGGCCGAGGTCCTGCGCCTCCTGTCAACACCAAATGCCAGGAAAGCCTCTGGCCCCGACGGCGTGTCCCCTTTCTGCCTAAAAACCTGCTCTTGGCAACTTGCTCCCATCCTCTCCTCCATCTTCTCCAGGTCACTAAAGGAAGGCAAGGTCCCCGCATGCTTCAAAAGGTCTACTATCATACCAGTCCCCAAGAAGCAGGGTGTTTCCGACCTTAATAACTTCAGGCCCGTGGCACTGACATCCGTCATCATGAAAACCCTGGAGCGTGTGGTCCTATCCATCCTGAAACTCTCCACCTTGCCCCCTCTCGACCCCTACCAGTTCGCATACAGGGCAAAAAGGTCCACGGACGATGCTATTAACATCTGCCTGGAGCTCATCTATGATCACCTTGACAGATCAGACGGGTATGCCAGAGTACTACGCCTGGACTTTAGCTCGGCCTTCAATACCATCTGCCCACGCATTCTCCAGGATGACCTAACTGCACTTGGTGTCCACCCTGACCTACGCCTGTGGATCACGGACTTTCTCACCAACAGGACACAAGTCGTCAAGTTGGGCGACATCCACTCAAAAATAATGACGATTAACACTGGTGCACCACAGGGCTGTGTCCTGTCGCCACTGTTGTTCTCCCTATACACGAACAATTGCAGATCCATGGCAGACTCTGTTAAGGTCATCAAGTTCGCTGATGACACCACCATTGTCGGTCTGATCACCAAGGATAATGTCCAGGAGTACTGTCAGCAGATGGAAAGAATCTGCTAGTGGTGTAGGGAGAACAGTCTAGTGCTAAACATGACAAAAACTGTTGAGCTAATCATAGATTTCAGGAAGGCTGCCTCTCCCCCACTTCCCGTCTTCATCGACGGCATGGAGGTTGCGAGAGTACCATGCACTCGTCTTCTCGGCACTACCATCTCCAATGACTTCAGCTGGAGAGCCAACATCACTGCTATCCAGCGGAAAGCCCAGCAGAGACTTTACTTCCTACGTCAACTGAAGAAATTCGGCATGGCCCAGGAAGTTCTAACAAGCTTCTACTCCGCCACCATTGAATCGATTCTCTGCTCTTCCATCTTGGTCTGGCATACTGGTGCAAACGACAATGCCAAGTACAAACTACAGAGGGTCATCAGGATGGCGGAGAGGATCATTGGGAGACCCCTCCCTCCACTTGCCCACCTACACAACACAAGGCTGCGATTTAGGGCACTGAGGATCACAAACGACCTTTCCCACCCAGGCAACCGCTATTTTAATCTGCTCCCACTGGGCCGGAGGCTTCGAGTCATCTCTACAAGGACTGCTAGACACATGAACTCATTCTTCCCCTCGGCTGTCAGCCTTCTAAACTCCCTCCAAATACTCCCATCAGCACTCCCACCTCCATCAAGGTCCCCAGTTTGAGCTGTGACACTGCGGATCAATTGTCCAGCCCACAAGTCTGACTAACTCTATGTAGGACTGGATCTGTGTGGGGACAGAAACCACAGAATGATCTACTATGTATGAACAATGTTAACGGTTATTGTTGTTCCCCTGCTTGATCTCCTTTGCATGCTTGTGATCCTATTATGTATGTCTTCTTCCTGAGCTATGTATTGTGCCAAATCCAATTCCGGGCATAACCCTGTTATGCTTGGCAAAATAAACGATTCTGGTTCTGATTCTGATTCTGAATATTGCTTGTGGTCAACAAAAATTGTATTCAGTGTTGTATATATTTGATTCAGAATTTTCCTAAACTCAAAATGTGATATTCTTTGTTAGATGTATAACGCCCAGGTACCCAGTGAACACATAAGACACACCCCTGAGGCATGCATACCACATGTTGAGAACCTAGGTTTTAGTCAACACTTGAAAACTGATTATTTGGTACAGGTAAGTGTTCCACTTTTATTCAGTATTCTGTGTACCTTCTTGTATTGATCTGCCACATTGCAGCTAGTTTGCTAGCAGTTTAAGCACACAGAGACAGCTTATGTTATACATAATGGGAAGGACATGCCATTATCTTTAAAATAAGCTATATCCAATAATGTCAATATCATCAAACTTTTGATGCTGATTACTGTACAATGACTACTGTTGAAGAATTAGTGGTGACTGTGGGGTCTGCTCCAGGGGGGTCTTATAGTCTTTCTTGTCACAAGAAGCTTGGAATAAACTATACACACACAGTTCCAGCTTCTTTACTAAATCACATTGAGACTTTAAATGATTGATAGCACTATGTGTTGCTATCATTAGATTGAAAGTAACGATATCAGTAAGTAATAAAAAGGGAGTTGTGCGGTTTTAAATCATACAAAGCAACACTAAATACAAAACCACAAAAGACCTTCAGGTATTAAACCACCACAGGTTTTTTTGTCTTTTTTTATTTTTACAGTTAGCACAGCAGGTGACGTGCAGTGGATATATTTGTGTATACATCCTGCATATGTTCTTATTCGAGGTACCCATGCTGATGAGGATGAGGAATTTTCCTGTATTTTACAGAGAGAAACCACTTTGACCAGGACAGTCTGGTCCCTGCTACCAGAAGTGTGGTCAGGGAAGGCAGGAATCCTTGCAGGTTTGGCTCAGAGATGGTGCAGAGGTGGTGATGGTTCTGCTGCAATAATCATAAGGGTGGCTGTGATAGTACTGTGGTGATAATATCTGCTGACCTCAATTTTGATGCAAAATGAAAACATCCTGGAGGTTGTTCCAGCAAAGCAGAAGTGGTTTGCAGAACAGTGTCCTGCAGAGTATGATGTAGCATTTATTTATCTGCTTCTGAGTCTGTAAAGCAATATATCCTATCGACCGAGCATGCTTGCTTAGTTCCACAGCCCAGGAAGCTTTCCTAGGTGGTGAATCACACATAGTTTCTAGATTTTTCAAATTAAGGTCTTTGAGAATGACCACCGTGTATCTGACGTCACTGTCTGAGATGACTGAAAAACATTGTATTTATCTGCCTAAACATTTTAAATAGCAACCACAGTATGTGATGCCTTAAAAATTGGGCATTTACCTGTCTAAAACATTGCTCTTGCGGCCACACTGAAGGCTGAAAGATTGGGCAATTACCTGCTGTAAAATATTTTAATTTTAGCCTCTGTGTGAGACAGAGGCCAAGAAAACTGAGCAATTACCTGACAAATAAATATTTTAAATTCAGCCTCTGTATGAGACAGAGGCCAGAAAAATTGGGCAATAACCTGTCGAATAAATATTTAGAAATCAACCTCTGTTTTAGACAGGGGACAGAAAAATTGGTTAATTACCTGCTGATGAAATATTTTAATTTCAACCTCTGTATGAGACAGAGGCCAGAAGTAAGTGGCATGAACAAGGGTAATAATAATTTTTTGGGGTTGAAGCCAATTGAAGTAGGACCAAATGACATACTGGGTGCTGATGGTTGTGCAAGATAGCTGTGCCTTTGGCCAGTGTGGACACGAGGCCAGAAGCAAGTGGCATGTGCCAGGTTAATAATATACATTTTTTGAGTAAAGCCAAAGTAGGACATACTGACCTACTGGGTGCTCATGGTTGGTGGTGCAGGATAGCTGTGCCGGTGGCCAGGGCGGACATGAGGTATGAAGTAATTGGCATGCATCAGGGTAATAATGAGTAATAATTGTATTACACCTGCGTGCTGTAACCCTATGATATCCATGCCTCGTTCAATTCTTATAAATGTTATGATATCGTCACTGCTGTGTGCCTGGCGACTTCGCACGTCTGTCATGATCTCTTCAGCTGCACTGAACATCTGTTCAGATAGGACACTTGATGCTGCGCAAGCCAAAAGCTCCATGGCAAAATCTGACAGCTCTGGCCACAGGTCAGGCCTGCACACCCACAATCCTGAGGTTGATCGCTCCTCAGAGTGTCCACAGTGATCATTAACCCAAGGTAGTTGGATACCTGTTGGTCGAGGAGTGACCTGAGGGTGGATCCAGAAGCAACCTGTGGACTCGGAGGCATTGTACATTGTACTCTCAGGGCATGTGGTCCCTGAAATGCCCCTCTTACCTCCTCTGTTCAGCCCTATAGGAATTGGAGTTTTGTTGAGGTGGTTACAGCTGAAAAGGGTTGACAGCCATTTTAAATTCTTTTTAAAAATTTGCCTCAGGCGGCAAAAAGTCTAGGGCTGGCCCTGCTTTGGATGCCTCTATACGCTTTCTCTTTCACAGCCGGAAGTAGGAGGTATGGGTAGTGGAAGGAAGAAGCATCGGGAGTATGTAGAGGGGCATGGAGCACTGGCACCAGAGGCGGCTACCAAGGTGATTGAACCCTCACTGCCACGGCCGGTCAACTAACACTCAGTTTCGCCTTAGGCGAAACTTTGTTTTTGCATACTTAGCTGGCAGCACTACTTTTCTGTGCAGATTATGATAGCTTTACTGTACTCTAACACCTACATTAGGTTCCTTAAAAAGTACCTAAACTCAGAATTCCTCTCTGTTCTAAAAGATAAGCAACAGTATAATAACCTTTAAAGAAAACCATTTCTTTGTTGCAGCTTACAGAACTCTTGCAATAAATCTGCAGTGTGTCTTCTTCCCGCTTTCATGGAAGCAGACAGGGGGTAAACATCCTGTGTTTACATATTAGCTGTGTCTGCTGAGGACTGACATATTTCTGTGCTGACACAGCTGAGAGACCAAATTACACTTGTGATTACTTGAAGAAAAGTTGAAATTAGGCAGGCTCTTCTTTCTAAAAACACACTGTGCATTTCTCTGCATTTTCTTTGTATCCTGTGCAAGAATTCAGGTCCACTTCAACACATGGTAAGTGTACCCCTTTCCTAAAGTAGTATGTGCTATAATAAAATATTGGGAAACACTGCTCTGACACCCTGAGACAAGAAAAAAATGAAAACTTAACTACATTACCTTCATTGGACTTGGGACATGCTGGACAGTTTCTGTGCTTTTTCTGTGGGACTGAACTTGAGAAAGATAAAGGATATAAAAAAAGACAGATTTTAATTAGGTTTGTTCACAGTGGAGCAATAACAGTGGATACAATTCCTCTTTATAACGCATCAGAAAAAAAAAGCAATAAACGTAGATTTCTTCTAGCTAACATAAATAAGATACATATTTCACACAAGCAGTGTCACAACTGAATACAACAAAATAAAGCAATTGGTAATATGTCTTCTACACAAGAACCAACTCTAGTAAATTAGACCTAGGTAGGATATGCTTGGAAAGGTATATGGTGCACTGAAAACATTGAGGTTGTTTTGGCAAACAAGCAGTGGATTCACAAAGGATAAAGAGGCGTCCAGAGGTAGATAAAACTGAGTTAAAAACACTTAAAATGTAAAAAGAGAGGGGGATAACCTCAATAATGAAAGCCTCATAAGAGCCAAAAGCTTTGAACAGAAAAGTGCTCATTAACCCTTTGGCACCTTTATTGGTCTGAGGAAGTGTGCTCAGACCCATGAAACGCTTTGCCTGTGCTAAACAAAACTTTTTGTCATATGAGACTGTCATTATTGAGGTAAGCCACCTCTCCCTTAATGTTTTAAGTGTTTTTAACTCAGTTTTATCTACCTTTGGGTGCCTCTATACGCTTTCTGTGCATATACACCCTCCATACAGGTTGGAGAGGGCCCTCCTTGGCCTCACATGGTATATACCTTTGTGAAAGCCAGTGTTTTCTTACTTAGAGAGCGACCGCATCCAGTCCAGGTTGAACACCCCGAGCAGAGTCAGGCCATTCATCTTTACCTGCGTCAAGTGGTCACTTGCCCCTTCTCCAACCATGGATTGGTAAGGAAACAATTTTTTACATGGAAGATATGGCAGAAAGATTACGCATTCCATCAATAGTAATTCCCATAGTAATATATGGCATATCTATGTCAGCCATTAAGAATATTTAAAGTGAACCTAAAGCCAAGTAAAAAAAAAATGAGATTAACTCTCCTGGGGCTTCCCTCAGCCCCCTGCAGCCAATCGGTGCCCTCGCAGCCCCGCTCCGATGGTCCAGGACCCGCCGGCGAACACTTCCGGTTTGGCCGTCACCGGCCGACAGGCATGGGAACGCGAGTAATTGTTCGCGTTCCCAGCCTGTATATCGCCCCCTATGCTGCTATTGCGGCCTCCTGGCCCATCGGAGCGGGGCTGCGAGGGCACCGATCGGCTGCAGGGGGCTGAGGGAAGCCCCAGGTGAGTTAATCTAATTTTTTTTACTTGCCTTTAGGTTCACTTTAAGCAGCATAATAGAATAAGGATTTTATGAGTTTCTGATAGTTTGTTAGTTTCTGCGGTAGGTTCCCATTGCATGATTAGTCTCATGATACATTGTATTCAGCTGAAAGAAATTAAAAATGAAGAGGTTTTCAGAGCAACCTGCCGGCTGTCTCTGGAGTCCCTACCCAGAATGCATCTTTCTCTCTGCGGCCCAAGGAGCCTGTGCTGTCACTACTACAATCTGATGGGATGGAGGAGCAGGAAACTGATGAAAGCCTGCAACAACAAAAAATTGCTGCAAAAAACAACAAATTAATTTGTCTTTGCTTATATAGTGTGTGCCTTCCATTTGTCTTATTATGGAGTAGCTAACATTTTTTATTTGTAATTACACAAGGAATTAATGAAAACTGGTTAGTCGTTAAGGCCTTATAATTTATGCACAAATTAAATTCAGTGCAGCAGATAATGTCATTTGTTCACTAGATTTGACTTTCCTATTGAACAAATGATTTGCATTAGATCTCTGCCATAATGTGATGAAGTCATTCCTCTCACGGAAGCACTGGGCTGTTGTGAAGCTATTCCACTAGACAGTCATTATGCACAAGGCAGCAATGGTAAGACTGATCATTTGCTTTATTGTCTAAAGCAACAATGCACAGAGCACTGCGGCTCAGTGAAAATGTGCTAGAGGATTTGACATGAAGGATCTTTGTTATTGCTATCACTGTCATGGCAGTATATTTCTGTAGAGCCGGGATATCTCTGTTTAAATATATGGCTGTGCCTATTATACAAAGCAATACAAAAAAAGAAACAAAGCAATGCAACACCTGATAATGCTTTCACTATTTGCTCACCCGGGCAGTTTCTAGGCTAAATAGCTCTCTGGAATGTAGGGTATAAATCCTCCTCTCTCCCCCCTTTCCACCCACAGACTCGGTTGGGGACACTGCCACGTTGCTGTGCTGGTTGCATGCAGGTCCATCAGTGCATAGACTACAGTGCATCCTCTGTCTTTATACAAACACATTGCTTCCCCATTCATTGTTATTAAATGGGGGTACAGCTGCAACACAGATGGCATGCATTTCTGTAAAATACTCGGCCGCCATAGTGTGCCCGAGCCCTTAGGTAGATTGGTATTACCCCCTTTCGCCCCCACACCACAGATATAAGTATTAGGTAGAATGATGTAACCCTATTCTCCTCCTCTAACAGATATCAGAATTAGATAGCAAAGTGAAGGTTCTCACCTTACCTAGCTATCAAAATATGGTAGACTGGAGTAACCCTTTCCTGCCCCCCCCCCCAACAGATATTGCTACAATTAAGCATCAAGTAGCCTGGAGGAAGCACCCCTCCCACCGATAAAAGACCAGATTTATACTATTTTTACCACAAACTTTTTTAGTGTCAAATGTTTCTACTAGAAAATATAAAGCAGTATACGCTGTACAGCTCTGGTAAACCCCGTGTGGAGCAAGGCATTCAAAGGGAGACCAACTTTTTTGTGGCTCCCCTTCCAGGTACAGAAGCCACCCTTCCAAAACCATGTGCAGCCCCACTTCCAGGTGCGTATCTGGGTAACATAGAGCCTATGGCAAACACTGAAATTGCGCCCCCCCCAGTCAGAGCCCCTTTCCCTCTAAGAACAGCATCCCTTCTCCCGTACATGTGTTATGGTTGCCTGTGTTTTTTTGGGCGCGGGATAATGGATTCCTGGGAGTAATAGCGGCAGAACGGACGGGCAAAACAGAATGGCGAGGGAGGCAACAGTGCTCATGGGGCTGGAGGAAGCCCCAGGTAAGTATAAATATGGGCCAGTGAACCTTCTCAGTCTCACTTTAAGATCTTAAATAAAACAAAACACACAGTCCATTGTATGTGTCGTGCTTGCGGGCCTGTGTTTAGGTAAATTATGTAATTACTTTGTGGGTTAATGGTCTTAAAAGAAAATCCCCATTATAAATAAAACGATGAAATTGATGCATGTAGTAATAATGCTTACAACTATGCAATAAATTGGTAGAACTGTATATATTATCATGTTGTGTTACTGTAATGCAGGGCAGAAAGAATGTGTTTTCTAGGAGACTTGCAATGATATGCTAACCATGAGCTTTGAAATATATTCATAGAGAATACCATTCTACTCCAAATATTTTTTTCCTGCTGTATTCCTGCTTTAATTTCTTCTTTTTCTATTTCCTATCAGAGACAGCTAAGGTACTGTTCAGAAAAATATTATCTTCTGCTCATGCAATAAATTTCTTCTACTTGGTGAAATAGCATTTTCTTCGAAAATTAGAATCACGCGAATGAATGGGTGTGATATAAATATTCAGAGGGACTCGTTGATTTACAAAACAGCAGTACAGTTACTATGTTTTATTCTTGTTTGAAAAATGTTTGCATTAAAATGATAAAGTATGTACATAAAATCCACAGCGCTAATTTCATAAAAGTATATTAACCTTAATTAACTAATAAACAACAGTTTGTTGAATCACAGAATGGCCCTGAAACTGCTCCTTTGAAACCTAACTCCACCAACATGCATACACAGCAGTCACACCCCCACTGGAGGGAGTTGGGCGAAAAAAGGTAAGAAAGAGCTCCAGTAAAAGGTGAAAAAATGTAGTCAACTTAATTAAATAAAACGATAATAAAATTGTTAAAAGTTGCAAAAAGTGGTGCCAGCACAAATAGGCTGTAATGAGTTGACAAGTTTCTCTGAGACTTAATTGGGTTGGATACTGCAAAAGGAAGTCTTAGGGCTGGTTCACATTGGGGCGATCCTTGACCGCTTTGCTGATCGCCGGGGATCAGCAAAGCGCTGCTACAATGTATCCCTATGGATACATTTACACTGCAGCGGTTGCGATTTTGATCAATCGCAAACGCACTGCATGCAGCGTTTTGGGGGTGATTGCTCTGTAATTCCTGTTCTATTGAACGGGAATCACAATCGCAAAGCGCGCAAGAATCGCAAGATTTAAGTTAAAATCGCGATCGCGAGCAGAACGAGATCGTGGGTTAGCGGCGCTCCGAGCGCCCAGTGTGAACTAGCCCTTACTTGTTGTGCATGAATATGTTTGCAAAACGCAAGTTATTCAGTATAGTGGCGAATAGCAGTAAAATTTGTAAATTTTAGTTTGGTCAAATTTTAGATTTTAATTCTGCCAAACTTTCTCCAAAGCTAAAATTAAAGTTATAGCTGGATATCTGCTTCATCAGCTAGCTGACACATGCCTGCTAGTTCCTGAACAACAGCAGCAAGTACCGGTAGTTTGATTGGCTAAACTTTATTAAGCATGCTTTTTCACTAACCTGCACTAGTTATTCTACTATCATTGTATGGACGTTTTTTTTTTTTTTCAAGAGAGCAATTGCAATCGCCGGCCTGCATGATTTTTGGTGTGATAGAGACTAGTTCGTGATGACTGTACCCCGTGAGTTGAAATACCAGTTTGTGCTATTGCAAACGCAGCGCAATTGCACTTATGATCGTGCATTTCAAATGGAAAAGAGCCGTAAGTAAGACTATTAACCTCCATCCAAGTACTTTATGCAGGCTGTTTCTATTTAGGCATATGATGTTGTCAAGCAACAGAGCTTCATTCACAGCGGCAATTCATGACCACTGCTTAGAAAAATCTTAACAATTCCTAACAAGCAATATTTTCCACTTCGCATAATGACATAGAATTTGTATTAATATTTGCTGTTGTCTGGAGAGGTAGTCCAGCTCTATAAGGCTAAGGAAAACCACTTAAGGCTGCGTCCTGTCGCCAATCCTGTTTTCCCTCTACACGAACAACTGCAGATCCAAGGAGAACTCTGTCAAGGTCATCAAATTTGCAGATGACACCACCATTGTTGGTCTAGTAACAAACAACGATGAGCAGGCCTACCGCCAGGAGGTTGACAGAGTTTCCCAGTGGTGCAGGGAGAACAGGCTGGTCCTCAACTCATCCAAAACCGTAGAGCTGATTGTGGATTTCAGGAAGCATGCCCCCTCCCCCCACCAATATTTATCAACGGCACAGAGGTTCAAAGAGTAACCAGCGTTCGCCTCCTGGGCACCACCATCTCCAAAGACCTGAGCTGGAAGGCAAACACAGCCCTGACCCAGAAGAAAGCCCAGCAGAGGCTTTTCTTCCTCCGCCAATTGAAGAAGTTCGGCATGGCTCAAGAGCTACTGACGTGTTTTTACACCGCCACCATCGAGTCCGTCCTCTGCTCCTCCATCCTAGTCTGGTACGCTGGCTGCACCACCAGGGACAGATACAAACTTCAGAGGGTCATTAGATCAGCAGAGAGAATCATCGGCAGACCTCTCCCTTCGCTTGTCCACCTCCACAACTCCAGGCTACGCTCAAGAGCACTGAGGATTGCCGGTGACCCCTTTCACCCGGGCCAGCGGTTCTTCTGCAGACTTCTGTTAGGCCGTAGGTTTCGGACCATCGCCACCAAAACCTCAAGGCACAGGAACTCTTTCTTTCCCTCAGCTGTCACCCTCCTGAACTCCCTGTAGGTCATTCCATCCCCTCCACCACTGCATTCTGAACTGCACTTTGCCGCCCCCCCCCCTTTTTTTTCCTTTTTTTTTTGCTTGTATTTATGCCTTGTTCTGTATTTATGCCCTTCTGCATTTTATGCCCCTGTTGTCTATACTCTGTACCTATACTTTTTATCTCTACTCTGTTATACTTTATGTGCCAAACCCAATTCCGAGCATGACCTTGTCGTGCCTGGCGAATAAAATGATTGATTCTGATTCTGATTCTGATTAAAGGACAAGGACTCTGGAGCCCTCCACCAGGTCTGAAACTAATTGGTCAATTATTGCATTCTCTGATTGGCCAAATACTTCTGAATTGTCTCTGCATTCTTTGATTGGTACAGTTCTTCCGAGTTCTGTAATTAGTCTAAAATGACTGGGTTGCTATAATGCAGTATTTCCACCAAAATCCAATTTCCAAGTTATTTCTGAGTTCCGAGGAGTACCTTTTTTGGTCATTTTTTTGCATTCACTGGTTAGCCAAATACTTCCGAGTTGTTTTTGCACTCTCTGATTGGTCCAAACCTTCCAAGTTCTGTGATTGGTCTGAAATTACTAAGTTGTGGCAATACGGTATTTCCATCGAAATCCGAGCTCCATTTTCCGATTTTTGAGTTCCTCTTGGAAATACGGATTTCTGATCGGAAATGTGGAAATTTCAATTCTGCGAAATCCAAATGAGCATCCCTAGTGAGTTGCAGTTATCTAAGTTAAATATGAATGCCTGTAATGGGCAAGTGCTCCAAGGTAGAGTATGACCTTAGCTAACCACCTTATAGTGACTAACAGGCAGATAAATAATATACAAAAATGTTTGGCGTGGATAATCACCCTTCAGGGGCATTTCAACAAAATGTTGGGCCCAAGGCCGTTCTGAAAATAGGGCCTAGGGTGAATCAGGTAAACCCACCTCTTCCACAATGTTCATGTAGGTGCTCAAAGTGCTCAATGACAAAAAATAATGTAGAGGTCAATGTGGGTTGTTGTGACAAAAAGGGCTATGTCAAAACAGTGGGCGTGGTAGCAATTCCTGACACCTTAAATCTTAGCTAAGGCATTAAGGCGTCCCATCGACTAAAATAGCATTTTCCATCTGAGGAGAATGCTTCTTCACAAAAAGCATTGCAGTAATACCCCTTATCAAAACAAGTATAGCAATGATGTCCTCCATTACAACACCTCTCCTCAGAATGCTTCCAAAACCTTGTCACTGCCCTCCATAACAGATCTTTCCCTACAAAGTCCTCTAAGCACTTTTCCACTTCACATAACAAATATCTCACCACAGATACCTCATAACAAATATAGGCCCACAACCCATATATAGCACCTTAACCCATACCCTTCCATAACTGATCTCTTCCCCGTAGCTTTTCTATTACCACCCCAACACAGCAGATTTCTTGTAGCAGTGCCATATCTTTATATGTGCTTACCTGCCTGAGTGTTTCCATATGATTGGTATTAGATTGGACCGCAGGCAATGGGACAAGTGCTGCATTCCTTGTAAGCAGGGCATGTTGCTGATTCAGGGTAATCAGCTGCTTGCTGAGGTCATTACTGTGCAGTGTGCACCAGCAGATAACATTTGTGGCTGCTCAGTAATAGGAGGAAAGGTTCACACACCTATCTCTCTCACTCCTTATGCGACATGATATCACGAGGGGATGACTATTTTCGGTTTAGCTGTCCATGTGGTAAACATGAAGAACAATTTACCAAAACATTTTGTGGGGAAAACATACTTTTTATGGCATAATTGATTTCACAAAATTAGCACGATGACACCTAAGCATTTTGTAACATACTAGCACTTGCTGGTCTTGTAGAAATTCTTCCCAAGCACCCCCAGACTTTGTATCTTGGTCTGGATCAGGGGTAGGGAACCAATGGCTAGGGAGGCAGATGTGGCTCTTTTGATGGCTACATCTGGCTCACATACAAATCAGTAGGGGTTGATTTACTAAGCTGCACTGCTCAAGCAGCGCAGCTTAGTGTGGCAGCGCAAGTAACATTTTCAAAGGCAAGCTATTGCTGTAGCATGTGCTACTAACTTTGGGGGCTACCCCAAAATGAACGGCTGCTCCAATTGTCCCGCTCTGGACCCAGTCAGGTCCAGTGACTTTGTAGGACGAGATCCCTGTACTTTGATTGGTCCAACAGGCAGCCTATTAGGCCAAAGTTCGGGGATCTCGTCCTACAAAGTGAATAAACCCCCAGGTCAGCTAGCTAATTGTACAAGCTGTTAGTCGGTATTTCTCTTGTCTGGCTCTCGGGGAAATTGCTGATATTTCTGAAACCCAAGAGAATCTGAAGACGTGTCTGACACTGCCGCTACCTGGCGGATAAACTGTATACACATCACCATAGCAACAGGGACGTGAGCCATACTGTCCCAGTTTAAAACATATTATATGGCTCTCACCGAATGACAATTTAAAATATGTGGCGATTATTTCTCTCTCAGCCAAAAAAGTTCCTGACCCCTGGCCTGTGTGGACCAACCTACCTCCCTGCCCTTCACACAGCACTACCCATGTCTTTTCTGCAGGTGTCATTTTAGAACTGTGAGCAAACTGAACATACATAAACAAAAGATTATACCTGTCTATATTTACTGTAAGAATACATATACTACTATTGTATAACTGTATGACGTAAAAATGAGAACAGCCAAAATATGGGAATGACCAGTTTGGGAAAGCTCATTGCCTGAGATAAAACTTTAGGATTATACATGGACTGACACAAAAAATATACATACAAATATGGTAGCTGCATGCTTTTTTTTTAACTGGCCATTTGTGTTTAATTGCTGTAAGCTTTGAAAGAGATGTAAACAGCCTAATAACTGTGTTTGTGGGTAACACACATTACAAGAGGAATTTTAATTCCATTGTTTTGTGAGAAATGACCGGAGAACATTAACAGAAATGAAAGCACCCATAGAAATGAAACATGAAAATGATTTGACTGAAATCAGTGTTGTGCTATAGTCATGTAATATCTGGTAAAACCTCTAGATGGCAGTGGTCAATTTCTAATGACATTAGAAATCTTTGACTCACAAGCTATGGACTTCTTTGCTTGCCCTTCACATTGTAATGTAACAGGCACATTTAGAATTGATGACATAATTTGAATGACTTTGCTGGAGCACATAGAAGAGTGTCTGTAAATTAAAAAGTTAGATATATTGCCATTAGTTAACAGATTATAAAATAAATAATTAGCAATGTGCTGCCTCTAATGGCAACAGAGTTCATGGCAAATTAATATAGATTTATCTAGTAGACATACAGAATGAAATGTTATTGTTTTCCTTCTTTCATCGGGACACCAAGCCATACCCCACTCCAGCTTTACTGGACATTTCTGTAGCTTTTCTGTACAAACTTATTATCACAGCATACAATGGAAATTTTGATCGACCCTTTCTGCTGCCCTGCCTGTAGTCACTATAAATGTAGAGAATACCCCAATAACTGCCAGGGCCAGCAGTGCCATAAAGGCAAAGGGGACTATTGCCCCAGGGCCCCCCACCTCTGCAGGGGCCCCTAACAACTGTTCTCCCCTCCAGATTCTATGTCCCTGTGCCCTGCTCGTCCCTACCCTGTGCTTTTCGTTCCTGTTCTCTCCCTCCCATGTAGCATCCAGACAGAGACATTGGCAGTCACTCACTCTCTGCCCTGTTGACTGTGGCCTGCATTACAGTGATGGCATTCTTCTGTATCTTTAAGGGCCCCCGCTTGATGAGGTCATCAAGCAGGGGCGTAGCAAAAGCCGTAGCAGCCATAGCAGCTGCTATGAGACCCTGGAGCATAGGGGCCCAGGTGGTACTTAATGTATGCACCATTAACTTTCTTGTGTTCCAAGATAGGAAGTAATACAGTGGCCACACAATCTATCTATTCTAGTCAATATGTTCATAATAACTGTGGTGGTGGTGGGGGGGCTTATTGATAGGGGGATCCACTGCATAAGCTTGCCCCAGGGCCCCTGGGCCCCTCAAACCTGCCCTGATAACTGTAACTCCTGTCTGTAATATTTGACTCTGAGCTCTCATTTAAGCCATATATTACCTTTTTACTACCTCCTGCTACTCTTATCCCAAAAATATATAGCCCAAATTTGCCCAAAAACTATAATCTGATTGGGACCTTCCAGGACTGCATAACTCGCCCTGATTCCTTACATGCAGGAGAGATCATCACTATTACACTATCATATTCATTAAAAAGAGAAAGTGACCAGAACTAGCTGGCTAGTGAAAAGCATACAATTTTATTGACAAACAATTGTCCCCGTGATACTATGCCCCATATTGTATATACTGTACATACAAAGGCAGGGGGAGGAGGTGAGTGCAGAGAGCTGAGTCGGAGTCATGTGAGAACCTGGGAAGGGGCGTGTCTAGAGGGGAGCAGTCCCTGCAACTAAAGTGGGACCCGGAGCTGTAAGAGGGCCCCAACAACTACTTTACTCCCCCTGATAAATGGTTCATCCTTCAGACCAGGTGTTGTTGCTAAACTTGTTATGGGTGTGAAAATCATGATGGCCACAATTGTTTTATGACCCTTGCCAGATAGGCCTCAGGTCATGATGGCCACTAGGGATAGGCAAGTGAAAAAGAGTAAGCCTTGGAGGGCCCCATCTAAGTTCTTTTTATTGGGGGGTGGGGTGGGGTGGGGCATGATTTATAGTTACACCTCTAGAATGGTGACAGGAGGTGAGCTGGTGAACATTTTTCTGTGAAGACATTGAGGTATTACTGTTATGTTTTATCTATGAAGTGCTAATATATTACACAGTACTATAGAATAACTTATAGGAGGTGAACACTACACACTTACATCGATAAAGAGTACAGATTATGACTTGGATATTCAACTGAGTTCACAATCTGAGAGGAAGGGAGGTTAGGAATCGGATGCAGTAGGATTACACGTTTTACAGTAAGAGAAACAAATAAGACTGTGGAACTGAAAGGGATATGGAGGCTGACATATTTATTTCATTTTAAACAATGCATATTGCCTGGCTGTCCTGATGACCCTCTTCTTCTAATACTTTTAGCCAGAGACCCTAAACAAGCATGCAGATCAGATGCTCTGACTGATGTCTGGATTATCTGCATGCTTGTTTCAGGTGTGGGATTGAGACACTAGTGATGCCAGAAGATCAGCAAGACTGTGCCAGGCAACTGGTATTGTTTAAAAGGAAATACATTTGGCAGTCTCCATATTTCCCTCAGTTCAGGTGTCCTGTAAAGAGGAAGGTGGAAAGTCAAGTGTGAAGAGGTGTGTTTTAAGATCCTTTAAAGATAGTGGCAAACTCTGTAGTGAAAAAGAGGGAATCCCAAGGAGAGGGAGCAGCCCAGAAGAAGTGTTTGAACCAGGCATGGTAAGTAAGCTGCAGGTCACTGTAGAAGCAGAGATGGCAGAAGCAGAGAATACATATTTTACTAATTTTGTGTGAGGTTGTAAATGTAGGTGTGACAGAAGCAGTGAAGTGGTTTTAGACTCAAAACATTGTAGCTTGAATATGATTTGGAGTTGATTTGTAAACTAGTATACTGTAGAGATTTGAAGAGAGAGGCAGCAGATAATGAACAGTGAGAAGGATGGATAAGTCTATTTTCAGCATTCATGATGGATTATAGTGGAAAGAGTCCTGTTAAGGGAATATCAGATAAGAAGGTGTTGCGGTAGTCGAGGTGAGAGATTATAGATTTGAAGCTAAGCCAGGCTCATACAGATACAGTATGTGATGCTCAATCCGATCAACAGTGGTCAGACTTGGTAATGATCACATGCTTGTATATAACCAAAGTGTTAGGATTCAGGAGACTGTTTTTTTTTTTTTTTTTTTTTCTCTTTTTTTTCTTGATTAGCTCAGAGCCTAGCCACAGTTTATGAAGGCCCAACCATATTGATAGGCTTCATCACCACGCTCTTGGTGTTGGGCATAAAGTCTCATCATATTTGCTAATCAGAATTTGCCAATCAAATTTAATTATTTCATAAAATTAAATAAAGAAGGGGAGAAAAGAAACAGACCAAAGATGAAGAAAAGTACCGCATCCTCCCGCGTACAAGACACGCCCCCCCTCAGCAATCACGGAAGCAAAACTGTACACCCCACAGCTCAACATTTATCTACACACTGCCCTATGCTGGACACCACACACACACACGCACACAGACACACGCACAGACACCCGCACAGACACGCGCGCACACAGACACGCGCGCACACAGACACGCGCGCACACAGACACGCGCACACAGACACACACGCACACAGACACACGCGCGGACACACGCACGGACACACGTACAGACACACGCACAGACACACGCACAGACACACACACAGACACACGCACAGACACACGCACAGACACCCGCACAGACACCCGCACAGACACCCGCACAGACACCCGCACAGACACACAGACACATGCACAGACACACGCACAGACACACGCACAGACACACGCACAGACACACGCACAGACACACACACAGACACACGCACAGACACACGCACAGACACACGCACAGACACCCGCACAGACACCCGCACAGACACACAGACACATGCACAGACACACGCACAGACACACGCACAGACACACGCACAGACACACGCACAGACACACACTCAGACACGTGCGCGCACAAACACACGCACGGACATACGCACAGACACATGCACAGACACACGCACGGGCACACGCACGGGCACACGCACGGACACACGCACGGACACACGCACGGACACACGCACGGACACACGCACACACGCACGGACACACGCACGGACACACGCACGGACACACGCACGAACACACGCACGGACACACGCACGGGCACACGCATGGGCACACGCATGGGCACACGCACAGACAACCCGCACGGGCACACGCACGGACACGCGCACAGGCACGGACACACGCACAGACACACCATACACACACACCACACTACTAGCACTCGTTCCAGTTGGGGGGCTGTCCCACACTCCCAGTTGTCCCACCCACTGGAGAACACGGTGACTAGAAAAGAAATCACCAAGAGAAAAGTGTAAAAGTGTAAAGAATAGCTACTTAACATTACCCTTAAAATAGTATGGCTAGAATTTGAATTTCTCAGAACAAAAATTATACAGCTTTATCCATCTGTTTTGTTCATTGGTAACAGTCATTGGGGCCTCGGGGGGATGTGAGTACTCTATCTCTAAGAGCTCGTTAAATCTAGTGAGCCAACTTGATATTGTAGGGATAATGTGGGTACCCCAGTGTTCAATAATTAGTTTCTTGCCGATCAAGGTTGAAAACATTAAGAGGTCCATAGATAATTCAGTAGTGGTTTGCAGGCCCTGACCAAAGATTGCCTCTATTTTATTGATACGGAGGTCTAGGTCTGTGTTTACTCTTAAAAAAACCTCAACCTTTTTCCAAAATTTCTGGATTGAGGGGCAGGACCACCAAATGTGGGAATAATGTAATACTGGATAAGAACATCTCCAGCAAATAGATGGAACGAAACTGTATAATTTATTAAGGGCATCCGGAGTAGAATACCAGCGCATGATTACTTTATATTGCATTAATTGAAGTACTGTATTTTTAGGCATCCAAACATTCTCTATAAAGCTCGACCAGCGTTTATTGTCCAGATTAATTTGCAGTTCACCTTCCCACCTCTCCCTAATTCTGTCCCGTGAAGTGCCCGTGAAGTGCAGCAACGACCCATACAGAAGTGACAAGCTCCCTGGGGGTTTAGTCCTAGCCAGAAACCATTTTTCAAAATTGGAAACTTCCGTCCTAATAGGGCCTAAAGACCTGATTTCTTTGAGTATATAGCTTGATATTTGGTAATATTTAAAAAATGGAAAATGTGGAGGCGGGCTGGCTAGACCGAACCTTCCCAGGAAATCCCAGAGTCTAGTATCTTGTTCTAAACCGGTTCCATTAAGCCAAGTCCTGTCCATCCCTGGGGTAAAGCCAGGGTTATTAACGATAGATAATAGGGGGCATGGTCCTGGGAGTGTTTTAATCAAATATTTAAAAGTAGTCAGAGTTGGGCCTATTAATGGTTGAGTACAACCTCTAGACAACCTGTTCAGTACCTGTAGATTGCATGACAGGGCAAAATGTTCGTTCAGATATTCTAGCTCCAGATCTGTCCAAAAGCTATGATCTTTGCCTTTCCTCCAGTCTAGTATTCTACCCAAGTGGACTGCTTGGTAATACTTATAAATATCCGGTATAGCCAGTTCTCCTCCTTCCCTCTTTTGAATAAGGTGTCTATGTGAGATTCTACTTTTTTTGCCCCTCCATATAAATCTCTGCAGCACAGCCTGTCCACCTCGAAACCAGGATCGTGGGACAAAAATAGGAAGACACTGGAACACAAAGAGTAATCTAGGGAGGATCATCATTTTGATGATAGATATCCTGCCCAAGACATTGAAGCAGGGTCTGTCCCACCTGTCCAGCAATTTTTTACAGTCGGGTAGAAGCCTGTCGTAGTTGGCCCCAAATAAGTCACTCTCATTTGAGCATAATTTTATCCCCAAGTAATCGATACAGCTAGTCTGCCATTTAAATGGTACTATGGATTGAATAGTGTGTCTAAAGAGGGGTGAACAGCCCAGGTCCAGAATAGTGGTTTTCTTTATATTAACTTTAAAATTCGAACAGTGACTGAAGGATTCTAATAATTGAACTGCCCTTGGTATTGATGTGGCCGGTTCTAAAACAGTCAGCAGTAAATCATCTGCGTAAGCAAGTATTTTGATTTCATTCTGGCAGGTTTTTAAACCTGTTATCAAATGGTCTCTCTGTACAGCCTGAATAAGGGGTTCTAATGCTAAATTTAAGAGGTAGGGTGAATGGGGACAGCCCTGTCTGACTCCATTGCAAACTGGAAAGTCAGAAAAGACAGCCCCATTAACTTTAATTGCTGAACTTTGATTTGCATAGAGCTTTTTAATTCGATTGCAAAAGGAGTTTCCCACTTTAACTGTATGTAAGACTTTATATAGATAGTGCCTATTAAGTCTATCAAAAGCTTTTTCGGCATCTATCGCCACCATTGCCGCCTTTAACTCCACGTCCACGGACCTTATTACAGAAACAAACAGCAGTGTACACGTTTTCATACAGTTGTTTTTTTATTACGGAAACCACACTGTTGTTCCCCCAATAATATATCGTACACTTTAAGGAGTCTATTTGCAAGAATTTTTGAGTATATTTTAACATCTATATTTATTATAGATATAGGTCTAAATTTGCTGCAATCAAGGTTTTCCTTTCCTTCTTTAGGAATCACTGTTAGTACCGCTTTATTTGATAGATCCGAGAACGTGGTTGGTGAGTCAACCTCATTTACTAGAGCACAGAATGGTGTCGCCAATTCCTTACAGAATGTTTGATAGAATTCTGCTATAAAACCATCTGGACCTGGGCTTTTCCCCCTCCCCAGAGCCTGAACCGCAAGAATGAATTCCTCCTCAATAATCGGGGTATTTAGGGACTCTTGTATTTCAGAACTGACCAAGGGAGGTGAATACTGAGATAATAAGTCAGACCCTGGTTCAGTTTGTTCTATAGATTGCAAGTTGTATAGTTTGGAAAAATAGTTAGTAAAACCTATACCTATTTCCTCAGTGCTATTTAATATAGTCCCATTGGGGCCTATTATTTTTTCAATAAAGTTTTCTGATTTTTGCTTTTGAAGCAGGCCTGCGAGAACTTTCCCAGGTGTATTACGGCCGAGTACTAAAACTTTTTTATCGTTTCTAAGCTGTTTTATTATTTTTTCGTTTAGTATTTTATTAATCTGAGTTCTGATAGTTTGCAGTTTCTTAGATATTTCGGTTGTGATTTTTTTTTTTATTCAAAGACTCCAACTGACCTAATTCGGCTAACAGGTCCTCCAGTTCCTTTTTTTTTCTCTATTCCTCCTGATGCCATATTTTATGAGGACACCGCGAATCACACACTTCATTGTATCCCAGAGGGTCTGCTCTGAAACATCAGGAGACCTATTCAACAAGTAGAAATCACTAAGACTAGTTTTTATTTCGGTGATCATGTCAGGCATTGAAAGTAGTCCCAGATCTAACCTCCATTCTCTTCTTGTAACCTGTTCCTTTTTCCATGTCAAGGACATAAGGATTGGGGCGTGGTCTGATAGTGTAAAATTGCCAATCTTAATCTCCATAATATTTTGTATCAAATCCTGAGGAACCAGAAAAAGGTCAATACGAGTGTATGTCTGATGTCTTGGAGAAAAAAAGGAATAATCTCTTTTATTTGAATTAAAAACTCTCCATGCATCAAGTAACTTTTCTGCATGTAGAGATTTTTTAATCTTCTGAATACTACGGAGTGATATGCTTGACTTCCCTCGAGAGTTGTCCAAAATAGGGTCTAGCGTCATATTAAAATCACCTGCTATAATGATTTTTCCTTTAGCTATTAAATTTACTTTCTCAAGGAAATTTAAGATAGTTTTAGTTTGACCAGTATTGGATGCGTATAGATTAGCTAAGGTGATTAATTTCCCATAAACTTTACCTACTAATATTAATATGCGGCCTTCCTCATCTGAATAGGAGTTTTCTACAGTAAATTGAGTTTTGGAGCCAACTACAACGGCCACCCCCCCTTTCTTACTCTTGTTAGAGTTAACATACCAGTCAAATTTTTTATTAGTGCATACTGGTTTAAAGTCTTTTTTAAAGTGTGTCTCTTGGATAAAGGCAATGTCGGTTTTATTTCTGGATAAGAATTCTAAGATTCGACCTCTTTTAACCCCTGAGTTTGCCCCTTTGACATTATAAGATACTAATTTTAATTCTTCCATAATGATATAATAATTGTTGATTGATCCAGCCATAACTCTTAAAAAGGGTAGAAATACTCCTAGTGTGTAAAGAATTAAAATTCATTTTATTTTCCTCTATCTTAAGGACAGAAAACATGAAAAATAAGACAAAAAGTGAAAGGAGATGTCCAGAAGAAATAAAAAAAGGTAAAAAGGAAGAAGGAAGTAAAGAGCATGAGCTACGTCCAAAATTGTAGACTGAGAGATGGTTCCTATTCCGGCCCAATCTCAGTCCATGGTTAGGTACCAGGAGAACGTTGACCACCTGGCAGTATGTTGGATACCTAACTGGTGTCATTTCGACACCTTGTTTCGCCTAATCTTGTACAGTCAGGCAAAACAGATGGAAAGGAATAATTACTGACTTCAATGCCCAGGGCAGCGAGATTTTACCAAATCTTAACTGTAAGGCTCCAACTGGCTAATCAGTCTTGTGGCTAGGTGGAGATGGGTTGGGCTCCCAGCCTGGAATTTCTATAATGGGTAGGTCTAAACTCGATAGAAAGGGACAAATCGGATCACCATCTTTAAGAATTATGGTTCGACCATCTGAGCTCACAATCAATGAAAACGGGTAACCCCATCGGTATTTCAGTCCTTTCTCAGTTAAGAGCCTTAAAATAGGTTTAAGCATTCTGCGTCTTGCTATAGTGTGGGCTGAGATATCATTAAATAGTTCTACTTTGTGGTCTTTGAAGGATATAGTCTCCAGCTGCCTGGCCTTGTGTAGAATTTTTTCTTTAAGTTGGAACGAATGTACCCTGCACAAAATATCAGTGCTAGAGCTTGATCCATTAGAACGTGGTTTACCTATCTTGTGGGCTCTGTCGATTTCTATTGTGCCCGGTGATTCCTCCTGTAAAATATTGCGGAATAGTTCCTCAGTAACCATGGGGATCTCATTTGGTCGCAGAGTTGAGGGTAAACCTTTGATTTTAATGTTGTTTCGACGGGAACGGTTCTCAAGATCATCAATCTTGGTATTAAGTTCCTTTATTTGAGATTTTTGAGATTCCAGGGAGTTCATCATTGATAAGTGAACCGTACTAGAGTCACCTATGGTTTGTTCAACCTTGTCTAACCTTTCTGTCAATTCAATAACAGTTTTTTTCAGAGGGCCTAGTTCATTAACGATCGTGGTTCGGACCGAATTCTGGAGCTCATCTGCCAGGCTTAATTTCAGACTAGCAGCAAAGCTATCAAAAAGGTTTTTCATTGTGGCCACTGAAATAGGTGTTTCTGCTGGAGTAGCCTGTAGTCCAGATGAAGGACCCTCACCTTCTGCCAGAGCACCAGAAGGGATTGAAGTTTTGAACCGGGGAGAGTCACATAGTGCTGCAATCAATCTTTTGTGGTTTGCTACCTCACTAGGAGTTATCAGGCCAACCTTAAGGCCATCATTTACTAATTCATTAGCCAAAGATTGGCTACTGGAACTAGGGGAACTCATGCCTGAGACCTCTGATTTTGCAGAAAACCCTTGGATATTGGTTTGAAAGCCATAGCCTGATAAACCTTTACTATTGTTCTTGTTTTTAGTCTTGCTTGAGGCTTCCATTTTTTTTCCTCGTCTTTTCCCCTGGTTGCTACTCAGGGTGTTTCGGAACGGATAGTAGAAAATAGTGTATGTTGGCACGGTTCAGTTCCGTTTATGGCTCCACAAATTTAAATCAGCCCCACCAATAGGGAAGCACTGTAATACAGTTAGTGTTGTTTGACACGGTCAGAATATTTGACCTGTTTAGTGTTACAGAGCAGCGCAAAGGTATGGATCTGCAGCGAAAATAAATCCAGCTTTGCAAGGGATGTTTCAGTAAGCCAAGGTAAGGGACAATTCAGTCCAATACTGTGCGACGCAGTACCGTTTAGTAGTATTTAGCACTGTTAGTGCAGTTTATTGAGCAAATCACAACAAGGTTTAGTAAAGTCAATTACATTCCAGAAGAAGGAGGTGTTAAAAAAAGGGGAAATACAAACCAGACTATTAAGGATTAGTACACTACTTCAAACACTGGAAGTGGTTAAGATCAGTAGTGCTTACAAAAAAAAAAAAAAAAAAATTCAGGAGACTGTTGACCTCACCACTGCCGCACTTCGCTGCCTAGTGCCCACCAGGTTGCTCTGGAAATAGCTCCACAGTGATTCGGAGAACAGGCGGATACTGCTGGGTGCAGGACTGATGTTGAGAGATGTAATCCACAAGACAAGGCCAGAGGTCAGGGCAGGCAGAAGTCAAGGATGGTCGAGGTCACAACCTGAAGGTCAGGTCAGGCGGAGATCCAGGTTATCGAGGTCACAAGCCAAAGGTCAGGGCAGGCAGAGATCAAGGGTAGTCGAGGTCACAAGCCGGGTCACAACAGGAAATCAGATAATCAATAGGTAATGCCCTGGGAACACTTAGCCAAACTGCCAGAACAAGCAGCACTGCTGTGAAGGGCAGTGCTGCTTAAATACTGATGGCCATTGATTCTGGTGTCAGAATTAACGCTTGCGCATGCGCAGTGCGCAGTGCGCAATGCTCCGCGTGCGCACACTTCTGCGCATGCGCTGTGCGCAGCGCCGTGTGCGCGCACAACTCCGCGCATGCACGCTCTGCTACCGGCTTATGCACGAGCAGCGCGCCACGCAGTGCGCCATCTTAAATTTAAGAGGAACTACAAGGCCCAGCGTTCCTCCGCGCGCATGCGTGGAGACCCCTGCCTGGGCAAGCTGAGAGCCCCGAACCCGGTGAGTATGAAACAAAGAGGGCTGAGAGTCAATATGCTTGTATATAACCAAAGAGGGCTGAGAGCCAAGCGTCATTCATAGGCAGTTAGCTAAGCATGAGTGGTTTCATCCGTCCTTTTCCAGCTACGCGCGGCAAACAATTGTATTATTTGTGATGGACATCTCTGAAGCTGAATCTGTGAACTAAGCAGAAACAAACTGGAATGTGTAATGGGGAACGTTTTCTTGCTTTTCAGTTGAATTCTCCTTGCTTTTCAGTTTTGACATATCTAGCGAACAAATGGCATAAAGAACTTGTACATATCATGTATTTAGCAAGCAAATCATGCTCAGTATTAAAAGCATATTCTAAAAAAATGAGTTGTTCATGACACCATCTAGATGAATTTCATTGCATCTGTTCCCAAAGATTTGATTATTCCACTGCAATATGTCTTCTTTCTGATATGAGTCTTTCATATCGCCATTACATTCTATAGATTACATCTTGTCGCTACTATACCTTCTCTTGCTGTAATGTGTCAATTTATCTTCCTATATGGCTATAACACTCTAGAGTCAGTATTTTTCTCCTTGTCACGGACCCTCCTGTGCCCAGTTTTCCATCCATCAATCCATTCAAAAGGGTATTGCAGGATAATAAAAAATGATCCTCTCAATCACTGTCTTGGTGCACAATTTCTTGTGGTGATGCAGGCCATGAATGGTCAACTAGTTTGAATGACTATTTTTTACTGGTTATGGGCAGAGTGGTTTGATTTACTAGCTGTCTTGATCACTCATTCCTCCCCCTATCCCTTAGGAAATCATATAACTGAAAACAGTGCACATGAATGGTTACAGCCCAAGATGTTGAAATGGTTCATTCTCTCTGCAGGCAGTTGGGAAGATTGGGTAGGTCTTCATTTTGTACCCCTGGATTACCATTATATATATATCTGAATGATCTGCAACAGGTGACTTCCAGTCCCCCCTCTGCTTTAGTATTTCTCTATAAAAGCCTAGATGAAGTTTTATAAGTCAAAGGTCTCACAGTACTGATAGTGGTTAGTGCCTAAATATTAAAAGAGGAATTGTGGGTCAGGATTAATTCAGAGGAACATATCATCATGAGCTCAGCAGCACAATGGGAAATAGAAGAATAGATTCCAGGAGCATGTTTGTCACTGAATATAGTTGTCAATGCATCCAGACTTATTCCTACTAATTGGTATCCAGACATATTCTTAAAGATTGAGAGATCTTTCCGAGAACAATCACGCTGACTCATCAGTGCCTCGCTGCTTTACACCCTCCCACTCAGGTTACTGAGTGTTTTGTAATCACTGTACAATGCCCAAGTTTAACTAGTTCCCAAGGTGACTACATTAGAGAATTCACATTACACCTAATAGAATCTAGGAAATACAGCGCTAAGCGAGAGATTATTCTCAACTCAAGAACAAACAAGTTCTACTTAGTGAAGCACAGTAATAAATAAAGTCACCAACTTTGTATTCAACAGCAATCACCACGCATCATGCCCATAAGAGGATTTTAGAGTTGTAGTAGCCAGGTAGTAGGTTCAATCTATTTGCATAATCCAGATTCCATCACAGACAGATACTTCATGTAAATGAAAGAAAAAGCCACAATAGGGTAGTACTTTAAAATATTAATGATCCGTCACCCTTTTCCAACTCTGATATTTATAAAGCTTTCACCCTCACAGCAACTATACCAGTGAAATGACAGGCACCCTCTAAGTGGCCCACGCTCACCCAGGCGTCCTCTGTAGACAAGAGGTATATAAAGCACTTATGGGCAGGGCCGGCGCTACCATAGAGGCAAAGGAGGCAGCTGCCCCAGGGCCCCAGAGCTTGTAGGGGCCCCCAGTGGCTACAAGAGGAAAAAAATTCAAATCGGCCTTATAGTTTTTGAGAAAATCGATTTTAAAGTTTCAAAGGAAAAAAAATACACATTTAAAAACCTGCCGACTTTAATGGTTAGTAGCAAATCCACCTTAAAAAACAATTGTTCAAAAAGACCTTATAGTTTTTGAGAAAATCGATTTTAAAGTTTCGAAGGAAAAAAGTATACTTATAAATGTGGTAAATGTCACTTTTAGTAGCAAACCTAACGGTAGTGTAATTTTACATGCATCAAACGAAAGCGCAATAAATTTCCTGACGGGGTTTCCAGGGGTCTATACGCAGCCGCAGCGCTTTGGCCAGTAATCGCTATACAGCCGCAATATGGCTTTATGAAGATCCCTGGCATTTTTTCCTATTTTCTCAATTTTTTTTTTTATGTTTAGAGTGTGGGAATTTTTTTTAAAAAAATAATTATGTGGGGTCCCCCCTCCTGAAACTTTTTAACCCCTTGTCCCCTTGTCCCCCATGCAGGCTGGGATAGCCAGAATGTGGAGCTCCGACCGATTGGGACTTCACACCCTGACTATACCAGCTGCAAAAAAGGTCCCCTAATAATTTTTGTTCCGGGGTATATGTTGTGGGGCCCCCCAGGTTTATTTTGCCCTGGGGCCCCATTGTTGCTTAAACCGGCCCTGCTTATGGGGAAGGGTTAAATATCAGCAATTAGCAGGATTACACTTGACATCCGAAGGATAACGCTTGGACTCAAAGATATTGCAAATAGTGAAGTACCATTTTATAAAAACTTTATAAAACAAGTATTGCTCTCAAAAGAGCCATAGAAACAAAAGGCATGTAACATGTGAGGGTGTTCTGTAGGTGCTGCAAGGCTGACAGTGTTTGAAAGGCCGTGCAGAGCTGTGTTTGCTGATTGTTGGATATGGAGGCTGGAATGGTGGGAGCAATGTCCCGGGAACACCTTTACAGGGCAGTTTCTATGCTAAAATGCACCAAGTGCCAGAGTGTAAAAATTGCGCCCCCCCCCCCTCCGTGCCGGAGCTAGGTATAGGTGCCTGCAGTATAGGTTAGCTAGGTCTAGTTGCACTCAGTATAGGTAAAGCGAAAAATGGGTGTGGCTATCCCGCATAAGTGGGCGTGGCCATGACATGTGGGTGGAGCTGGAGGGCGGATTGGGGCGGGGCTGTTTGCGGGGAAAATTGATGTGGGGGTGATTGAGGCGCGCGCAGTGCGCCGCGCCGAAAGATGGATTTGGCCATGACATTGTATGGGCGGAGCTTAACCGTAGCACAGCAAATATAGCCAACTATGACCATTAAATAATAAATGCAGCAACAGTTACCCCAGACACCAGAAAATAAAAACGCAATTTGTGCAACATTTTAGCAGAAAACAAACGCAATTTGTGCAACATTTCAACAGAAAACAAACAGAATTTGGGCCACATTTCAGCAGAAATCAAACGCAATTTGGGCCACATTTCAACAGAAATCAAACGCAATTAGTGTCACACTTATGGGTAGGGTCGGCGCTAAGCACATATGGGCAGGGCCGGCGCTACCATAGAGGCAAAGAAGGCAGCTGCCCCAGGGCCCCAGAGCTTGTAGGGGCCCCCAGTGGCTACAAGGGGAAAAAAAATTTCAAATCGGCCTTATAGTTTTTGAGAAAATCGATTTTAAAGTTTCAAAGGAAAAAAAATACACATTTAAAAACCTGCCGACTTTAATGGTTAATAGCAAATCCACCTTAAATGCTAGAAACCCTAAATTTTCAGGATATGTTAAGGAGATCATTAGGAATAAGAGGAAAAAACAATTTTTCAAAAAGACCTTATAGTTTTTGAGAAAATCGATTTTAAAGTTTCGAAGGAAAAAAGTATACTTATAAATGCGGTAAATGTCACTTTTAGTAGCAAACCTAACGGTAGTGTAATTTTACATGCATCAAACGAAAGCGCAATAAATTTCCTGACGGGGTTTCCAGGGGGTCTATACGCAGTCGCAGCGCTTTGGCCAGTAATCGCTATACAGCCGCAATATGGCTTTATGAACATCCCTGGCATTTTTTTCCTATTTTCTCAATTTTTTTTTTATGTTTAGAGTGTGGGAATTTTTTAAAAAAAATAATTATGTGGGGTCCCCCCTCCTGAAACTTTTTAACCCCTTGTCCCCTTGTCCCCCATGCAGGCTGGGATAGCCAGAATGTGGAGCTCCGACCGATTGGGACTTCACACCCTGACTATACCAGCTGCAAAAAAGGTCCCCTAATAATTTTTGTTCCGGGGTATATGTTGGGGGGCCCCCCAGGTTTATTTTGCCCTGGGGCCCCATTGTTGCTTAAACCGGCCCTGCTTATGGGGGAGGGTTAAATATCAGCAATTAGCAGGATTACACTTGACATCCGAAGGATAACGCTTGGACTCAAAGATATTGCAAATAGTGAAGTACCATTTTATAAAAACTTTATAAAACAAATATTGCTCTCAAAAGAGCCATAGAAACAAAAGGCATGTAACATGTGAGGGTGTTCTGTAGGTGCTGCAAGGCTGACAGTGTTTGAATGGCCGTGCAGAGCTGTGTTTGCTGATTGTTGGATATGGAGGCTGGAATGGTGGGAGCAATGTCCCGGGAACACCTTTACAGGGCAGTTTCTAGGCTAAAATGCACCCAGTGCGAGAGTGTAAAAATTGCGCCCCCCCCCCCCGTGCCGGAGCTAGGTATAGGTGCCTGCAGTATAGGTTAGCTAGGTCTAGTTGCACTCAGTATAGGTAGGGCGAAAAATGGGTGTGGCTATCCCTCATAAGTGGGCATGGCCATGACATGTGGGTGGAGCTGGAGGGCGGATTGGGGCGGGGCTGTTTGCAGGGAAAATTGATGTGGGGGTGATTGAGGCGCGCGCAGTGCGCCGCGCCGAAAGATGGATTTGGCCATGACATTGTATGGGCGGAGCTTAACCGTAGCACAGCAAATATAGCCAACTATGACCATTAAATAATAAATGCAGCAACAGTTACCCCAGACACCAGAAAATAAAAACGCAATTTGTGCAACATTTCAGCAGAAAACAAACGCAATTTGTGCAACATTTCAACAGAAAACAAACAGAATTTGGGCCACATTTCAGCAGAAATCAAACGCAATTAAGGCCAAATTTCAGCAGAAATCAAACGCAATTTGGGCACATTTTCAGCAGAAATTAAACGCAATTATGGCACATTTTTGAGTAGAAATCAAACGCAATTAGGGCCACATTTCAGCAGAAATCAAACGCAATTTGGGCACATTTTGAGCAGAAATCAAACGAAATTAGGGCACATTTTCAGCAGAAATCAAACGCAATTTGGGCACATTTTCAGCAGAAATCAAACGCAATTTGGGCCACATTTCAGCAGAAATCAAACGCAATTTTGGCACATTTTCAGCAGAGATCAAACGCAATTATGGCACATTTTCAGCAGAAATCAAACGCAATTAGGGCCACATTTCAGCAGAAATCAAACGCAATTTGGGCACATTTTCAGCAGAAATCAAACGCAATTAGGGCACATTTTCAGCAGAAATCAAATGCAATTAGGGCACAGTTCAGCAGAAATCAAACGCAATTAGGGCACAGTTCAGCAGAAATCAAACGCAATTAGGGCACATTTTCAGCAGATATCAAACGCAATTAGGGCACATTTTCAGCAGAAATCAAACACAATTAGGGAACAGTTCAGCAGAAATCAAATGCAATTAGGGCACAGTTCAGCAGAAATCAAACACAATTAGGGCACAGTTCAGCAGAAATCAAACACAATTAGGGGACAGTTCAGCAGAAATCAAACACAATTAGGGCACAGTTCAGCAGAAATCAAACACAATTAGGGCACAGTTCAGCAGATATCAAACGCAATTAGGGCACATTTTCAGAGCTGCAAAAAGAAAAGAATTTACTCACCTGTCACTGGCAGAAGTCTTCTCTCCCCGTCTCCTCTCCTGGCCGGCTCCTCAGGCGCGCAGTTCCCATGGAGCTCCCTCCTTCCTCCAATCTCCTGTGCTGATTGAATCAGGACTACGGGAAGATGGCCACCCGAAGCCCTGTACTGGAGGCATAAATAGTCTCCAGAGCAGGGCTTCGGCGGCGGCCATCTTCCCGTAGCCCTGCCCTACTCTGCTCTGCCAGCCCCGCGGGGCTGCGGGAAACCAGTGACGTCACGCCGACGTCACTGAGCCGCCGAGGCCCCTACGATCTTGAGGCCCCAAGCGGCCGCTTGGTTCGCTTTATGCCTCGCGGCGCCCCTGTGCATGTGTGGATAAGGTGTTATACAAGTTAAAGTTTTTGACAGTCCCTAGACTCCAGGAGGGCTACTTTCTGACTTGTGTGAGAGACTGGCAGGGACAGGAGTCCTATTACAGGCAAGTAGCCTCTGTGTGATGTGCAATACAGATAAGCTGTCTGCTCCATCTCAGGCTATTCTCAATTTCTCTCCACTCCTCCTCTTTCTGGGCTAGTGCACGCCAAAATCGCAATAGCAATCGCTAGCAATTTGTGAGTGTGGTTTTGTGAAGCGATTTTCAGAGCGATTTTTTTAATGAATTGCTCCAAAAAATGCTACATGCAGTGTGTAGCATTTTTTGGAGCAATTCATTAAAAAATAGCTCTGAAAATCGCTTCACAAAATCACACTCACAAATTGCTAGCGATTGCTATTGCGATTTTGGCGTGCACTAGCCCAGAGAGAAGTAGAGAGAAATTGAGAACAGCCTGAGATGGAGCAGAGAGCTTATCTGTATTGCACATCATACAGAGGCTACTTTCCCCCCAAGGGTTATTGTACTCTTACCTTGAAACTGTAGAGTTTAGGGGTTGATTCCCAGCCAGGACATAATCTGCATGAACTCTTTACGTTTTTCAGGGTTTATGTAAGTTAAATTTGTTGCATAATATGATAGAGGTACAGTGGGATGCGAAAGTTTGGGCAACCTTGTTAGTCGTCATGATTTTCCTGTATAAATCGTTGGTTGTTACGATAAAAGATGTCAGTTAAGTATATCCTATAGGAGACACACACAGGGATATTTTAGAAGTGAAATGAAGTTTATTGGATTTACAGAAAGTGCGCAATAATTGTTTAAACAAAATTAAGCAGGTGCATAAATTTGGGCACTGTTGTCATTTTATTGATTCCAAAACCTTTAGAACTAATTAATGAAACTCAAAATGGCTTGGTAAGTTCAGTGACCCCAAAGTTTCGCGTCCCACTGTATATAAAAGCAGGAAATACATAACAATAGCAGTTTTATGCATTATGATTTTTAAAATCTTTTGGTCAGAAAATAATTTAATTTATAATTTATTTCATTTGCATATTGCTGTTTGCATTGAAATCAGCCTTAAAAAAACATCTACAGTGAAATTATTAGAAAAAAGTGCATTCATGACTTTCTCTTAGAAATGGTATTTGCCTAGCTGTTTTACTGACCCTTTGTATCTAGTAATCTTTGAATCCCATATGTAGGGACATAGGCAATTTACTTTGTTTCTTAGTTTTCTCCTAGGTAATATTTTTTACATCTTATCAATATAATGCCTTTCAGGCCCCTTTTACACTTGGCCAATGTCTTTGCATTGCATTGCCCTTTATGAACGCAGGGTAACGCAACAGCACAGAAAGTGGATGGGCCCAGTACACTAACTGCGTTGTTTCCAACCCGCAGCCAAATCAACAGCGCATTAGGCTAGGCCCACACTTGTCCGCTGCAGAACGGATCCGTTTTTGTAAACAATTTTTTTTCTCTCCGTTTTGAGAAAAATGGCTGTTTTTGCAGGGACGTTTCCAGTCCATGGGAATGTCCCCAGCCAAGGCCGTGGGTGAGGGGCCGCCATTTGGGAGGGGAGAGCAGGAAGGAAGGGGTAAGCGGGGGCAGCATTGGGGAGGGGGTCGGTCCCCCCCTCACCTGGTTCCCCCCTTCCCCACTCCTCCTCCAGCTAGTTTCAATAATTTCAAAATGATTTAAAATCAATATAATGTAGTAGGCGGCGAGCGGGTAACTTACTTCCTTGCGCTCCACCGCTTGCCGCGTCACTTCCTGTAATGCCGTTCAATGAACAACAGAGCGCGGCATTGCAGGAAGTGACACGCGAGCGGTGGAACGCAAGGAAATACGTTTCCCGCTCGCCACCTGCTATATTATATTGATTTTAAGTGATTTTTAAATTTGAAACTAGCTGGAGGGGGAGCGGGGGACCCAGGTAAGGGGGGGGAACAAACCCCCTCCCCGCTGCCCGCTGCCACCCTTGTCCTGGCGGCTTCCCCCTCTAGCATGATGGCCCCTTCTCACCCACAGGCTTTGACACAGAAACAGATCTGTTTCTGTGACCAAAACTGCCTGTGTAGAGGGGGATCCGTTTTCCCATTCCTTTTCATTACCCCTCCGTGTATCCGGAGTCTATAAAAATGTTGCAAATCCGGACCGTCCGTTCAGGTTTTGAAAACATGTCCCCTGAACGCAGACAGATCCTTTTTTTTAATGAGTGAACAGGGCTGCTTTTTTTTTAGCACTGGTATCTGTGGCTCCATTTTTGATCTGGGCCAAAAAACGGAGCCACGGATCCTTTTCCGGACCAAGTGTGAACATAGCCTTACTGGGCGATCTCTGCGCCAAAGCAGTGGAAGTAATGTAAGTCAATGGGTGACGTATACATTTTAAACACGTTGGTGCATGCACGGAAAGAGGAAATACAATGGGGAATCTGAAAATCCCAAGTCGGGCTGGTGTCTCTCCGCCATCACAGGAGGGAAGATGGAGAGAGCAACAGAGCTGCGTGGGACTCAGCGACTGGAGGGTAACGAGTAGAGATGGCCCGAACCTCCGATTTTCGGTTCACTAACCTCCCGCGATAGATCGCAATAGACTTCAATGGGGAGGCGAACTTGGAAAACTAGAAAAATTTATGCTGGCCACAAAAGTGATGGAAAAGATGTTTCAAGGGGTCTAACACCTGGAGGGGGGCATGGGGGAGTGGGATACATGCCAAAAGTCCCGGGGAAAAATCTGGATTTGACGCAAAGCAGTGTTTTAAGGTCCGAAATCACATTGAATGCTAAATTGCAGGCCTAAAGTGCTTTAAAACATCTTGCATGTGTATACATCAGTCAGGGAGTGTAATTAGAGTACTGCTTCACACTGACACATCAAACTCACTGTGTAACGCACCGCAAACAGCTGTTTGTGTAGTGATGGCCGTGCTGGACTGGTGCGCCCCATGGCCAGAGTGCAGGCCGTGGCGGTTTTCAAGCCCATATGGTCGCCTGGCTGGTAGCTCAATGGCAGAACAGTGACTGTCCAGCTAATCAAATTTGGTCTGTCCACAATGAAACAACGACCTTATTATCTTGGGTGTGCCCCCCCCCCCCGAGACACTCATATAGCCGTCGGTCATTGCTTCATTGTGATACGCAAGCCCCTTCACCGCGGCAAGGTAATGATCACGAAGGGGAATTGGCCCATGTACATGCCTTTTGTTCTGTTGTTGCAGCCGCAGTACAGCCAGAAAAATTAGGCAGGCATGTACATGCACCAGAAAAATTATAGCGGCCGCTGCTAGCAGCGGCCTTAAAAATTCAGGAATCCACCTGGAGTCCTGGACCCTGTTGATGGTGGCGGAGAAGGCAGTCAAGTGGCCTGAAGGCAGAGATGCTGTGTGGGGAGCGACTTAGTCTCGGGGCAGGCAGTCACACGGCGTGCAGGCAGAGATGCTGTGTGTGGGGAGTGACTTAGTGTTCGGGCAGGCCTGACCGTGCTTTGCAGACCACGCGGTCAGATGGTTCCTTGACCCAAAGCTGTGTGCCAGAGATGACACCACTTGCCTTTCAACATCAGGGTACAGTTTGGGTATCACCTTTTTTGAGAAATAATTGCATATCTTCCACTGCAGTGTGTGGATTTGCTTTTGTTTGCTGCTTTCCCTCAGGTGATCATCCCATTGCAGTTTGTGCTTTGTAATCATGTGCCTTCGTAAGGTAGCTGTCCCTACGCGGGTCTTGGTCTTTCCACAGCTCAATTTTCAGTGGCAGAGAGTACAGATGGCATTGCTCTCACCTGAGGCAGACACACAAAAAATGTCCACACCGCTGAGACCTGGGGTGATGGCACTTTGGTGGTGGCGGCCGACTAAGTGTTAAGTGGGGTGCCAGAATCAGAGCAGGAGGAGGAAGATATGTCACGCTTCCGTGTGGAAGCAGAGAAAGATGAGGTGTTCTGTGTTAAATAGTCAACTACGTCCTGACAATATACACAACATTTGTGTTGCGATTTTCTTCTGGTAGACTCCAAGTGCCAGACTAGGGCATGCTCTATAGGCAGTAGCAGTGTTAGGGAGTCTTGCGCAAGGTCTCCTCAATGAATTGGTGCTGGCTTACTTAAATGAACAGGGGAACCCAAGATTCAAACCCTGGTCTCCTGTGTCAGAGTCAGAGCCTTTAACCACTAACAAGCCAGAGAGGAACATAAGCAAACTGTAGTGTAGTGGCAAGTACCTGTATATAGTGAAAAAGTTATTCTGTTTACCAGTTTACTTTTTTGTTTACACACACCTATAAAACTGATAGAATTAAGCATTTTCAATCTAATTCATGTTTTTTTTCAAAAGTTTGAAATATGCTGTATTGTACATTTCTGCTATTATAATTAAATTTCAGAAACGTTCATTGTTACATTACTTAGGGTTAAAACACCCACTGTAATATCAAATATTACTTCAGTTTAATGAGAAATCGTAACCAATAACTGAACTTCATCCCAATCAGTAGCTGATATCCCCTTTAAACATGAAAGGAATATTTTCCTTTTCACAAATGGGTCATCAGGGGGCTCTGTATGGCTGATATTGTGGTGACACCCCTCCCACAGTGTGATATCAGGACCATGGTTCTGACATCATACTGTGGGAGCCTTGTTGCATTGTGGGAAATAACAGCTGCTTACAGCTGTTTCCATGTGCCAAAAAAGCAAGCAGCATCTCCCTCCACTGACATCACTTGCCAGCAGTAAAACTGTCACCATGTGATAAATGTCAGAATGTAAATCAGGGAGAGCAAAGATTTTACAATAGGAAAACACTGACTAAATCATTTATATAGTTATTGTAAAATTGAAGCACTTTTTTTATTATATTATTTTCACTGCAGTCCCTCTTTAAGCCTTCCACAACACTTTTATATACAAATGATACAGTGTAGATAGGATCACTGTGCAGCTGATCTGGCTCTGACAATCTTCTTAGCGAAACAGTTGCTCATTAAAACACTTTTACAACCTTTGCCTTTCTAACCCTTACCCATTCCAATCAACAATCTCAACATCATCCGTATGCTCCAGAAAATACTTGGCGGCGCTCCCGAAACATGTTACCTCAAGACACAGCGTTAGCTGCTTTGCATAATGAACAGTCTAAAAAATTAGAGGCTCTTGGTGTATTAGCAATTCTTCACTCGAAAAAGCAATGCCTCTAAAGTAGATTTCTGTTATTTATACAGGCATAATCGGTTCTAGAACCATGTAGATATTGTTTTCAGACGACATGATAAATTGCTTTTCACTTTGATGGACATAGTAGGCTAAATACTTTCTACCAATTAGTTGCTGCGTACCTAAGCAAAACCATGCTGTATAGAAAAGTACGCTTAATGTGGCCCTTGCTGTTTTCATTATTATTCAGTCATATCAATGTAGTATATTTTTGACCTCAGCAATTAAAGTGTCACCCTGAGCTTCTTACGATAAAATAATTAAGATGAACAGTTATATAATCTGACAGTTCTGTGGAAAGTACTGAGCTCACTGGTGATGAAATATTAGTGTTCTTCTGATGATTGTGTAGCGAGGAGAGTAGAAGAAGCAGCAATTACTGCTGGACTGTGACTAATCCCTTTTACAAAAAAGTATTTATATTATGCCATACACGCTATGCAGCTCTTCATAGAGTGCATAGAACTATTCGTGTGTTTCTTTCTCTCAAAGGTGCTCATGATCTAATATACCTGCCACAGGCACACACAAGTGGGTCATTCTAGTCAGATGTCAATTAGACTACCTGTAAGAGCCATTTGTGCTCCTGAATTATACATGTGATTTCCAAGTGTCCACACCTAAACTGCACTCAATACGCACAAACGATTCTTTACCATTGTTTTGAGAGCCAATGGGCTCAATTCTGGTAGTGTTTAGTAAATAATTACCTCATGGAATTGGGTTTACCTCATGAGGGAAATCAACTTTTGAATTCTGGTAGTTTAAGTAAAGTTTTACCTCATGTAATTTCATGAGGTAATTCATGCGGTAATTTTCTACTAAAAATGTGTGGTATTTAGTAGTGAAATACCTCACACTTGAATTCTGAAGTAAAATAAGGTGCGTGTTTGCATGTCTTTTACCTCACATAATTAAACCTACCTCTACCACATGATAAATGCAGTGATGTGACAGAATTGTGAGATCACTCACATAACATGGAGCCTTTTCAGCTTGTTCTGTGTTCAGGGCCCCCATATTTTGCTGAAATAAGTAAAAGTGATCTGACCAACAATCCCCCCCAGCCCCAGCTTCCATTTTGTTTTAAAAAAGAAAAAGTGCTCCAAACCCTGTACAATCCTTCATCTGCCGTGCCCCCCCTCAACATTGCCATTCCCCAACCTCTGGTTGAAAAAAAAAAGTGAAAATGCTCCAGCCCACAGCCTCTATGTTTAAAAAGAATTAAGTAAAACTGCGGCAAACACCGATGTCTCCCCCCCCCTCCTCCTCTGGTTCAAAGTGCTCCGAGGCCCCGCCCCCCCCCAGCAGTCTCTGTAGTAAAAGTGCTGTAAAAGTGTAAAAGTGCTGTAACCCCCCCTCCAGACCCCCAACCTCTAAAAGTAAAAGTACTCACACCCCCAGTCTCTAAAAGTGTTCCGACCCCCCCCCCCCCAGCCTCTAAAAGTGTTCCGACCCCCCCCCCCCCAGCCTCTAAAAGTGCTCCTACCACCCCCCTCCCCTCCCCCCAGCCTATAAAGGTAAATGAGCTGGATATTTTTTTTCCTTTTTTTTTGTAATGGATGCCTATAAATTTACTTTTCATAGGTTGCTACATAATCAAATACACCTTCCCTCCTCCCAAAAAAAAAAAAAAAAAAAAAACATCTTCCAAAGACTATCCTAACTTATGGAAGACAATTAAAGACTATTACTTATTTGCTGCAGGCTTACCACTGAAATACCTCATGTTTTACCTCACTCTATACATTTACCACATGTTTTACCACATGTTTTACCTCATGTTCTGAAATGGAGAAAAATCTTTCAGAATTGATAAAAGAAGAGGAAAATACCTCATGAGGTATTTTACCTACCAAAAAATATTTACCTCACAGAGCTACCAGAATTGAGCCCAATGTACCTAAAATGCACCAAAAACGGCATGTAAAAAGTGCAGAATACGCCAAATGTGTCAAAACGCCAACTGCATTAAAGAGAAACTTTACTGAATATAACTTAATGATTAAAATGGCTTATTTTTTATTATATTAGTTTATCAAATATTTAGTCAGTGCTTGCCCATTGTAAAATCTTTCCTCATCACTGATTTACATTCTTAAATTTGTCACAGGTGGCAACTGCTGACAAGGTGCATCACTGCAGAATGTTTGTTTGTTGTGTGTTCCAAAGTGAGCAGAAACAACACCTGGTCTCCCAGAATGCTCTGGTGCAGAAGGCTATGTGACATCATAGCCTACACTAAGCATCACTCAGAGGACAGAGTTACAGCTTACAGGGGTCATTATCATACAGTATGCCAGTGCATTGGCTCTGCCTTAGAGGATAGTCCACACATAAAGTACCAGTACATAGACTCTGCCTTTGGGAACACTCCTCATATAAAGTGCCAGTACATAGACTCTGCCTTTTGGGGACGCTCCAGACCTCACATAAAGTGCCAGTACATAGACTCTGCCTTTGGGAACACTCCTCATATAAAGTGCCAGTACATAGACTCTGCCTTTGAGAACACTCCTCATATAAAGTGCCAGTTGGGAACACTCCTCAAATAAAGTGCCAGTACATAGACTCTGTCTTTTGGGGACGCTCCTCACATAAAGTGCCAGTTGGGAACACTCCTCATATAAAGTGCCAGTACGTAGACTCTGCCTTTGGGAACACTCCTCACATAAAGTGCCAGTACATAGACTCTGCCTTTTGGGGACGCTCCTCACATAAAGTGCCAGTACATAGACTATGCCTTTGGGGACACTCCTCACATAAAATGCCAGTACATAGACTCTGCCTTTGGGATCACTCCTCATATAAAGTGCCAGTACATAGACTCTGCCAGTTGGGAACACTCCTCATATAAAGTGCCAGTACATAGACTCTGCCTTTTGGGGACGCTCCAGACCTCACATAAAGTGCCAGTACATAGACTCTGCCTTTGGGAACACTCCTCATATAAAGTGCCAGTACATAGACTCTGACTTTGAGAACACTCCTCATATAAAGTGCCAGTTGAGAACACTCCTCAAATAAAGTGCCAGTACATAGACTCTGCCTTTTGGGGACGCTCCTCACATAAAGTGCCAGTTGGGAACACTCCTCATATAAAGTGCCAGTACGTAGACTCTGCCTTTGGGAACACTCCTCACATAAAGTGCCAGTACATAGACTCTGCCTTTTGGGGACGCTCCTCACATAAAGGGCCAGTTGGGAACACTCCTCATATAAAGTGCCAGTACATAGACTCTGCCTTTTGGGGACACTCCTCACATAAAGTGCCAGTACATAGACTATGCCTTTGGGGACACTCCTCACATAAAGTGCCAGTACATAGACTCTGCCTTTGGGAACACTCCTCACATAAAGTGCCAGTACATAGACTCTGCCTTTGGAAACACTCCTCATATAAAGTGCCAATACATAGACTCTGCCTTTGGGGACAGTCCTTACATAAAGTGCCAGTACATAGACTGTGCATTTGGGGGATACTCTTCAGATAAAGTGCTAGTGCATTTACTTTGCCTTAGATAATACTCTGCATATAAAGGGGCAGGGCATAGACTCCATCTTAGGGGATATTCCACATATACATGGCCAATGCACATAGACTATGCCTTTGTGAATACTCCCCCTATAAACTGTCAGTGCATAGACTATACATTTGAGGATACTCCCTGTATAAATACCAAATGCATTGATTATGCCTTTGGGGATATTCCGCATATGAAGAGCCAGAACATAGAGTTTCTTAGCGGATAATCTACATATACATTGTCAGTGCAGAAACTCTGCCTTTGCGAATACTCCACCTATAAACTGCCAGTGCATAATCTATGCCTTAGTAGATACACCACGTATGAATTGCAAATGCATACACTGTGCCTTTTGGGGATAGTGCATAGACTGTGCTAGGGGATTCTGCACATTTAAAGTGCAAGCACATAAACTCTGTGTTGAAATGGCACTAAGGAGAAAAAATTTAATTAGAAACTGAAATCATTAAAAAAACAAACCCAAAACTCCATAATCTCCTATCTCCTTACCACCGCTCTGCTACCATTTTTCAATACAAAGATCTAGTTCTTGGTTGATGTTGGATTGTTTTGTTGGTCAAGTATTGATCAGAAAGGTCGTTCTGTGGAAGATCAAGTGGGGTGGAGCTCTGGCAGGAGCAGCTCCATAGCTTTGTACTGCAGTGAGCAGTGAGCAGTACAAAGCTTGTGACTGCAGAGGGCAGAGGGATATTAGATCAGATCTCTGTTGATAATTGATCTTTTATCCAGTGGGAGCCCACAACAAGATGTTATAATTGATATCCATTAGATATCGATCGTTTACCACATCTAGTAGATATATACTTAGCTTAAAGTGGACCCAAATTAAAAATACAAGATTTCAGAAATAAAATCTATTTTCTAAATTATAATAATAAATAGCAGCCTTTTTTCAGCTGCATGATGACAAATATAAAATATTTTACATTTATTGGAGGGACCCCTCCCTTCCTTTCATATTGCCGGGACAGAATAAACTGGTGAAGTAGATGGTGTCCAGCAATGGAGGAATTGCTAATGGCTGCCACCTGTATAACCTTAGCTGTGAAAAGAGAAGTGTGAAAAGCATGCACTGAAATGCTCATAGGGTTGAAGGAGTGTTTATTAATCTTTGTATGTGTCAGAGTGGTGCAACTAAATATTTTGAATTAAAAAAATGTTTGGTTTGGGTCCGCTTTAAGTATATATATGAGGGGGCGTGGCCTGCAGGCAATGTGAGAACACGCGTCTCACACAGCTCCCGCAGTGATCCTGACTCTATTTAATCCTGACAGCGGTGGAATTGATGGATTTCAGCTAAATACCTCAGATTCAAGGAGAAGAAGTGTCCAGGCATCTTTCTGGAGAGTTATAGCTTTCTCTGAGCCCACAATGACCCATGTTAATCAGCAAGAAGATAAGGGCCCTGCTCTCCCACCGAGCAGTCAAGATGGCGCTGATCCACAGGCTGCCGAGCACACAGACAGGACATTAAGGCAGTGGCCTCTGCAGTGGCGGCAAAGCTGGAGAAATATGCACACAAGGAGCAAAGGTACAAGGGGGCGAGTGATGAAACTAGAGGAGCTGAGGGAGTGAATGTTAACACTGCAGAGAAAGAAGGCACAGGGCAGGCAAGGGATACGAGCTGGGACTCTGATACAAACAGAGACACCATGTGTGCAGTCACACCATGAGAATGAAAGCTGTCCTCAGCAACCACCTGAACAGCCAGAACCATCTCTTGCTGAGATTTTAGCAGCAGTTCAGGCATGTAACTCTGCCATTGTTTCCCTCTCCCAACAGACAGGGGGGATTAAGGAAGATATATGTTTGCTGCGCCAAGACCTGTCTAATATACGTGAGAGAACAGCAGCCTTAGAAACTAGAGTGAGTGATACTGTAGATCAACTAGGCCCTGTAACCAGGGATCTGCAGAGGGTGATTGCACATTCCATTGCGAACACAGATAAATCTGATGATATGGAAAACCGTCTCAGAAGGAATAATGTCCGCGTGGTCGGCCTCCCTGAAAAAACAGAGAAAGATGATGTGGCGCTCTTTATGGAAAACTGGCTGTTGGAAGTATTTGGGGCAGATATTTTCTCTAAAGTCTTTGCGATAGAACGTGCTCACAGAGTGCCTGCTTGCCCCTCAGCTCCGGGTGCACCCCCCCCCCCCCCAGGCCCATGCTTAAAAAATTACTACACTACAGAGACAGAGAAGCCATTTTGAGGCAAGCTAGACTAAAAGGAAATATTACAGTTGGTAACCGTAGAATCTCATTTTACCCAGACTTTTCAGCTGATGTGCAAAAGCTACGAGCCAAATTCATCGATGTTAAAAAAAGATTGCAAGCTCTTAAGCTACAATATGCAATGCTCTATCTGGCAAAATTAAAAGATCTGGTGAACAACGAATCACACTTTTTTGCTACCCCCAAAGAGGCAATGTTATGGCTTGATTCCAACGAACAGCACTTAAGATTAAAACAGCCAGCTATTGAAAATGGATCGCTCCCTTCATCTTAAGTTATGCAAGGTTGCTTATATCTCATTCCGGTAGTTATGTGAATACTAACAATGCTAATTTTCTCTAGCACCTGCTTGCTTTCCGGAGGCTTATGTGGCCAACTAATAATCTGATCTTTCCCTGGAGGGAATGTTCAGTTCACAATCTCTTCTTGAACTGGTCAAGTTATTTTGTTCCAGCTTCTATCACATTTCACCTGTTTTGTTATATCATCTTTACCCTTTTAATGGCTATTGAAATGGGAGTGGAGACTTTCATCTGTCTCCTGTTTCTATATTACTCCTTCCTTACTGGCTTCTGAGTGTTCTCTCTAGCTTCCTGGAGAATTCAACACAAGGATCAGCTGGAAAGGATCATTTTGGTGCAAGCGTGTTTCTTTATGCACCACTCTAAGCTGTTTACAGCTGTCATGGGCTATCCTGGGACTCTTTTGTTCTGGGAGGTCGGGTTTGTATGGTTCTTCTTGTTATTAGTTCTGAATAATTGGTTCTTTATGTTTATTATGATGCCAGCAATGCGTTTCACCTCTTTTTCCTTAGTGTCATGTAATGCAATAATTATGTATGATATTTCTCGTTCCTTTTACAGTATCTGGGATAATGGCTAGTTTTAACAATGTCATCTCTGTTTTAAGCTGGAATGTGCGCGGTCTTTCAGACTCAGTCAAATGTCATGCAGTTCTAGACACTCTCCAAAAACAAGGGCCAGCGATATATTGTTTACAGGAAACACATCTTACCCCACAAAATACAAACGTTTTAAGCAAAAGGTGGTTATCATTTGGATTCCACTCCACGTATTCTTCATATTCGAGAGGGGTCTCAGTTCTTATCCACACTAAAATTACATGTAAAATTATCAAAGTCACAAGGGATACAGAAGACAAGTTTGTTATAATTCATGGTCATTTTAACACTAAGGAATGTATTTTGGTTGCTATGTATCTTCCACCACCAGCATCACCTTTCAACTTAAAACCGATTTTGGAATTTGTACAAGATAAAATGCATATTCCTATGTTGTGGATAGGGGATTTCAATATGTGCCTGAATCCATCCTTGGATAGGTTTCAGTCTAAAGCCCAAACAGGGAATTCTACTCCCTTAGCCAAATTCTTAGAAGAATTGGGTACGTTTGAAATTTGGAGAAGCTTTAGTCCCTTAGCAAAAGCTTACTCATGTTTCTGTAAAACCTTTTTGACCCTTTCTAGGATAGACCTGGCGATTTGTAATTTATTGATGCTGGAGTTGGTTACACATTGTAATTACCTAGCTCGTTCCTTATCAGATCATGCACCTTTGAAGGTTGCAATAAGGGCCTCGATGAATACTGGTCGCCAACGGTTACTCTGGAAGCTTAATCCCCATTGGCTTACATTGATTTCTTCTCATTCATCAATTATAGATGAAATGAAACTTTTTTTTGTCTTACAACTCTGAACCTTCTGCTTGGATGTGAAACTGGGACTCCTTAAAAGCCGCACTAAGGGGTATCTTTTCAAGAGAGATTAATAAGATTAAATCTAACACTAGACTATATGAAAATTCCCTACAGAATGAAGTAAATGATACTGAAACTCAGTTTATTCAAAACCCCCCAATAGAAAACAAAAATGCTTGGGTCAAGGCTCAGGATAGATTCACTGATCATTTACATACTAAAGCTAAACATAAAAGATTCTTCATGAAACAAGCATTTTTTTGAACAAGGTGATCAGACTGGGCATTTATTATCTGTCATCTCTAAAGCACAAGATCCTCCAACGTTTATAATGGCACTAGAAACAAAAGACCAAGTTATCTGTACAGATACTCCAAGTATTCTTGGGGAACTGGAAAGATTTTACTCTGAACTATATTCCTCAAAGATTACATATTCTGATAAAGAATTAAAGACTTACCTACATAATATTTCTCTTCTCCCTCTTAGTGATCTAGATACAATCTCATTGGATGCCCCTATAACGCTGGAGGAGATTGTAATTGCTGTTTCCTCATTTCCCAACTCCAAGGCCCCGGGTAGTGACGGGTTACCCATAGAGGTATACAAACGTTACTCAGATACCCTTCTCCCACAGTTATTGGACACTTTCCAACACAGCTTCCAAGCAGAGGCTCTACCCCCATTCATGACAGAAGCAGTAGTGATTCTCTTGTTAAAACCTGGTAAAGAACCCCTTAAACCTGATTCATATAGGCCCATTTCTTTGCTCACAGCTGATGTTAAAATTCTTTCGAAGGTCTTGGTGAATCGTCTCTCTAAAGTTATAACAACCATTATTAAATCAGATCAATCAGGATTTATACCTACAAAATCTACCGCTATTAATATCCACTGGGCTTATCTTAATATGCAGCTCCCTGCTGACAACTCAGGAGACAGAGCAATCCTTTCTCTGGACATCACCAAGGCCTTCGACAGTGTGGAATGTTATATCTCTTTACTGTCCTTAAAGTCATGAATTTTGGCCCCAATTTTATTAAGTGGATCAAGATTTTATATAAGTCACCTAAAGCATGTTTAAGGGTAAACAACTCCTTATCAGCTAAATTTAATTTAGGAAGGGGCACTAGGCAAGGGTGTCCTCTCTCCCCTTTGTTGTTTGCCATTGCCATTGAACCCCTGGCAGAATTCATTAGAGGTAGTTCAGATATAAAGGGGTTTCGGTTTGGTAAACTGGAGGAGAAAGTAGCATTATATGCTGATGACATGCTTCTGTTTCTTCAAGATTTAGGTCCCTCACTTATAGCAACCATGGATGCTTTATCTAAATTTGGACACTTTTCTGGCCTAGTAGTTAATTGGAACAAGGCTTGTCTACTTCCTCTCGATAGACAGTCCCCTGTGCTGCCGGATTGTTGCTCAGATATTCAAATAGTCTCCTCTTTTAAATATTTGGGTATAGTCATTGCCCCTGATATAGGTTCTTTTGAAACGCTTAATATTACCCCTATACTGGCGAAAATAAGGCATAAAATTAAATCTTGGGCTAAACTTCCACTATCCCCGGTAGCAAGAATTAATTTACTTAAAATGGTCACAATGCCCCAACTACTTTATGTCCTACACAATGTTCCTATATGGCTCCAGCTAAAACTTTTTAAAACTATTGATAAAATATTTAGAGACTTTATTTGGGGAAATGGTAGAGTTAAAATTAAATTACAATATCTCCAATATCCCAAAGATGAGGGGGGTTTGGCTGTTCCTAATGCCTGGGTTTACTATCTAGCAGCACAGGCTCAACATCTAGTAGGTTGGCACGAAACGGATCTGTTGGACTCCTCCAGATTGCTACTTAATGAAATCCTGGGTTCTGAATCCATCTATTTGTCCTTAGAAGCACAAGCAACAAAATCTCTGAGTTTCAAAGCAGAAACTCTAAATCTTATGCAAATATGGGATAGACTTAGAGACATGCAGAATGTTGAGGGTTTGACTTCTTTTTCTCCACTTTATAATAATAATAGGCTACTTGATTTAAAAGAGCTTTCGTTCCTGAAAAATTGGGCTGGGAAGGGAATTAATTTACTTTCCAAGATTTTGGATCAAGGTCAACTCCACCCCATTGACACTATTATTACTCTACTGGAAACTCCTAAGTCCCGGCTCTTGTTTTTTCATTAAGCTCAGTTATCCCATGCTCTCAATCACCAAAAACTGTCTGTTAATTTACAACTTTCCCCCACTCCTATATTTAATATGATAAGTCAGTCTACGTCCAGAAGTGGGTTCATATCATCCTGTTATGCTTTTGTATTGTCCTTTTTTCTTAAGAAATTTCCACTTAAATGTTTGGCTGGGTGGAGAAAGGATCTGGGAGATTTAAGTGAAGAGGATTGGAGGGATATCCTTCAGTCAGTTACTTTGATTTCTACAAATGCAACGCAAAAGCTGTCACAATTATTATACACAGGAACTGTTTGACTCCTAAGAGATTATATGACATGGGTTTGCGCTCAGATCCTATTTGTGCTAGATGTTGTAGGGACCATGGTGACTTACTTCATATGCTATGGAAATGTCCTAAACTACATAGATATTGGAAAGGAGTGTTCGATACTCTAGATGTGGTAACGGGCTCTAACATTCCAAGAACGGCTCAGAGCTGTGTCCTGGGCTTGGTATCTGGAACAAATTTGGCAGACCATATTCAGCTATTGATTCAAAGAGCGCTGTTCCAAGCTAGAAAACTAATTTTATTCATGTGGAAACAGCCATCACCTCCTACAATTGAGGATTGGCTCTTACAGATGAATAACTACCTAAAAATGGAAAAATTAATTTACACCCACAGAGATGCTCCTCATAAATTTGAAAAAATTTGGGGTCCATGGCTTGATACACCTGGGTTGGCTGACTTTGAGCTGATTTGTAACAGATTATTTGGTCCCACATCTTAAGTCCTTGTATTTTAATGTGAAGGTTGCAATAGTTTACAAAGTATCTGGGTGCCTGGTAGGTTTATTGTTCTGCACATTCTAATGCTGCAATTTATGCATAGAGTTTGTTTTTCTTTTCATTGCTAATATCTGTAATTTGTATCTTGTGCTGGTTGGTGAAGCATTGCTGCATCAAAAATTGTTTTTGTTCCATTTTTCTGCTTTAATGTTTTAATAAAAGCTGATTAAAAAAAAAGTATACATATGAGAGGAATCTATAGGGGCTGAAGCCTTTTTCCAACAAGTTATTGACCATGAAATCCCCCTATGGGGTATTTTCAATACTGGGTTTTTTCAATTAACCTATTTTGGTTCCTGGACGTAAAAACTACGTCCAGGAACCATGAGCGCTACCGCGCGCTCCCGCGGGCGATCGCGCGCGTGCACGCGCACTCCCGACCGCGGATTCGGTAGCCACGGAATCAATGTATCGGGCTATGGTGCCCGATCACTGATTCCTCTCCCCCGCTGAAAAAGCGACAGCTTCTCTCGGAAGCTGTGCTTTTTCTGGCCGTTCCCTCCCTGATGCGTCACTCTAAGCGTGTGTTACGCTTAGAGTGACGTCATGTAAACAAACTCATGGCCGCCATCTTGTGGCCAAAAAAAGTAAAACTACATCTAAAATTAAAAAAAAATTGAAAACAACACACAATTACATTATAAAACTATACTTTACATCCCACCCTCCCAAAAATACCCAAATAAAATGTTTAATATAAAAAAAAAACATCACAATAAAAAAAAAACATGTAAATATTTACCTAAGGGTCTAAACTTTTTAAATATCAATGTAAAGATGAAATATTTTTATATATTTTTTATTTTAAACTTGTAAATAGTGATAGATGCAAAACGGAAAAAATGCACCTTTATTTCCAAATAAAATATTGTCGCCATACATTGTGATAGGTTACCAGTAGTGTTGGGCGAACATCTAGATGTTCGGGTTCGGGCCGAACAGGCCGAACATGGCCGCGATGTTCGGGTGTTCGACCCGAACTCCGAACATAATGGAAGTCAATGGGGACCCGAACTTTTGTACTTTGTAAAGCCTCCTTACATGCTACATACCCCAATTTTCAAAGGAAAAATTGTCTTTTAAATGCTGAAAATGTCATGTTTCTTTGCACAGGTAACATGGTTTTTACCGCCAGGCAGTCATAAATGTAATAAAGATAAGAGGTTCAATAAACAGGGACCGGTAACGCTAACCCAGCAGCAGCAGCAGCACACGTGATGGAACAGGAGGAGGCGCAGGAGGAGAAGGCCACGCTTTTTGAGACACAACAACCCAGGCCTTGCATGAGGACAAGAAGCGTGCGGATAGCATGCTTTTTACCGCCATGCAGTCATAAATGTAATAAAGATAAGAGGTTCAATAAACAGGGACCGGTAACGCTAACCCAGCAGCAGCAGCAGCACACGTGATGGAACAGGAGGAGGCGCAGGAGGAGAAGGCCACGCTTTTTGAGACACAACAACCCAGGCCTTGCATGAGGACAAGAAGCGTGCGGATATAGCAGCAATGCTTTTTGCCGCCATGCAGTCATAAATGTAATAAAGAGAAGAGGTTCCATAAACAGGGACCGGTAACGCTAACCCAGCAGCAGCACAGAGCACACGTGATGGAACAGGAGGAGGCGCAGGAGGAGAAGGCCACGCTTTGAGACACAACAACCCAGGCCTTGCATGAGGACAAAAAGCGTGCGGATATAGCAATGCTTTTTGCCGCCATGCAGTCATAAATGTAATACAGATGAGAGGTTCAATAAACAGAGACTGGAAACGCTAACCCAGCAGCAGCACACATGATGGAACAGGAGGAGGCGCAGGAGGAGAAGGCCACGCTTTTTGAGACGCAACCCAGGCCTTGCATGAGGACAAAAAGCGTGCGGATATAGCAATGCTTTTTGCCGCCATGCAGTCATAAGTGTAATACAGATGAGAGGTTCAATAAACAGGGACCGGAAACGCTAAACCATCCCAGATGTTCATTGGTCATGTTACTTGGTTGGGGTCCTGGAGTGTTGCGTAGTCGTTTCCAATCCAGGATTGATTCATTTTAATTTGAGTCAGACGGTCTGCATTTTCTGTGGAGAATGCTATATAGTGTGGCTGAACGAGCGGTGTACTACTGTTCCCAGCAGACACAGAACAGTACACAGAATGCTATATAGTGTGGCTGAACGAGCGGTGTACTACTGTTCCCAGCAGACACAGAACAGTACACAGAATGCTATATAGTGTGGCTGAACGAGCGTTGTACCACTATTCCCAGCAGACACAGAACAGTACACAGAATGCTATATAGTGTGGCTGAACGAGCGGTATACTACTGTTCCCAGCAGACACAGAACAGTACACAGAATGCTATATAGTGTGGCTGAACGAGCGGTGTACTACTGTTCCCAGCAGACACAGAACAGTACACAGAATGCTATATAGTGTGGCTGAACGAGCGTTGTACCACTATTCCCAGCAGACACAGAACAGTACACAGAATGCTATATAGTGTGGCTGAACGAGCGGTGTACTACTGTTCCCAGCAGACACAGAACAGTACACAGAATGCTATATAGTGTGGCTGAACGAGCGGTGTACTACTGTTCCCAGCAGACACAGAACAGTACACAGAATGCTATATAGTGTGGCTGAACGAGCGGTGTACCACTATTCCCAGCAGACACAGAACAGTACACAGAATGCTATATAGTGTGGCTGAACGAGCGGTGTACTACTGTTCCCAGCTGCGACACACAATGACTGGGGGGGACCCTGGCTAGCGTGGCTGGAGCGCGAACTACCCTGCCTGCCTACCCAAAGCTAAACCCACAGACAAATGGCGGAGATATGACGTGGTTCGGGTATTTATTTACCCGAACCACGTGACCGTTCGGCCAATCAGAGCGCGTTCGGGTCCGAACCACGTGACCCGTTCGGCCAATCACAGCGCTAGCCGAACGTTCGGGGAACGTTCGGCCATGCGCTCTTAGTTCGGCCATGTGGCCGAACGGTTTGGCCGAGCACCGTCAGGTGTTCGGCCGAACTCGAACATCACCCGAACAGGGTGATGTTCTGCAGAACCCGAACAGTGGCGAACACTGTTCGCCCAACACTAGTTACCAGACACACAATTGGAGAACCTCACTCCAAAACAGTTCTCTGCTGCTTTATAAAGCCTGCAGGCTGCTTATAAGCCAATAAAAAGTGCACACATAATACACCTAGCTTGCAGTGATAATCAAGCAAAAGCTGAGCAAGTCAGCCAATTAGTAGGAGAGGGCTTCAGTTGCATATAGACAATGGCTATATGACCAGCAGGGGGCACCAGCGTGCAGGATATTCCCTCTCATCTGCCCCCCTCCTAACTAAACTGCATGGGATACTACAATAATTAAAAACAATGGTGCATGAGCCAGCCTGGGGCCCCGGGAACTCTCACTGCCCGGGGCCCCAGAACCAGCATCTAACACCATATGTGAGCGCAGCCAAGACCTTGGAGCTGCCACCTTCAAGGCCTGTCTCCTACTGCTCTAAAACTTACCAGACACACAATTGGAGAACCTCACTCCCAAACAGTTCTCTGCTGCTTTATAAAGCCTGCAGGCTGCTTATAAGCCAATGAAAAGTGCACACATAATGCACCTAGCTTGCAGTGATAATCAAGCAAAAGCTGAGCAAGTCAGCCAATTAGTAGGAGAGGGCTTCAGTTGCATATAGACAATGGCTATATGACCAGCAGGGGGCACCAGCGTGCAGGATATTCCCTCTCATCTGCCCCCCTCCTAACTAAACTGCATGGGATACTACAATAATTAAAAACAATGGTGCATGAGCCAGCCTGGGGCCCCGGGAACTCTCACTGCCCGGGGCCCCAGAACCAGCATCTAACACCATATGTGAGCGCAGCCAAGACCTTGGAGCTGCCACCTTCAAGGCCTGTCTCCTACTGCTCTAAAACTTACCAGACACACAATTGGAGAACCTCACTCCCAAACAGTTCTCTGCTGCTTTATAAAGCCTGCAGGCTGCTTATAAGCCAATGAAAAGTGCACACATAATACACCTAGCTTGCAGTGATAATCAAGCAAAAGCTGAGCAAGTCAGCCAATTAGTAGGAGAGGGCTTCAGTTGCATATAGACAATGGCTATATGACCAGCAGGGGGCACCAGCGTGCAGGATATTCCCTCTCATCCGCCCCCCTCCTAACTAAACTGCATGGGATACTACAATAATTAAAAACAATGGTGCATGAGCCAGCCTGGGGCCCCAGGAACTCTCACTCACTATCACATATGGTGTTAGATGCTGGTTCTGGGTCCTCGGGCAGTGAGAGTTCCCGGGGCCCCAGGCTGGCTCATGCACCATTGTTTTTAATTATTGTAGTATCCCATGCAGTTTAGTTAGGAGGGGGGCAGATGAGAGGGAATATCCTGCACGCTGGTGCCCCCTGCTGGTCATATAGCCATTGTCTATATGCAACTGAAGCCCTCTCCTACTAATTGGCTGACTTGCTCAGCTTTTGCTTGATTATCACTGCAAGCTAGGTGTATTATGTGTGCACTTTTCATTGGCTTATAAGCAGCCTGCAGGCTTTATAAAGCAGCAGAGAACTGTTTGGGAGTGAGGTTCTCCAATTGTGTGTCTGGTAAGTTTTAGAGCAGTAGGAGACAGGCCTTGAAGGTGGCAGCTCCAAGGTCTTGGCTGCGCTCACATATGGTGTTAGATGCTGGTTCTGGGGCCCCGGGCAGTGAGAGTTCCCGGGGCCCCAGGCTGGCTCATGCACCATTGTTTTTAATTATTGTAGTATCCCATGCAGTTTAGTTAGGAGGGGGGCAGATGAGAGGGAATATCCTGCACGCTGGTGCCCCCTGCTGGTCATATAGCCATTGTCTATATGCAACTGAAGCCCTCTCCTACTAATTGGCTGACTTGCTCAGCTTTTGCTTGATTATCACTGCAAGCTAGGTGTATTATGTGTGCACTTTTCATTGGCTTATAAGCAGCCTGCAGGCTTTATAAAGCAGCAGAGAACTGTTTGGGAGTGAGGTTCTCCAATTGTGTGTCTGGTAAGTTTTAGAGCAGTAGGAGACAGGCCTTGAAGGTGGCAGCTCCAAGGTCTTGGCTGCGCTCACATATGGTGTTAGATGCTGGTTCTGGGGCCCCGGGCAGTGAGAGTTCCCGGGGCCCCAGGCTGGCTCATGCACCATTGTTTTTAATTATTGTAGTATCCCATGCAGTTTAGTTAGGAGGGGGGCAGATGAGAGGGAATATCCTGCACGCTGGTGCCCCCTGCTGGTCATATAGCCATTGTCTATATGCAACTGAAGCCCTCTCCTACTAATTGGCTGACTTGCTCAGCTTTTGCTTGATTATCACTGCAAGCTAGGTGTATTATGTGTGCACTTTTCATTGGCTTATAAGCAGCCTGCAGGCTTTATAAAGCAGCAGAGCACTGTTTGGGAGTGAGGATCTCCAATTGTGTGTCTGGTAAGTTTTAGAGCAGTAGGAGACAGGCCTTGAAGGTGGCAGCTCCAAGGTCTTGGCTGCGCTCACATATGGTGTTAGATGCTGGTTCTGGGGCCCCGGGCAGTGAGAGTTCCCGGGGCCCCAGGCTGGCTCATGCACCATTGTTTTTAATTATTGTAGTATCCCATGCAGTTTAGTTAGGAGGGGGGCAGATGAGAGGGAATATCCTGCACGCTGGTGCCCCCTGCTGGTCATATAGCCATTGTCTATATGCAACTGAAGCCCTCTCCTACTAATTGGCTGACTTGCTCAGCTTTTGCTTGATTATCACTGCAAGCTAGGTGTATTATGTGTGCACTTTTCATTGGCTTATAAGCAGCCTGCAGACTTTATAATGCAGCAGAGAACTGTTTGGGAGTGAGGTTCTCCAATTGTGTGTCTGGTAAGTTTTAGAGCAGTAGGAGACAGGCCTTGAAGGTGGCAGTTCCAAGGTCTTGGCTGCGCTCACATATGGTGTTAGATGCTGGTTCTGGGGCCCCGGGCAGTGAGAGTTCCCGGGGCCCCAGGCTGGCTCATGCACCATTGTTTTTAATTATTGTAGTATCCCATGCAGTTTAGTTAGGAGGGGGGCAGATGAGAGGGAATATCCTGCACGCTGGTGCCCCCTGCTGGTCATATAGCCATTGTCTATATGCAACTGAAGCCCTCTCCTACTAATTGGCTGACTTGCTCAGCTTTTGCTTGATTATCACTGCAAGCTAGGTGTATTATGTGTGCACTTTTCATTGGCTTATAAGCAGCCTGCAGGCTTTATAAAGCAGCAGAGAACTGTTTGGGAGTGAGGTTCTCCAATTGTGTGTCTGGTAAGTTTTAGAGCAGTAGGAGACAGGCCTTGAAGGTGGCAGCTCCAAGGTCTTGGCTGCGCTCACATATGGTGTTAGATGCTGGTTCTGGGGCCCCGGGCAGTGAGAGTTCCCGGGGCCCCAGGCTGGCTCATGCACCATTGTTTTTAATTATTGTAGTATCCCATGCAGTTTAGTTAGGAGGGGGGCAGATGAGAGGGAATATCCTGCACGCTGGTGCCCCCTGCTGGTCATATAGCCATTGTCTATATGCAACTGAAGCCCTCTCCTACTAATTGGCTGACTTGCTCAGCTTTTGCTTGATTATCACTGCAAGCTAGGTGTATTATGTGTGCACTTTTTATTGGCTTATAAGCAGCCTGCAGGCTTTATAAAGCAGCAGAGAACTGTTTGGGAGTGAGGTTCTTCAATTGTGTGTCTGGTAAGTTTTAGAGCAGTAGGAGACAGGCCTTGAAGGTGGCAGCTCCAAGGTCTTGGCTGCGCTCACATATGGTGTTAGATGCTGGTTCTGGGGCCCCGGGCAGTGAGAGTTCCCGGGGCCCCAGGCTGGCTCATGCACCATTGTTTTTAATTATTGTAGTATCCCATGCAGTTTAGTTAGGAGGGGGGCAGATGAGAGGGAATATCCTGCACGCTGGTGCCCCCTGCTGGTCATATAGCCATTGTCTATATGCAACTGAAGCCCTCTCCTACTAATTGGCTGACTTGCTCAGCTTTTGCTTGATTATCACTGCAAGCTAGGTGTATTATGTGTGCACTTTTCATTGGCTTATAAGCAGCCTGCAGGCTTTATAAAGCAGCAGAGAACTGTTTGGGAGTGAGGTTCTCCAATTGTGTGTCTGGTAAGTTTTAGAGCAGTAGGAGACAGGCCTTGAAGGTGGCAGCTCCAAGGTCTTGGCTGCGCTCACATATGGTGTTAGATGCTGGTTCTGGGGCCCCGGGCAGTGAGAGTTCCCGGGGCCCCAGGCTGGCTCATGCACCATTGTTTTTAATTATTGTAGTATCCCATGCAGTTTAGTTAGGAGGGGGGCAGATGAGAGGGAATATCCTGCACGCTGGTGCCCCCTGCTGGTCATATAGCCATTGTCTATATGCAACTGAAGCCCTCTCCTACTAATTGGCTGACTTGCTCAGCTTTTGCTTGATTATCACTGCAAGCTAGGTGTATTATGTGTGCACTTTTTATTGGCTTATAAGCAGCCTGCAGGCTTTATAAAGCAGCAGAGAACTGTTTGGGAGTGAGGTTCTCCAATTGTGTGTCTGGTAAGTTTTAGAGCAGTAGGAGACAGGCCTTGAAGGTGGCAGCTCCAAGGTCTTGGCTGCGCTCACATATGGTGTTAGATGCTGGTTCTGGGGCCCCGGGCAGTGAGAGTTCCCGGGTCCCCAGGCTGGCTCATGCACCATTGTTTTTAATTATTGTAGTATCCCATGCAGTTTAGTTAGGAGGGGGGCAGATGAGAGGGAATATCCTGCACGCTGGTGCCCCCTGCTGGTCATATAGCCATTGTCTATATGCAACTGAAGCCCTCTCCTACTAATTGGCTGACTTGCTCAGCTTTTGCTTGATTATCACTGCAAGCTAGGTGTATTATGTGTGCACTTTTCATTGGCTTATAAGCAGCCTGCAGGCTTTATAAAGCAGCAGAGAACTGTTTGGGAGTGAGGTTCTCCAATTGTGTGTCTGGTAAGTTTTAGAGCAGTAGGAGACAGGCCTTGAAGGTGGCAGTTCCAAGGTCTTGGCTGCGCTCACATATGGTGTTAGATGCTGGTTCTGGGGCCCCGGGCAGTGAGAGTTCCCGGGGCCCCAGGCTGGCTCATGCACCATTGTTTTTAATTATTGTAGTATCCCATGCAGTTTAGTTAGGAGGGGGGCAGATGAGAGGGAATATCCTGCACGCTGGTGCCCCCTGCTGGTCATATAGCCATTGTCTATATGCAACTGAAGCCCTCTCCTACTAATTGGCTGACTTGCTCAGCTTTTGCTTGATTATCACTGCAAGCTAGGTGCATTATGTGTGCACTTTTTATTGGCTTATAAGCAGCCTGCAGGATTTATAAAGCAGCAGAGAACTGTTTGGGAGTGAGGTTCTCCAATTGTGTTTCTGGTAAGTTTTAGAGCAGTAGGAGACAGGCCTTGAAGGTGGCAGCTCCAAGGTCTTGGCTGCGCTCACATATGGTGTTAGATGCTGGTTCTGAGGCCCCGGGCAGTGAGAGTTCCCGGGTCCCCAGGCTGGCTCATGCACCATTGTTTTTAATTATTGTAGTATCCCATGCAGTTTAGTTAGGAGGGGGGCAGATGAGAGGGAATATCCTGCACGCTGGTGCCCCCTGCTGGTCATATAGCCATTGTCTATATGCAACTGAAGCCCTCTCCTACTAATTGGCTGACTTGCTCAGCTTTTGCTTGATTATCACTGCAAGCTAGGTGTATTATGTGTGCACTTTTCATTGGCTTATAAGCAGCCTGCAGGCTTTATAAAGCAGCAGAGAACTGTTTGGGAGTGAGGTTCTCCAATTGTGTGTCTGGTAAGTTTTAGAGCAGTAGGAGACAGGCCTTGAAGGTGGCAGCTCCAAGGTCTTGGCTGCGCTCACATATGGTGTTAGATGCTGGTTCTGGGGCCCCGGGCAGTGAGAGTTCCCGGGGCCCCAGGCTGGCTCATGCACCATTGTTTTTAATTATTGTAGTATCCCATGCAGTTTAGTTAGGAGGGGGGCAGATGAGAGGGAATATCCTGCACGCTGGTGCCCCCTGCTGGTCATATAGCCATTGTCTATATGCAACTGAAGCCCTCTCCTACTAATTGGCTGACTTGCTCAGCTTTTGCTTGATTATCACTGCAAGCTAGGTGTATTATGTGTGCACTTTTTATTGGCTTATAAGCAGCCTGCAGGATTTATAAAGCAGCAGAGAACTGTTTGGGAGTGAGGTTCTTCAATTGTGTGTCTGGTAAGTTTTAGAGCAGTAGGAGACAGGCCTTGAAGGTGGCAGCTCCAAGGTCTTGGCTGCGCTCACATATGGTGTTAGATGCTGGTTCTGGGGCCCCGGGCAGTGAGAGTTCCCGGGGCCCCAGGCTGGCTCATGCACCATTGTTTTTAATTATTGTAGTATCCCATGCAGTTTAGTTAGGAGGGGGGCAGATGAGAGGGAATATCCTGCACGCTGGTGCCCCCTGCTGGTCATATAGCCATTGTCTATATGCAACTGAAGCCCTCTCCTACTAATTGGCTGACTTGCTCAGCTTTTGCTTGATTATCACTGCAAGCTAGGTGTATTATGTGTGCACTTTTCATTGGCTTATAAGCAGCCTGCAGGCTTTATAAAGCAGCAGAGAACTGTTTGGGAGTGAGGTTCTCCAATTGTGTGTCTGGTAAGTTTTAGAGCAGTAGGAGACAGGCCTTGAAGGTGGCAGCTCCAAGGTCTTGGCTGCGCTCACATATGGTGTTAGATGCTGGTTCTGGGGCCCCGGGCAGTGAGAGTTCCTGGGGCCCCAGGCTGGCTCATGCACCATTGTTTTTAATTATTGTAGTATCCCATGCAGTTTAGTTAGGAGGGGGGCAGATGAGAGGGAATATCCTGCACGCTGGTGCCCCCTGCTGGTCATATAGCCATTGTCTATATGCAACTGAAGCCCTCTCCTACTAATTGGCTGACTTGCTCAGCTTTTGCTTGATTATCACTGCAAGCTAGGTGTATTATGTGTGCACTTTTCATTGGCTTATAAGCAGCCTGCAGGCTTTATAAAGCAGCAGAGAACTGTTTGGGAGTGAGGTTCTCCAATTGTGTGTCTGGTAAGTTTTAGAGCAGTAGGAGACAGGCCTTGAAGGTGGCAGCTCCAAGGTCTTGGCTGCGCTCACATATGGTGTTAGATGCTGGTTCTGGGGCCCCGGGCAGTGAGAGTTCCCGGGGCCCCAGGCTGACTCATGCACCATTGTTTTTAATTATTGTAGTATCCCATGCAGTTTAGTTAGGAGGGGGGCAGATGAGAGGGAATATCCTGCACGCTGGTGCCCCCTGCTGGTCATATAGCCATTGTCTATATGCAACTGAAGCCCTCTCCTACTAATTGGCTGACTTGCTCAGCTTTTGCTTGATTATCACTGCAAGCTAGGTGTATTATGTGTGCACTTTTCATTGGCTTATAAGCAGCCTGCAGGCTTTATAAAGCAGCAGAGAACTGTTTGGGAGTGAGGTTCTCCAATTGTGTGTCTGGTAAGTTTTAGAGCAGTAGGAGACAGGCCTTGAAGGTGGCAGCTCCAAGGTCTTGGCTGCGCTCACATATGGTGTTAGATGCTGGTTCTGGGGCCCCGGGCAGTGAGAGTTCCCGGGGCCCCAGGCTGGCTCATGCACCATTGTTTTTAATTATTGTAGTATCCCATGCAGTTTAGTTAGGAGGGGGGCAGATGAGAGGGAATATCCTGCACGCTGGTGCCCCCTGCTGGTCATATAGCCATTGTCTATATGCAACTGAAGCCCTCTCCTACTAATTGGCTGACTTGCTCAGCTTTTGCTTGATTATCACTGCAAGCTAGGTGTATTATGTGTGCACTTTTCATTGGCTTATAAGCAGCCTGCAGGCTTTATAAAGCAGCAGAGAACTGTTTGGGAGTGAGGTTCTCCAATTGTGTGTCTGGTAAGTTTTAGAGCAGTAGGAGACAGGCCTTGAAGGTGGCAGCTCCAAGGTCTTGGCTGCGCTCACATATGGTGTTAGATGCTGGTTCTGGGGCCCCGGGCAGTGAGAGTTCCCGGGGCCCCAGGCTGGCTCATGCACCATTGTTTTTAATTATTGTAGTATCCCATGCAGTTTAGTTAGGAGGGGGGCAGATGAGAGGGAATATCCTGCACGCTGGTGCCCCCTGCTGGTCATATAGCCATTGTCTATATGCAACTGAAGCCCTCTCCTACTAATTGGCTGACTTGCTCAGCTTTTGCTTGATTATCACTGCAAGCTAGGTGTATTATGTGTGCACTTTTCATTGGCTTATAAGCAGCCTGCAGGCTTTATAAAGCAGCAGAGAACTGTTTGGGAGTGAGGTTCTCCAATTGTGTGTCTGGTAAGTTTTAGAGCAGTAGGAGACAGGCCTTGAAGGTGGCAGCTCCAAGGTCTTGGCTGCGCTCACATATGGTGTTAGATGCTGGTTCTGGGGCCCCGGGCAGTGAGAGTTCCCGGGGCCCCAGGCTGGCTCATGCACCATTGTTTTTAATTATTGTAGTATCCCATGCAGTTTAGTTAGGAGGGGGGCAGATGAGAGGGAATATCCTGCACGCTGGTGCCCCCTGCTGGTCATATAGCCATTGTCTATATGCAACTGAAGCCCTCTCCTACTAATTGGCTGACTTGCTCAGCTTTTGCTTGATTATCACTGCAAGCTAGGTGTATTATGTGTGCACTTTTCATTGGCTTATAAGCAGCCTGCAGGCTTTATAAAGCAGCAGAGAACTGTTTGGGAGTGAGGTTCTCCAATTGTGTGTCTGGTAAGTTTTAGAGCAGTAGGAGACAGGCCTTGAAGGTGGCAGCTCCAAGGTCTTGGCTGCGCTCACATATGGTGTTAGATGCTGGTTCTGGGGCCCCGGGCAGTGAGAGTTCCCGGGGCCCCAGGCTGGCTCATGCACCATTGTTTTTTATACATTGTAATAGGGACATAATTTTAATGGTCAGTACATAAGAGACAATCCGTGCACCGCATTCTTCAATCGCATTATTTATTCCAAATTGCTGCCAGCAGGATTTGACATCATGGTATACATGTTCACATCATATGAGAAGTGGAAAGATCTGACCTGCATCCAGGACGGGTACGGAGGTGTGACCTGGGGGTGGTAGGACGGCACAACAGCCGTTTCGCACCGGTGTGGCGCTTGCTCGCGTGCGTGTGTCCTTGGGCAATGGCGGCGTGTTCGGACTTCCGTGTTGTAGACAGGAAGCCCCGCCCATCACGCTCGCCATTGGTCCATGGAACTGTGATGCGATAGTGATTGGGCTGAAGAGGAGGGGACTGGCCACGTCATGTGGCGTGAATGACAGAAGGGGCTATTCCCTGGTGCACCAATGGGTGTAAAGGAGGAGGAAGATCGCCTTATTACGGCGAATAAAACGTGAATGTGCTGCGTGAACAACGTTGTGTGGCTGCGGAACTGCAGCTGACTGGCATAACCATGCTGTAAAACGTGTAAACACATGAAACCATATACACATAGAGATACATCTGGGCCAAGTGCAATAAAGAAAGGGGGGTGAACTATAAGGGAGGGATGCGTTCCATTCATTTCTGTATACATTCCCGAGATCATATCCGTACCCCATGAGTTTCTTATTACTTACTAACATAAAAGGCCTTTCTTTTCCTCTCTTACCCTTTGATGAATACTATTTATTTAAGAAGGAAAGAAAAGGCCACCTCAATCTCCCAATTAAAATCAACATGCTGGCGGAGGAAGGCATGTAGAAAAGGACACAAGTATTCAGGAGAAGGAACTCCTAAAAATGAAGGACTGCTCTTCAGTTCACCCACTCCCGCTCACCTCTTCGGGGGCCTCCTCGGTTCCCACCTATTTCAATGCCTCTAGAGGGGTATCCGGGCGGGGACCAGGATGGCAGGAGATGTACTCCCCCAATGCTCACTGAAAGGAGCAAGCTGGGAGCATTTACACGTGACAGGGGGAACAAGAAGACCGCAGGGTCCTCGGAAGTCGGTGGCACTCAGCGAACCACATAGGACCCCCCCCAGGGGCGGGGCGGGGGTGCATCGGATGCGGCAGTGCACACAAGGGGGACTTTCGTGCATGGGAGGGGACAATCAACAGGGCGAATCCATTTCCCCTCCATGATGTCCCCTCTTCCTTCCATGCAGGAAAGAGTGGTATTGCCTCCAAAACATTGGTGGCTGACTCTGTCCACCCATAGCATCCCCACATTGCACCTGCCACAAAAACCACCCAAATCCGATCCCAATCCCCCGGGCGGGTACCCATGCATCGCGGGGTGTCACCTTCGAGTACAAACCAATGGTGGGAGCAGCAGTGGCAAAAGGAGAACCAAAACCCAGGAAAGAGAACAACTCTGCATGGGAGAGCAAGGAGAACAGGCGGGAAGAGGGACAGGACGAGACCCAAGGGGGAACCCCTGTGCTAGTCCAGAGTTGAGTGGGCATAGTTAAACATAGGAGGACAGGAGAAGGGGAGGAGGACAGGACAGGGAGGGAACAGAGGAGAGCCCAGTGGGAGAAGGGGAAGGGGGGGGGGAAATAACCCAAAGGCACAGATTTTCCCCACCAGGGTGCACACAGCCCTCGGTGTGGGACCGCTCTGCGTCCTAGGGGTCCAAAAAGCAGGACAATTCCAATCTATCATTGAGGCCCAAGGGCCCCATCGCCTCCGTACGTAGAATCACCCGGGATTCTCGTCGGGTAAGCTCCTGGTCCCTATTGGGTAATGGTGTAATAACCGGGACATATGGGCAAATACAATACGTGAGTTTTAATTATGGAGGCATGTATTATTTTAAAACTATAATGGCTGAAAACTGAGAAATAATGATTTTTTTCCGTTTTTTTCTTATTCTTCCTCTTAAAATGCATTTACAGTAAAGTGTCTCTTAGAAAAATGTACCCCCCAAAGAAAGCCTAATTGGTGGCGGAAAAAACAAGATATAGATCAGTTCATTGTGATAAGTAGTGATAAAGTTATAGGCTAATGAATGGGAGGTGAACATTTCTCACGTGAAAACGACAGAACCTGAATGGGTTAAAGATCTATCTGTGAGGAAAAGGAGCAATGGGCAGGTGGATGAGGGGCTTTGGGTGATGTGGCAACTTTGCCTTTCTACCCACATGAATATGAGCCAGCCTGATACAATGTAGAAGTGGTGTGTGGTCACATAGTAGGTGAGGACGTGGCTACACTTCTCCATCAACGGGTTCAGAAGTATTCAAAGTGCTGGAGATTAGTACCTGGACTACGTCCATAATTGCCTGTTAGCACTTTGCCATTAAATTAGAGCAACAAACAGTTTGCTATATGCACTGGCTTGACCACAGAGCAGGTCATTGTCGGGAAGTTGCTTTAGATGCAGCCAGAGCACAGCAGGAGCCAGTATCACAGTGGCAATCTCACATAAGTGTTGCAGTTTATGCACTGTGCACGTCTGCTTCCCCTCTCCGACCACAGCTAATTGCCTAGCCTGTCGCCATGTATTAAGTAGCGGATGCTTCACTTAGGATGTATGGACAACTTCTGTTGCCTCTGCTGAAGAGCGGTGGAGTCCATGCATCCGTAACAAAAAGTAGTGGCAGCAGAAGTCCGGCTGAACAATAGTGGTGGAGAGACCAATATTTAGCGGCAGCAGAAGTTGTCCAGTGGAATAATATTGGCAGATAATGTAGATCAATATTTAGTGGCAGAAGAACAGAAAGATAATTGAAGTAGAAGATTTCATGCATCCAGAATAATAGTGGTGGAGAGTCCAATAATAAGCGGCAGAAAAGTGTTGGACAAGATATTTTAGCAAGCGCCATAATTATGCTGTTGGCACATTGGTATTAACATTGGTGCCTATGGTGGGCCATATATAACAGGTCCAGCAGTGCACCATAACTACCTGCTCTAATGTAGTGGGCTTCCTATGCAACTGATTTCTGACCAGTTTGTTGAGTGACATGACCAGCCGACAGCTACAATGAAAGTACCAAGTGTATTCAGACCATTCCTTTTTTTTCCTATTTCCTTGGCTGGGCACAAATTGTGGCTAGTAGAAAAAGTGGGTAAATACTGTATAGTATATTAGTTGCTTTAACTCTATTATGCTGATGTAAATTTAGTATAAAATAATTTCTGTTTATATATTAAAAGCTGTAAATGTATACATTCTTTACGGCACTTTTTAATATTATGATTAACGCATACATTATACATATTTTTTTCCCCATAATTTTACAACAGTTCTCCTTTAATGAACTACGTTTATCATACAACCGAACATCAACTATAACGGCCCCACTGAGAGGTTACTATTAGACTGTTACTGAAAGTAGTTAACAGTTTATGAGGCAGCCTTTATGCTCTGACCAGTTTATTGTCTTTGTATTATGTTAGCTGATATTTTACGAAACAGCATTACACTTAATGTGGCCAGGTGTCAAACGTCTTTGAAATGTGCTGATGATATCAGCTTCAAAATAAGCTTGTGTTTTCATAAAACAATATCATTTCTCAGTTTAGGCAACATTTGACATGCTGTATTTGCACTATTTTCAGTTAATTATAATGTTTAAATTGTTTACATCAGTGGTTCCCAACCTTTTCCGGCCCGGGGAACACTTTCTGACCATATTTTTCTCCGGGGAACGGCGGGGGGCGCGCGGGTGTTTGCGCGACCTAGTGGACAGTGCCGTGTGTAGCAGGCTATGGGGGGGGGGGCTGGGGTGCGGCTGCATAGCTAGCATAGTTGCCCCAGTATAGGGAGTTTAGTTGCCCCAGTATGGTTAGTATAGTTACCCCAGTATAGCTAGTATAGTCCCAGTATGGATAGGTAGTGCCCCAGTATAGGTAGGTAGTGCCCGGTATAGCTACTATAGTGCCCAGATAGCTAGTATAGTGCCCAGATAGCTAGTATGGTGCCCAGTATAGCTAGTATAGTGCCCAGCATAGCTAGCATAGTGCCCAGTATAGGTAGGTAGTGCCCCAGTATAGCTAGTATAGTTGCCCCCAGTGTAGCTAGTTTAGTTGCCCCCAGTGTAGCTAGTTTAGTTGCCCCCAGTGTAGCTAGTTTAGTTGCCCCCAGTATAGCTAGTTTAATTGCCCCCAGTATAGCTAGTTTAATTGCCCCCAGTATAGCTAGTTTAGTTGCCCCCAGTGTAGCTAGTTTAGTTGCCCCCAGTGTAGCTAGTTTAGTTGCCCCCAGTATAGATGCCCAGGAGGGGGGGAAGCAGCGCTAGAAGAAGGGGCAGTGGAGGCAGCGGTGGGGAGGGGGGAAATATCCCCCCCCCTCCCTCACCTGGGACCCCTCCTTCTGCCTCTCTCCCCCTCCATTTATCGGTGGCAAGTGCGGGGCGGCTCGGCAGCGGGGAGACATGCGCAGACTTACCACTTCTGCGTTCCAAGCGCCGGCAGCGTCATGTCGTCAGATCTCCACCTTCAATGCCGCCCACTGTGCTTCCTGATTAGCGGAAGCACAGTGGGCGGCATTGAAGGCGGAGATCTGACGACATGACGCTGCCGGCGCTTGGAACGCGGAAGTGGTGAGTAATTCTCCGCGTGCCTCCCCGCCGCCGACCCTGCACTTGCCACCCATAAATGGAGGGGGAGAGAGGCAGAAGGAGGGGTCCCAGGTGAGGGAGGGGGGGGGATATTTCCCCCCTCCCCACCGCTGCCTCCACTGCCCCTCCTTCTAGCGCTGCTTTCCCCCTCCTGCGTTCTACATACAGTAGGAACGCACGGCACACCGGGCAACATGCCGCGGCACACTAGTGTGCCGCGGCACAGCGGTTGGGAAACGCTGGTTTACATGATATAAAGAGGAGTGTATGCATGGTATTGCTGTTGCTGCTCACATTTGTTTTGCCATTGATTCTTGGTTCCACCTGCATCTTCACCTGGTAATATCTTGTGAGTAGTCAAGGGGCTTGCTTTACTCTTGCAGTAAATAATTCTTCACCTATCTTTAACATTATAAAAGCAAACTCCTCGGACCAGGGGGACCAAAAAGTAGGACCTATTGTATTTCATAGAGCAATCTAACCTTTAGCACGCTGCAGGAAATGATGCCTTTCTTGAACTTACAAAACTTGCGAGTCAAAACAGTAGGGTCAAAACAAATATTTTTCTTAGTGATATTTTTTTTCCTGAAAAAAAATTATATTTTTTATCATAAAGTCTAATAAATATTAACAAAAATGAACAACAAATTGCTATGCATTCTCCTTATAAATCATAAAGGTTCTTATTTGATATGCCTACTACTTATGTTATAACTGTTATGCCGTGCATACACGGCTCGTTTTATGCGCCGGATCGAGCCAGCGGCTCGATGCCGGCGCATCCCCGCTCCTCCGCGCGGATCGATTGCCGCTCGTCCCCGTCGGCGCTTCCTTATCACCACTTGATTCCCTGCCATTGTCTGCCGGCGAGAAGCGAGCAGGCGCGGGTCGAGCGGCATGATCGGGTCAGCTGAATATTATCAGCTGACCGATACACGGTACAGGAACGTACCGTGTATCCCCAGCATTAAAGGGAATCTGTCACTAAACATTATATTCAGGAACTGCCAATCAATTAACCAACAGCTGGTTAACTGATTGCCAACTCTCGAATCTGATTAGCTCACTGCAAAGTAGTTCAGCCCCGACTATCTCTTATTCCTATTGTGCCAGAATCTGCACTTCAGTCACACTTCCTGATCATCTCTAGTCAGTGATTTTGAAGTAAACATTGGCCAGTATGCATGATAGCTCTTTTATGTCTAGTATATACAATGCAATTTTTCATCAGATTGATGATTGAATCAATTATTTCCAACAGGTTTGATCTGATTTCCAATAATTTTTCTGATTGATTTTCTGGTTACGGACTTTAGATCAGACGTGTCGGAAATATTCAATTCGACTCTCAATCTGATGGAAAATTGCTTCATGTGTACCAGGCACTTGAAGAAAAAAATTGTACAATTACAGGCTGCATCCTGGAGGCTGCTTTTGTAACTTATGAGGGGTATTCTAAAGGTGCGTACATATGCACAATTTCTGTTATCCACAGGGATTGGAATTCGATCCCTTGGTGAATAGTTTGGTTCTGAGTTCTGCTGCGGCAGTGGGGGACAGAGGGACAACACAGCGCATGATGGTGCAACAAGGAGCAGGCACAGTGAGTAAGTTAAATAGTTAGTTTGGCTGAAAAAAAGACATTTGTTCATCAAGTCCAAGCAGAAGAGAAAAATAGGATCGGCCTGAGCTCTGCCAAGATGATCCGCCAGTGTGGATCGCTTGGCCACAAATTGGGGGGGGGGGGGGCAGGGACCCATAAGCACACACTAGATTGGGAGAGCCTGTCCTGACCAGCTGTTAGCGTGTCTACAAGGCTTAATGCCCAAGGAAAATCTTTTAGCTCATTGCATTCTAAAGGGACAGCACTGCAATGAATAACATTCTTTGTGGGACTGGGACAGTACAATTGACTGTTGTGTGTAGGAATACTAGAATTTGCTGCTGAGAAACACTTTATAACCCACTGCTGCTGCTCATAGAGATGTAGATATTGTCGGCACTTACCCTTTTGTCCGCAGCTAAAGAAAAGTCATTGTAATGCATCATAATGCATTCTGATACTGTAAAATGGTATGAATACAGACAAATGTGCGTGAACTCTTTTATTGAAATATAAAAATGTGCTTTGGATCACTCTTACTGCTTATTAAATGTGAGAAATAGTTGGGCTGGTTGAAAAAGAGTGTGGTTTAACACTAATATCCCAACCTGGCAATGTGATCAGGAGTCTTTTATTATGTTTTAGATGAATGTAAAGACTGAATGAGGAGCACCGAAATTGTGCACATGAAAGGCTTGTAAATGGAAATTAAGTGACAGTATAGAGGGCAGGGGCCACTGTAGCTATTTGTGGACATAGTTGAATGTGCAGCCTCTTTCATGTTCCTCCATTTCTGTGCAGCCCCTGGTAAAAAACACAGCCATAATTATATGTACCTCAATTAAATAAGCAATGATCTCATATGTCTCCATGAAATTCGTAGCCCACTACATCTTCATTGTTTTAATTTTCTGCCCATTACATGTGCATCCATGCATTATGTGATGCATAATTGTCATGATACAACATGTAGGTAGTCCATACAGAGTGAGCAGCAGAGCCGGGACAAGGTCCTCCAGCACCCAAGGCTGAGACACCAAAGTGCGCCCCTCCATCCCTGCCTCCCCAGCCATCACACACTGATTGCTATTAGACTAAGAGGCGCCACAGGGCCCACAACCTCCCCAACACCTTAATATCTAGTTATCTGGCTTGCAGTCACTGCCATGTATCCCGTTTTCTTATTTCTTTCTGCTTCAAACACAATTAGGAATGACAGCTGAATAAATTTTGCGCCCCCTCCTACACTGCACCCTGAGGCTGGAGCCTCTCCAGCCTATGCCTCGGCCCGGCCCTGGTGAGCAGACATGGAATGAAATACAGTAAAAGATGATTTATTCTATTAGGCAAGTACCTTTCACTAAGGAGTGCTTCGGTAAGGGCTCTTTCACATTACAGGCAGCGGTAAAAAGCTAAAACGCTGCATTTTCGCTGCAGGCGTTTTGAAAGCGTTTTGAAGGTGTTTTAACGCCAACACATTACTATCAATTGTAATGAGAAATGCCGCGGTCAGCCCTAAAAAGGCTCCTGGGAGCTTCAAAACGCAACGCTCCAAAACGCTGCGTTAAGTGTGAAAGGTAAAATGAAAGTCTATGGACTTTCATTTTACCTTGGAAAACGCCAACTATGGCCGTGGCGTTAAAACGCCGAAAAAGCCCTCTAGTGTGAATGGGCCCTAAGACTCTCTAATGCTTCAGGGGGGCCTATTGCGTGTGCCATTAGTGGCTGCAGCAGTAGCAATATACATTCCACTACACAGTACCTAAAGATCACCATACACTCATCAAACTATGGCCGATCTATGTTCCTACTTTTTGTTTTTTCGATTGTTGATATAGACATAATTGATCAGTACTCCACAGACTAGACTCGACAATAATGATCCACAATATACCTGTACTTGGCCTAAGGGCACAAAAGGTATAAATGCTGCCTTGAAAATGAGTCATAATGCCAAACCTCTCCTCCCCTCCACCAAGCTGATGTAGCACATGCACAAACACTAAATCAGGCATGGGCAAACTTGGCCCTCCAGCTGTTGAGGAACTACAAGTTCCACAATGCATTGCAGGAGACTGACAGCCACAGTCATGACTCTTAAAGGCAAATGCATTGTGGGATTGGTTTAGTTCCTTAACAGCTGAAGGGCCAAGTTTGCCCATGCCTGCACTAAATCAATCATATATAAATTAAATACACTCGATTCTTACACAAAGAACATTTACCATCCTTTTGGATCAAACATGTTTTTTTCATTTAATTAACTGGGGGATATCGATTAGTTTGCATTGACTGATACACTTATAATTGATTCAATAAAAGAAATGAATTAGTGCAAACATTTGTCAGTTTTCCCTGGAAGATTCAAACATTGTAGCAGAGCCCACTCACTTGCCCGCCAGCATGCTCCTCCTGTGTACTTTATCCATACCCACTGGGGCGTCTGTACCCCTGAGCTTGCAGCATGTATGTGGTCACAAACATACATGCCGCTGGGTCACGGGGCACAGGCTGCCAGCAGGGATGGAGAGAGGACACAGGAGGAGCACACCTGCTGTGCGGCGGCTGAGGCCATAGATTTTTAATAGATATCTAGGTGAAATCTATTACAAATCTGTTTGTACTGTGTGGCAGTAATAGAACCCTCTCTGATCAGATTTGGATCAGAGAGGAATTTATCTGATGATGGTCGAATCTGGAGGCCATCTGCCAGTGTACAGCCACCTTAAACCTCCCAGAGTGTTCTCACTTTTGAATCAAGTATCACTTAACTAGCTGGGCCAGCACACTTGCAAGATGACAAACACCATCCTCCAAAGTGGTCAAGATACAAGAACAAATGCCCAGTCTGCTAAAGGCTCAAGCACACATAACTAAAATTGGCTGAGGCGGCTGATAACGACTACCTCAGCTGATAATGTCGCTCCCCCACCCGCCTTGTGATGTCACGCATGCGCCACTCCATCGTGCCTTCGACCTTCCACATAGCAACAGAACGCCTCGTCGGCTACACAGCTGACACTCTTCTGTGCAGCCCTGCCCAGTAATGTCGCCCTAGGGGAACGGGTTCTGATCCCTGATGGGTGACATCCATCAAAGGTGTGTACACACCAAGACCAATGGCAATCCACTGACTCCAGCAAACTACAATCAGTGTAAAGACAATGTACACTTTATAGTAAGCAAACAACTCTGCAAGAAAGAAATACATTAGTTTGTAGAATATACCACAAATAGCATTAGCATATGTCACAATTATATATGGCCGAGAAAAGTGAAGCCTATTAAATATGCTTCAAAATGCAAATTGCATTAGCCCTTGGTAAATTTGTTATTTCTTTTGTGCCCGTGTTCGATATTTTGCCCCTATTGGCCCCTATTACATGTATAACACACCCAGCCAGCTCAAGTGCACCTATTCCATGCCCAGCTGCCTCTCTCACTTCTTTTCCCCTCATGTACTTTGCTCTAACTTTAAAATATATATACAAAACTTAAAGAAAAAAAATATGATTTTGAGAGCTGGGTGACAGTACTGTGATTTGTATAGCTGGTTGAGGTTAAAGGTATTAGTTTGTTTTGTGCCCATAGCTCCATGCACATGTTCTACTTAACCACTTGAGGACCACAGTGTTAAAGCCCCCTAAAGACCAGGCCTTTTTTTGTAAAATAGACCCCTGCAGCTTTAAGGCCAAGCTGCAGGGCCGAACAACTCAGCACACAAGTGATCCCCCCCTTTTCTCCCCACCAACAGAGCTCTCTGTTGGTGGGGTCTGATCGACCCCCAGTTGTGTTTTTTTTTTTAAATAAATATTTGATTTATTTTCTTATTCAAATTGTGTCTTTTTTTAATACATTTGCAGTGGCCACTCCCTCCCCCCCCCCCCCCGCCAGCCTATCACTGTGATCGGTTGTCATAGGCTTCAGTGGATCACCTCTGAGCTGATGGGTTATTCGCCGTCTAACAGTCTCTCGAGTGCGCGATCTGCTGCAAAACAGAGCCCCAGGACTTTATGCTGACCGGCGTTAGGCGGTCCTGGGGCTGCCGCGGTGGCCATGCCCATCGGTGTGACACGGGCGGCTAGTAGTTAAGTTGTTCTTTACGATTGTCACTCAGTTATTGACATTGTAGGGAATGAACACTGTACAGACTTGCTGTCCAGCTATAGCCAAATGCTGCACTATTGTTCTTGCTGACCTCCCCAAAGCATTGAAACATGTCATTTGGCTGTAGCTGAAGGATGTACTTGTTCTCCAATCTAACATAAGGTAATCTGCAGGACTGAGCTTGTTCCTGATGGGAGACGCATACTGAAGGCGTCTACGCAGCTTTACATCTAAATTCTGTTCACATGGTACCTCTCTAAGAAATGGTTATAAATTGCTGTTTTGAATACCTGCAATATCTTATTGGATGCAAAAACAATGTATGCAGAAATGACGAGGAGCCAGGGCGTAACTACAGGGGAGCAGCCCTGGTGACTGCAGGGGGCCCAACTACGAACCCTCCCTCCGATACTCCAGATCAGCTGTTTTTGTGGCTACACATGTTATGGGTGTGAAGATCCTGATGGCCACACTTGTTTATTGGCCCATGTAAGATGGGTCCCCAGGCTGTCGGGGTCACCAAGGGGAGGCAAGGGAGGGTTGTGAACATAAAGGGGGCCCCATCAAAGTTTTACTGGGGGCCCCATGACTGTAGACAGTTGTGCCCCTGCGAGAGGCACGTCTTTTGTTTTTGTATTGCTTTAATGACCTTTCTTGCCCTTTTGTGAATGCCTTTATTATAGGTTTTCAGAACATCAGGCTTAACAGTAAGCAGCACACACTAGCAAATTTCCTCCTGGCTTCTAAATATAAGAATTAATATGAAAAATCTGTCTATTCGGCAGTTCTCTTCTTATAATTGTTTTTGCTGTTCACCTAACATGCAGTGCAATTCATCCCCAAGGAGCTACAGCACAAATCTATTCCTCTAGTCTGGCTGTTTACTGGTGCGCTGTCTCCCCTGTGCTTTTAATGACGGCTTTAGCTTCTTATACCTGACACTAACTCTGGGTAATTGGTACTTGCCATGTTTCAACTGCATACACTACAGTTGCACAAAAAACCCATTAGAATCTGACATCCTGTGGTGGAAAAAAGTTCTCCTGCACAAGAGTTTGCATATTTGTAGTAACAATTACAGCAAACAATCTCCTAATTATGAGATCTCTTAGAGCTCAGTGGCAGAGCTTATTTTAAATTGTATTTACGGTTCTCGATTAGCTTCCACGGTAAATCACTTTAGTTCCTGATTAGCAACTCATTTGCTTAGAGAGGTGTATCGTCATCGCTAATGGTAAAGCCACATAATGTTGGTGGGAGTGCACAGTTTAGGTGGCCATATATCTAGTGATGATGGGCTGATTAAATGACTAAATGACAAATCTCTCTCTGATTGAATCTGATTAGAGAGAGATCTGTTGGCTGTTCATACACCTCAGACCAATTTGCGATCAATTTCAGCATGAAATCTCTAGGGAATCGTTCGAGCCCGCTGGGTCTGCCACCTCACTGCTGACCTCCTAGTGTGTGCATTTATACAGTACCTGTCCTGTGTTGCCCATCACGCAATGGGTATGTCACTAGGATTCCTGGCTTCCCCGTCATATTTGCGTTGTTCCAAGCATGAGTACCATACCACCGGCAATAGATTTAACATTTCTGCATTACGTATAGACTTCAACACATTTCACCGCTGCTGTGTTGCCCTGGAAGTCGCACCGTAACATGCTGTTAACTTTGCAGCAGGTGGGCGACGAATCATGTACTTCCAGCGTGATACGGTTAGTGTACTGGGCCCCATACACATTATTTGCGGTTGCATTACCCTGCATGCAGAGAGGTTAATGCAATGCAAAGAAAGTGCCCTGAGGGGCCTGAACAAGCCCTAAGGCTGGCCTTCTAAATGTACTAAACTTCATGTTTAGATCTGTGCCTGGAAATGGGCATCAACCTTGCACTTTCTTACAGATGGTGAAATTATTTGTTTTTTTTACCTTACTTGATTAATATAGCAGTATAATTTTCCCTAGTGGTGTATGATGTAATTACAAAACATGGGTGCACAAGAGAAAGGGATGACAAGATGACAATTACTATAACTGCAAGAAATAATAACGATTAATAGTAATGAAGCAGCTCGGGGTGACCCAAACTACTAGAAACGTATAGGGGACTAAAAGACTGAAAAGCCCTCCTACTAAAAAGCAATGATTGCTGTGATTTGCCTTCTTTAAGCAGAAGGTACTTTCAATAATTCAGCTTTAAATGACTACTATCGCGAAAAAAGTAGGCAGTTAAAAAATATGACAGGTTTTGGGCCAGTCCATCTTTTTAAGGGGGATTCTCAGGCTTTCTTTGTTTTCAACAGCATTTACTGAACAACAGTTGCAAAATCTAACTGACATAATAGTGTGCAAGTGATTAGGGAGGCCGGCTGGTATCTTGCTATTTTGGCAGTTAAACTGCTGTTCAGGAAATGCTGTTAAAAACAAAGAAAGCCCTGAGAATCCCCTTTAAAAAGATGGACTGGCCCAAAACCTGTCATCTGTCACATTTTTTAACTGCCTACTTTTTTCGCGATAGTGGTCCTTTAAGTGAACATCTGTGGTTACCCACAATCCACCACTACTGAATATTCAAATTATCCCTTTCTGCCCTTGTTGCCTCCCTAGCATCCAGAACCGCTGGTGTATAGCATGCCTATAATTTAAATTTTACACAGCCATATCAACCCCACATGTAGACAGCCTGTTTCAGACTTTTAGTCCTCCTCAGTATATGGCAGGGATTGATATGGCTGTATAGGATAGGACTTGGTCCAGAACAACAATCAAGCAGCTCAGGGGGACCCAAACCACTAGAAAAGTATAGGGGACTAAAGCCTGAAAAGCCCTCCTACTAAAAAGCAATGATTAGCGTGATTTTCCTTCTTAAAGAGACTGCAACAAAAATGTGCTCCTGGGGGTACTTACCTTGGGAGGGGGACGCCTCTGGATTCTATCGAGGCTTACCCATCCTCTTCCGTCCCACAGTGGTCTCGCAGGGCCCCTCTAAAGCCACAACTGATAATTTGTCAAGCTGTGGCGCAGTAGCGCCTGCAATATTTACCTTCCCCGGCTTCAGCGCAAGCGTAGTAGTGGCTCACTGAGGGGCAAAGGTGGAAATAGTCGATCCCAATCCGATCCGTTCTACAGTAGAGCGGACCCAACTGGGATCGGCTATTTCCGATGGATCCCGATCTACTGCGCTTGCACTGGAGCTGGGAAGGTAAATATTTACATGGCCGCTGTTAGGAGGGGCCCAGCGAGACCACCATGGGATGGGAGAGGATGGGGGAAACCTCGATAGGATCCAGAGGCTTCTCCTCCCAAGGTAAGTACCCCCCAGGGACACTTTTTTCTGTTACAGATTTTCTTTAAGGCAGAAGGAACTTGCAATAATTCAGCTATAAGTGAACATTTGTGGTTACCCACAATGCACCGCTACTAAATATGCAATTATCTCTTTATGCCCCTGTAGCCAGGCTTGCATCCAGAACCTATAGCTTTAAATTTTACACAGCCATATTAACCCCAAATCTACACAGCCTGTTTCGGACTTTTGGTCTTCCTTAGTACAGGGCATGCAGAGATAAATTATTCAGTAGCGGTGCATTGTGGGTAACCACAGATGTTCACTTAAAGCTGAATTATTGCAAGTACCTTCTGTTTTAAGAAGGCAAATCACAACAAGAAATAATAAGGGAGAGAGCCTGCCCTTGCAAATGTACAATAGTAGGGGAAATTAAAATCGGTGTGAAAAGATGTATGCGTTCAGCACGCCTGCATTTTTTACATCAAATTATAGTGCCCTAGGTGTTTACAGAGCCTGGGTGAGGCCATATAATAGGTGTCCACTGTCCATGTGTCCAATAAGATTTTTGCCACCACATGGTCTTAGTAGTCCATGTAAGGCACTTGCTGATTGGCAGCTAATCTGGTCCATGGCAATATGGAAAGCTGAATGAGGAAATTGAAAATAGAACATTTCTATTGTTTTGTTCTGAAGTTTCAAAACCTGACGACTGATATTTATCACAAATCTGACTTCTACCTAAATCTGAATAGCAACTCTACTTAAAATAATATACTAGAATAAGGAGGGTATCCCTATCCAGCTAAAATATACTGTGTAGACTAGAGTGTCATGGTCTGTACTAGAGTGACATGGTGATGTTAAAACTCTGATAAAACATTCAATAAAAATGTGTTTTTGTCCTTTGTATTACCCATACAGTTATCATATTTGCTTTTGTGCACAAGTAAAATTGCAAATTTAGAAATTCCCAAAGTACAGTTTATCTGCTCAGAAAGCTGCCATTGCCTTTTATTGCTTAGCTGCTGTATTCATATTTTAAAGTCTATCTAGTGAGCACTTCTTAGTTGCATACATATTAGAGGCAGAGAGAGCTCAGTTTCTGCTAATGTTTACTAAATGTATCTGACAAAGGAATGTAAGCTAAATATAACGTTATCACCTCTTCGGACATGGCCAGAAGCTGCCCACTGAAGAAAGGAGCTTTCCAATGAATAAGAAAGTACTGTGTTTAACTGTTTGAATGCAGTTCTGCTAGGAAATGCTGAGTTTCATACCACTTTAAAGAGACACTGAAGCGAAAAAAAAAATGATGATATTATGATTTGTATGTGTAGTACAGCTAAGAAATAAAACATTAAGATCAGATACATCAGTCTAATTGTTTCCAATACAGGAAGAGCTAGGAAACTCCAGTTGTTATCTCTATGCAAAAAAGCCATTAATCTCTACGACTAAGTTGGTCGTGGAGAGGGCTGTTATCTGACTTTTATTATCTCAACTGTAAGTGAACTGTTTTCTTTTTATCTGCTAGAGGAGAAGTCATTACTTCACAGACTGCTCTGAAAGACTCATTTTGAAAGCTTAGTGTTGTGTAATCTGCACATATTAGAGAATGAGGCAATGTTAGAAAAAACACTATATACCTGAAAATAAAAGTATGAGAATATTTTCTTTGCTGCTAATCTTCTAGTAATTATTCATAGTACACAACCAATTCATTATATCATATTTTTTTTTCGCTTCAGTGTCTCTTTAAGTGTATTTTTTTCTGCTGACAATCATACAAACAGTATATACTATATCCATATTGTTCCACAATCACAATTTTTTAAAGAGTTTAAGTGTGAAGACTTATAAATAAACCTCTTGGAAATGGAAACCTATCTACTGTGACTTTTGGGTCTTAATAGGGCTTGAACAATACTGCTTTGTAAATATATTTTGGCAGGGTAAATACATCTGAACATTTCTATGGGACATCAATGTCGTACCAGGATTAAAATGAAAATGAATCAAATTGCTGCCATGATGGAGTCTAAACCTTTCTGCTGTTAGAGGTTAATAGCAGCTGTGTCAGTGGAAAAGAGCAGTTATAAAAAGTGGTACGTTTTGTACAAAAGAATTCCTGTGGTTGGTAAAAGCACAGCTTTCATTAACTTATTGTTATTATGAAATTTGTATTACTTTTACTGCAATAAAACCCCTATTTAGTACTTACTAAATCGATTCCTGTTTTTGAAACATTTTCGCTCTCTGTGCTGACAAATTTGTTTAGCCTGAATAAATGACACTTTGAGGGAAGTGAAATTTAATTATAAGGAGGCTGTTTGCATATGGCTAGCGAAGTACAGCTCCAATTCTCCATAGCTCTGCACTTAATATATTGAGTACAATAGACACATACGGTATTCCTCCTACTCTGCGCTCAATACCACAAAAAGATTATTTTTTAAATCAATATAAAGCTTGTTGCTTGATATTTTCCCTGAAAGAACAATTGAAAGTTCAAGCAGAAATAAAGTTGAATAAAAAAATGGAAAGTTATTATAGCAATATTTAAAGTTTTAAAGCAAACCTGAAGTGAAAAAAACTTATGAGATAATAAATTTTATGTGTAGTACAGCTAAAAAATACACCATTAGTAATAATGCTTTATTGTAAAAGAGCTTCTCTGAGCTATTCCACTAACTTGGTCAAACGCAGTCCTGTTTTCTGGAGAGCTTAAACAGCAAAGAGACAGTGAGAGACAGCTTGAGATACGGTTTTACTGTGGGAAAGTTCAAAGGGTCATTATTTCTGCTTTCTCTTATAGCCTAAAAGTGGTAGAGTGTGGTTTTACAACGGCAACTGTGGCTGTACAATGCAATGTTATTAAAAAAGCTATATAACTGAAAATAAAAATATGAGACTCTTTTCTTTGCTGCTCATGTTCTATTCATTATCCTTACTACATATACAATTCTTTATATAAGTTTTATTTATTTTTTTGCTTGAACTTTTCAGACGACATCATGTTTTAGATATTGAGCATAAAAGTGTTTGGAAGTAAGCCACACTGACTGGGCTGTACTGAAATACTCAGCTGTGCTGTTAGCCTGCTACCGAGGATATTACTCCATCCCTCGTTGTTCCTGTGTGTTAACATGATAAATAAGACAATTTAGTTTAATGAGGCATGTGTCTCTAAGTAAAGTAAAATACCAAGATATTAGTTTAAAAAAAAAAATTTTTTTGCAGTCATGAATGCAAAGCAAAGTCTTCTCTGTTCATTTGTATCCTAACATTCACCTCCCCATGTGAATTGTCACTGCATGCAAACTATAGGCATCATCCTCATTGGGAGCATTGGACATTAGGACTCAGAAACTCATGCTGTAACGATTGGCCATGCAGATCGTGGTCGTGACTGGAACTAGACTGGCATATCCACGATCTCTGCATGGCAATTGTTTTGGTTTAACCACTTGATGACCCACCCTTTACCCCCCCTTAAGGACCAGCGCTGTTTTTAGTGATCTGTGCTGGGTGGGCTCTACAGCCCCCAGCACAGATCAGGGTGCAGGCAGAGAGATCAGATTGCCCCCCTTTTTCCCCCCTATGGGGATGATGTGCAGGGGGGGTCTGATCTCTTCTGCCTGCGTGTGGCTGGCGGGGGGGGGCACCTCAAAGCCCCCCTCCGCGGCGAAATTCCCCCCTCCCTCTCCTACCTGCTCCCCCCCCCCCCCCGGAGATCGGGGCTGCACAGGACGCTATCCGTCCTGTGCAGCCAGTGACAGGACGTCCCCTGTCACATGGCGGCGATCCCCGGCCGCTGATTGGCCGGGGATCGACGATCTGCCTTACGGCGCTGCTGCGCAGCAGCGCCGTACAAATGTAAACAAAGCGGATTATTTCTGCTTGTGTTTACATTTAGCCTGCGAGCCGCCATCGGCGGCCCGCAGGCTATTCACGGAGCCCCCCGCCGTGATTTGACAGGAAGCAGCCGCTCGCGCGAGCGGCTGCTTCCTGATTAATCAGCCTGCAGCTGGCGACGCAGTACTGCGTCGCTGGTCCTGCAGCTGCCACTTTGCCGACGCACGGTATAAGCGTGCGGTCGGCAAGTGGTTAAACAAACTGGAAGATCACAATTGAAATACTGACGTCTGCACAACAGAGTAGAATAATAAATGTGTTTTATTTACAATAATGCAAGGGTACAAATGCAGATCACCATACACATACAATATACAATCAAACAACGCGTGGTGCACCACAAATACCAGAACCCTGACTATCTATCTATCTATCTATCTATCTATCTATCTATCTATCTATCTATACAAATATATACAGCAACACACACAATATGAGAATATATACAATAATACAATATATACAGACACGTCTCAGCAGAATCAGAACACAGGAGAATAGTCATACAAGCCAGGATCAATAATCAGAGAATATGAAGTACAATGTCAGAAAGCAGAGAATAGTCAGACTAGCAAGGATCAATACCGGGAGTTCAGAATGCAGGAACAGAGTTCAGGAAGGTGGGCCAGAGTCACAACCCTGCAAGGATTCAAGCAAAATGACCTAGCAATGTGCTGCTAGGAAGTCCGGCCTTAAATATGCAGCACATTGCTCAGGTGACTGACCAGAATCTTTTACAGTTCCATCTGCTGGTGAGCCTAGGAATTGCACTGCTCCCAGCAATATGAGAGCCATCTGCTGGTAGCCAGCGGAAGTCCACCTCAAGCTCCTTAGTGCTGCCACCAGCAGGATGACACAGGCAGAGATCATTACACATGCATGGTGCATCTAAACCAGTGGCATCCAACCCATGCCCCCACATGTGGCCCATTATCAGTTACTGTGTCAATGGGCAACTAGAGCCATATCACAGAGGTGAAGGAGATAAGGGGCTAAATGCATGATCAGGAAAAAAATCCTAATCGCAAATTTACTAAACAGGGCAGGCCACAATTATGCTTGTACGGCCAACAATGGCACATCAGTAATTCTCTGTGGGATTTCAGGACATCACAATGCTCTTAATGATGGCTGATCCAGATAATGGCTTGTGATGCTGCTTTTGATAAATGTAAATAGGTCAGGGAAAATGATTATAAAATATTCCTGTAAACTCAAATAAGTATAGTAATATTTTTGAAACAAAACAGAAAAACTCCTTACCTCCTCTGTACCAAACATGGAACACTGACGTAGGGGTCTTCCAGCAGACTAATACCAGTCCACATATCTATTTACTTTAGGGGTACCTTGCAGAGGAGACTAGAAAATCCCTTGCCCCATTATTAAGGACCAAATATTAATCTTTATCTCTAAATGCTCAAAAAACGGAGGAGGAGGCAATACAACAACAAGAATTATTTAGTCTACTTTATGTCAACCTGATATAAATGCACAAGAATAATAACATAGCTTAGGGTTGGCTTAATAAGTGTGCAACCAAGTAGCAAGCTCACTCAGATACATAGAGTAGGTAAAATAAATCCATGGCCTGACATTCATGAATCATGGCCACTACAAGCCACAACATTCCAAATTGCAATAACTCAGGCTTAGTGTTTTCTTACCTAGGACAATTGCTGTGCTCAACTCCTGTGCTGTTTCCTATATATTTCTCTTGTTGAGGAGTATGACATTTTACTGGATGGGGTGCAAGACCACCCCTTTGTCTTCTACCTAGCCCATGCCTTTTCATTCAAGACCTCTACTGTTTACTGCTGCAAGGCTTGCAGACCTACAGCTAAACTTTCTACAAGTCACAGGGGGTTGGCTATGTAGATCTCTGGCCCACAAGTAGGGCAGCACAGGCGCACGGAAGGGGGTGTTCCGGGTGTCTGGAACCACCCCTCGCACCTAGACCGGAAGTGCCTCCTCAATCTGAGCAGCGGCAGCCACTGAGCTGCCGCCTGCTCATGTGTGTGCGCCGAGACCCCCATCGGCCGCAGGGGGGCCCGGGGCCCGCCAGCCGTGTGTGGGGGCGAGCGCTGACGCCCTCTCAATTGTGGGACCCCCCAGCCAGGTGAAGAGCTTCTTCCCCGCAGCCTGCACTCTCCGGGGAGGCAGAGCAGTGCTACGGCAAGATGGCTGCCGAAGCCCTGCACTGGAGACTATTTGTGTCTCCAGTACAGGGCTTCGGGAGCCATCTTGCCGTAGCCCTGCACTCTGCCTGTCAGCGTGGGAGATGTGCTGCAGGAGGACTCGGGGAGCTGCGTGCCAGATGCTGGGAGAGGATACTTCTGTCAGGTAAGTGAATTGTTTTTTTTTTAACAGGTGCATTTTTTTTTCTGGTGTCTGTTGCCTACATTGTGATTTTCAGGTGTCTGCTGCCCACATTGTGATTTTCTGGTCACTGCTGCCCACATTGCGATTTTCTGGTCACTGCTGCCCACATTGCGATTTTCAGGTGTCTGCTGCCCACATTACGATTTTCTGGTGACTGCTGCCCACATTACGATTTTCTGGTGACTGCTGCCCACATTACGATTTTCTGGTGTCTGCTGCCCACATTACGATTTTCAGGTGTCTGCTGCCCACATTACGATTTTCAGGTGTCTGCTGCCCACATTACGATTTTCTGGTGTCTGCTGCCCACATTGCGATTTTCTGGTGCCTGCTGCCCACATTACAATTTTCTGGTGACTGCTGCCCACATTGCGATTTTCTGATGTCTGCTGCCCACATTGCGATTTTCTGGTGTCTGCTGCCCACATTGCGATTTTCAGGTGTCTGCTGCCCGCATTACGATTTTCTGGTGACTGCTGCCCACATTGCGATTTTTAGGTGACTGCTGCCCACATTACGATTTTCAGGTGTCTGCTGCCCTCATTACGATTTTCTGGTCACTGCTGCCCACATTGCGATTTTCTGGTGCCTGCTGCCCACATTGCGATTTTCTGGTCACTGCTGCCCACATTGTGATTTTCAGGTGTCTGCTGCCCACATTGCGATTTTCTGGTGCCTGCTGCCAACATTGCGATTTTCTGGTGCCTGCTGCCAACATTGTGATTTTCAGGTGTCTGCTGCCCACATTACGATTTTCTGGTGCCTGCTGCCAACATTGTGATTTTCAGGTGTCTGCTGCCTTGATTACGATTTTCTGGTCACTGCTGCCCACATTGTGATTTTCAGGTGTCTGCTGCCTTGATTACGATTTTCTGGTCACTGCTGCCCACATTGCGATTTTCTGGTCACTGCTGCCCACATTGCGATTTTCTGGTATCTGCTGCCTACATTGTGATTTTCAGGTGTCTGCTGCCTACATTGTGTTTTTCAGGTGTCTGCTGCCCACATTACAATTTTCTGGTCACTGCTGCCCACATTGTGATTTTCTGATCACTGCTGCCCACATTGCGATTTTCATTTGTTTGCTGCCCACATTACGATTTTCTGGTGACTGCTGCCTACATTATGATTTTCTGGTGACTGCTGCCCACGTTACGATTTTCAGGTGTCTGCTGCCCACATTACGATTTTCAGGTGTCTGCTGCCCACATTACGATTTTCTGGTGACTGCTGCCCACATAGTGATTTTCAGGTGTCTGCTGCCCACATTACGATTTTCAGGTGTCTGCTGCCCACATTACGATTTTCTGGTGACTGCTGCCCACATTGTGATTTTCAGGTGTCTGCTGCCCACATTACGATTTTCTGGTCACTGCTGCCCACATTACGATTTTCTGGTCACTGCTGCCCACAATGCGATTTTCAGGTGTCTGCTGCCCACATTACAATTTTCTGGTGACTGCTGCCCACATTGCGATTTTCAGGTGTCTGCTGCCCACATTACGATTTTCTGGTCACTGCTGCCCACATTGCGATTTTCAGGTGACTGCTGCCCACATTACGATTTTCTGGTCACTGCTGCCCACATTGTGATTTTCAGGTGACTGCTGCCCACATTACGATTTTCTGGTCACTGCTGCCCACATTGCGATTTTCAGGTGTCTGCTGCCCACATTACGATTTTCTGGTCACTGCTGCCCACATTGTGATTTTTAGGTGTCTGCTGCCCCCATTACCATTTTCTGGTGACTGCTGCCCACATTGCGATTTTCAGGTGTCTGCTGCCCACCTTACGATTTTCTGGTCACTGCTGCCCACATTGTGATTTTCAGGTGACTGCTGCCCACATTACGATTTTCTGGTCACTGCTGCCCACATTGCGATTTTCAGGTGTCTGCTGCCCACATTACGATTTTCTGGTCACTGCTGCCCACATAGCGATTTTCAGGTGTCTGCTGCCCACATTACAATTTTCTAGTGACTGCTGCCCACATTGCGATTTTCTGGTGTCTGCTGCCCACATTACGATTTTCTGGTCACTGCTGCCCACATTGCGATTTTCAGGTGTCTGCTGCCCACATTACGATTTTCTGGTCACTGCTGCCCACATTGCGATTTTCAGGTGTCTGCTGCCCACATTACGATTTTCTGGTCACTGCTGCCCACATTGCGATTTTCTGGTGAATGTTGCCCACATTTCGATTTTCAGGTCTGCAACTTGTGTGATAAATGGGGGTCATCTGGTCACCTATACTAAAGAGGGGTGGGGTAATTTCGTTATCCATAATAAAGGGGGGTTATCTGGCTACTTAATCACTGCCACATTATATATATTTTGGCGAAACACTACTGCATCATGTGTATTTTGTAGGGAAACACTGTGCATTGTGTGTATTTTGTGGAGAAATGCTGTGCATCATGTGAATTTTGTGGGCAAACGCATGCGCGGTAGTGTGCGGCTTGCCAAAAGAGACCTATCAGGAATCCCCCCTTGAAAATCCTAGATTTGCCCCTGGGCAGATCACAGGCTGAGCAGCACATTGTAGGTGCAAGGTAAACATTACCTCACTCATGCCTGTGGCTTTTGCTAAGCCCATTTGTACAAAAGAATTCAAAATAAGTAAGATGACTAAAAAATGCAATGCTTATAGATTTTGGCAACATGATTTTAGTAGACCTCATAGCCCTCATTACTTTAAAGATTCAAAATGATGTGTGCTAAACTTGCAACCTACTATTTCTGGGAGGTTCAACACCACTGATGTGAAATAATTTTTCATTTTGTTCAACTAACACTCTTTAGACGGTACATAGGTGCTAATGTGACACGATTGTTAAGTCAAGCAGCACATTTTATAAGGTCATAGAAATCTCTGCTGTTTTACTATATGGGTGACAAAGAAGCACTTACTAACTAGGGCTTGCATGGCCTTGATTCTCTTACTTATGTTGGTCCAAGACTCGGCATTGAAATATCTCCCTACCACACCCAGTAAAGACAACCCCATCCCTGGAGGTATTCAAATCCAGACTGAAAAGCCACCTGTTTAGCCTGGCATTTGCGGAATTGTAGAGGTTTTTCTCTGTACCACAATTTACCATTCAACCAATTACTGGTCTGAGCCATGCTTATGCTCCTTAAATCATATGGGGGAAAAGCACAAAAGTTTGCTGTTGTTACAAATTAAAAAACTTTACCAAATCCCATTGAGAGATTATTTGCTATATTGAATTGCATTGTCATTTCCCTTTGTGTTTTAGCTTCTTGTGTTACCCAGCATTCTGTTACTGTTTTCATATTTACTAATATGTCCTTAAATACTGTAATCAAATATTAATAATGCCAGGATCACAACACTATTAAATATTTACCAGACTAGTTCTGCTTTCCGTACCTTATAATGAGCACATGAGCACTCTGATGCAAACCAATTTTCTGTGCAGTCCAACCAGAAGCATCTTCCTCAGAGAACCATAGCAATAAACTGACACGTAATGAAATTGGATGCCAATCATTGTGTTCCCATTTAGCTTGTACTGAAACGGCACCAAAGGTCTAGTCAGCCTTTGACCTGGGTCATGTTCTGTACATCTTTCCAGACATTTTGAAAGCTAGAAGAAAATATATTTTGACCATGCTCGAATCACAAATTAATATACTGCACTTTGTGGTTGTCACATCAACTGGTATTTATAGTTTTCATATATTTTAAAACATTTATAAAAAAATAAGAAAATGTGATGTATGCAGTCTACCTCAATAAAGTACACTGTATTCTAGGGCAAATGTTCACAGACTGTTACATTTTGGTGGTACTAAGGGAGAGTACTAAGGCTAACATCGTCATCGTTCCTGTACCAAAATACTACAGTGCTGAAAGCCACTGGGTAAAAGTTTACACCGGCACTGAAAGTTGAAGCATTCATTCATTAATACGGCCAGCAACAGACCTGGAAATTAAAGTAAGCATTTGCAATAAGTTGTGTTTATAATATTGCTTCTATGATCTGTGCGAATAACATTTGGCGTTGCTGTGTTAAAATGCTAATATATTTATCAAGGGACAAAACAGTCCAAATGTGGCCCAAGAAGACATTCTGCTCTGAAGGAAATGCTAGACAAAGCAGCTTAAAGGGAACCTAAACTGACAGAGATATGGATGTTTCCTTTTAAACAATACTAGTTGCCTGGAAGCCTGGCTGATCTCTTTAGCTGCAGTAGAGGCTGAATCATAGACCTGAAACAAGCATGCAGCTAATCCAGTCGGACTTCAGTCAGAGCACCTGATCTGCATGCTTGTTCGGGGCTGTGGCTAAAAGTATTAGAGAGACAGTATCAGTAGGAGAGTCAGGCAACTAGTATTATTTTAAAATGAAAAATCCATATCCTTCTCAGTTTAGGTTCCCTTTAAATGCAAACTAAAATACTCGCCTTCACTGCTGGATTTCTTGGAAAGCCACAAAGGCCATGGCCTTGGGTGCTAAAACATTGGGCAGCAGGACTTAGAGAGATAAGAGTTCACATGTCAAAGTAAATCATCTCTCATGGTTCACAGTGCAGCTGCCCTGCTATGCTTTGCTTCCTGGATTCCAGAGTTCCTAATTCCTGTGTCTCCCTTACTTCCTGGTGTGTGATTACAGTCAGCATTTGCTTTTACCTGATGAGCCTCTCCTCTGTATGAGGGACATATAAGCTGTTAAGAGAAATGCTAGGGGTTTACAGTAGAGAGCAAATAGAACTGAGTTCGGGGAGTTTTCATGGACACGGTCACAGACGGAATAGCAGCTCTGCTAGTTTCCTCTCTTTCCTCTCACCCTCCCCTCCAGCTGTCAAATTGACTCCATTCAAATGACCATGCACACAAGGCCAAAGACTGTGGACCTTTTCAACATGTTACAATATCCTGCAAATAATCTGTGTCTCAAGAATCTGCCTTGCATAAGCCAACATTTCAGACAAAATGTATCCATCCTTTTTTGGTTGTTGCTACAAATCTAGTAACATACATCACTAGTGTGAAAGAATGAATGTCCAAGATGATTTTTTCCAGCATCACAAAGAAAAAAACTGGTGACATGTTTCAAACTGCATAGGTTGTTAATCCTACCTGATTTATAATGATCTTACAAACCCATACATAGCCTTGAGTAATCTCTTAATGACAAAGGTGTACAAGTTGGTGCAGGTTGAACAATGCGCTTTGGTGGAGCAACTCACCATCCAAATCAACCAGGGAGCTTTTAGATGTTCATCAAAAATGACTATATAGTGAACCCTGTTGCAAAGCGGGCTCTGAAGCCAGGAATTTGCACTGACTGACAGAGGGTTGCCTTCTCTGATTTGCAACATTTTTTTGTCAATTTGATGGCATCCAAATACTTCAGACATTGACTCAGTCCAAAACAATTGGTCTTCCCTCTATTAACATGTTTGAAGTTTGAAGACTGGTTTCTCCATCACACACTTGTCACCAACTATCAGACGCACTGCAATCTGAAAAGACCCAGATACCTCTAGTAACCATCTTTCTTGTTGGGCTACTATCATGGTGTCTGGTTGCTGTCCACAGTGCCAGAGGTGGTTATTCTGTAAATTAGCAGGTGGTGATCATAATGTGACTTAGCTTAGGATGTGTATATGTGCATTAAGAAGCTTGTAAAAAGAATGTCCATTTACTGTATCTGTAAAAAAGGATACACATCCTTGCATAATTAGAAGCCAGAAGATGTTTTGGACTTAAAGTCTCGGCTCGAGTGAAAATGTATTTCTAGATCCTTGTGATTGTTTAGAAGCTCTTTGATTGGTTGATGTTAAATAAAGATGACACTATGACTGATCCTTGAAGCATGCAAATGGAAATTACTTTGTAGGGGGAAATAGAGTGTAATTTGTGTCACTGTATCAACAGATTTGCTGAATATTTTGAAAACCTGTACACTTTATTAAATGACACATTAAAAATAGATGTATAAAGTTTTAATATTCAACAAAGCAAAAACAGGCACATTAACAAATTGTAGCAATGCTATGCAATGATTACCTCATGAAACAAAGGAAGCGTTCAGTAGGTTCTAAATATTCATTTTAAAAAGTGCTGTTTTGTTGCGCTTGTTTCAGGACATGTTTCATGTTTTAGAAAGAAATATTGATGCATCAATAATAAACTACTACACATAGGTATTAGGGTTACATATGGTAGAAATCCCTATATGTCTCTACCACCCCTTCCAGCCAATAGGCTAATGCTTCACAATAAGAACAAGGATCTAGGAGAAAGAGTGAAACTATAAACATTTTATGTATCTCTCTTGGGGCAGTACAATCAAGCCTGCATATCCATTTTACTTCTCTTTGTACAGTAATCCCATTATATTTCCCCTTTTTCTCTATATGGTCAGCTTATGCCACCTACCTCAGCTGTGCCACATCATGGGTATGACACCAAAAATGCCTATCCCAAGAGTGTCACAACCAAAACAGAATACCACCTAATTGCTCTCTTCTGTGCTTCTGAATGCTGAGTTTAACACTTGACTTCTAATGGTTTTACCTATGTACAGAAACCCATAAGTAAATTTCAGTGTATACACTACATGATCATTATTGCACGTGTAAAATGATCTAATGGGAAGCATTTCAACACTGTGTGGCTGCACAGCATGGTATCCCCATTACAATTCTCCCAGTTCCCTGTAACAACTGGTGTCAGCAAGAAACAGAATTCTGCTTATTGGTGATCTGCAGTATCACCAATAATACAGATGCTATACCTGATTATATAGTGATCTGTAGAATCACTAATAATGCAAGTATAGTACACAGACTAATGTGATAGCTTTAATGCACAGGGGTGTTTTGGTGCAACAGTAAGTACAGACAATTTTGGCAGGACCTCACCAGAGGAGCTGGTGGGCACTGTCAGTACAACGAACACCTCACCAGTGACGAGGGCTCACTGGTAAGAGGAGTGGTCAGCCTAATCGAGTTGGCAACAGACAGGCAGATACAGTACAGAATCGGAAAGCAGAGAGTAAACGGTAAACAGGCAGAGTCGGCAGGAAGATCAGATGGGCTAAGGTACAGAATCACTGAGCAGAAGGATAGTCAAAAGGATCCTAGAGTCATACACAGTTAATCAAATCAACAAGTTATATTTATAGCTATCAAAGGGTCTGAGCGGTAACACATAGTATTCGCAACAGCAGACAAGTTTCGAGTGATTCCTCCGGGCTTAAGAGCCCGAGGAGACCCCGAGGCTCGCCCCCCCTATGCCCAGCCAATCAGCGGCGACGGGCGCATAGCGTGGCCAGCTGATACACCTCCTCGCCGCATAAAGGTCGTGACAGTGCGTGCGCGCACGCGTCAATGCGACCCTATGTGCGGAAGAGAGACCCGGCCTCGGCGTGCTAGACGCCCAAGGCACGGGAGTACTGCCAGGCAGGGAGGTAGAGGCAGCTGCGAAGGCAGCATGGTCCGCCGCAGCTGCCTCCTTATTATTTCTTACATTCCCCACCACATTCCCATTCCTAGCTCCCTATTCCTCTTCCTCCGCCCTCTCACTATATTCCTCTCGCCTTCTTGCCATGGGGAATTACGTGAATCCCAAGGAAAGAAAACGAGGGAAATCACTATTTTCTTGAGAGAGTTTCTTCTACTTCAGCAATGAGAAAAAAAATGGATGTCTCTATTCCTGTTTGATTTACTCCCATCCTGTCTGGGCAGGAAATGAAGGTCATTCTTTCAATTGGATGCACAGACAGCAATAAAAATCCAAATCAAAAACATATTTGAACCCTTTTTTTCTAGAAAACTAAAGTAAAATTTTAAAATGTTATCTACTTAATATACAGTGCCTAGCTTATTCTCAAACTCATTTGAAATTGGCCATTTACATGCTATCCAGCAAATTATATACATTAAAATAGCACTTGGGACTCACTACTTAGTTTCCACAACAAGTCAGGGGAAACAAGATCAGTTTCCATAATCTGTAATAAAAGCTGAAATCCTTTTTAAAAAATGAAATTCAATCTAATCTAATTTGATATAAAGCAAATTCACAGTTAGTTAACTCAGTTAAAATTAAATGTGTTCATCAACATTTTCTTCTTGTAAACTTCTGGCCCAGAGTAAGACAAAACAGCCCCCTAAGGGCAACTTCTGCTAATCTTGTCTAGTATAGTGAATTCAACTAAAAATAATACATTAAAAAAAAATAAGGAAAAAAATACAACTAGTGACAACTCACAGGCAGCAGCCCCAATTATCTGGCTCAGATTATTTCTAAATGTTTTATTATTTACAACTGGGAACTAATATTAGCTGTAAGTAATGTTTTCAGTCTTTTTTTGTTAGTTTTTACTGTTTTTGCCAACTTGTGATATAGAATACCACAGTGCACTCAGTAACTGTAACAAGATAAGCATGTTTGGTACTATATTTCATTATTTCATGCTGTTTTATCTGTTACCCTAAATGGTCATGGAGCAACCATTATGGTGACATTTCAGGGCACAAACGGTGTACAGACACGCTGTTTGGCTACAGATCACCTGCCTCTGGTCTAGTCTTTCAAAAGTTGCATTGGCCCCATATGCATTACAGAATTCCACAATATATTCGGAGTTGACCCCCAGTAACTGGACCAGTGGCAGGTGATCTGGGCCATCAAATGGGAAGACTAAAAAAATGCAGGAGAGCAACATTGAGTGCTTACAGCTAGTCTAGTTGAGGTCAGCCATACTATCTGGTGAGCCTGTATTTCATTCATTCTCACAAGGGTGTGTTATCATTCTGGAAGTGGTGCACACAGAGTTCACTTAAGTTGGTGGTGGAAGAAGTTGTACGTTTGTTGAAGCTGGATTACGCTATGTCCATTTTATTGTATCATTGAGCCACATATAGGAAGGAGTGCAGATGACTGGATGATCACTACTGAGATTGAACATATCGTTCTGAGCCTGTCATGCTGATCTATAATTAAATCAGCCACCACTGTTGGTGAGCGTACTTGCACTTTTATATGATCTGAGCTGGACACTGGAAGTGGTCATTGATTTTGACAGTGGACTTATGTGGACTTGGTATTCTTATCATAATATTTTCCTTGTTGTATGTCCTTGTATTTATCCCTGCGTAAATTTGAGGTGTGAGCGCAGTGTGCATATGTTATAACAACCTAGTAGGGTGGTGATACCCCCCACAGTGCATAGCGATCCACCAAATTGAGTTAACCTAAAGATATATAGAGATCTAGAATAAGGAGGAGCGCGTAAGCCACTTTTTTTTGTAGTTTATTCATTTGATATTAGTTGCTAAGCAGTCTAATTGCCACCTGTTTAAGTTATTGTAGCTAGGTTAGCCCTATCCACAGTTATATTTAAAGCCCAATGCCCACAACCCAATTAACCATTTAAGCCTTTTGGACATATCTGCTACGAAGTCCCCATTAGAAAGACCAAACGGTTTCTATGAGAAGCCGCAAGAAAAAAAAAGTTTCACGTCCTCCCTTCACTTCATGTAAGTGAGAGCGCTCGCTTACTGGAAGAAAAAAATGTCTGTGGCCATCTTGTGGCCAAATAGTTAAACTACATCTACATACTTTTTTTTTTATAACCACACAATTACATTTAAAATTAACTGTTTACCTCCCACACTACACACAATACCCAAATACAAGCTTTAATCAAAAAAAACAAAAATATAAATAGTTACCTAAGGGGCTGAACTTTTTAAACTTTTTAAATATTTTTTAAATTATAAGCTTGTAAATAGTGATAGATGCAAGACTGAAAAAAATGCACCTTTATTTCCAAATAAAATATTGTCGCCATACATTGTGATAGGGATATAATTTCAATGGCGTAATAACCGGTTAAAGAAGGTTTTAACTTCTAGTATTTACTTGTAATGGAATGATTAGTACAGAAAAAAACTGAATTCTTACCATCAGGGGCATAACAATAGCCTCTGCAAGAGATGCAGCTGCAGCGGGGTCGTTAGCCTTAGGGGAAAAAGCCTGAGAGAGGGCCCCTGGCTCTGAGGCCCTCCAGGGCAGGAGGAGAAGCAGTGCAGGAAGGGGGAGCAGCAGGCACACATGGCAGCTAGGAGGGGGGCCCATCTCCCCCCTGCCTCACCTCGGGCTACCATCAGCGCTCCCCCCTCCAGCAAAGACCGCTGTGGGCCAAATCCAAAGTTTTGCAGGGGGCCCAGTGATTTCTAGTTACACCTCTGATTACCATTTTAACTTCCCAAATGTAATGGAAACCATTTATTCGGTTATCTTTTGAAAAAGATTGATAGCCAAGTGACGAGTTAACAAAGGTTACATTGATAAAATAAAATTAATGTATGATTAACAAGGTAATTGTGAGTTGTCAGGAGGACCCATAAGACAAATAAGGAATTGATAAGGTCTATTAAAGTAGAACTATACAGAGAGATTATGAAAGCTGCCACTGCTGAGTCATAACAACTAATTTTCATACTAATTAAAGGCAAATAATCCCATATACAGTATATTATATAATGAAATATAACCTTTAGTAGTTCATCAGGTCTATACATGTTTTGGCAGAATCCCCTAGAATCTGGGACCTTCCTAATGATCAACCACATGCTAGCATAAAGCTAAATACAAGTAAGTCTAGAGGCATGAGAGAATGGCATACAGGGTTATTTCTATTTTCATTTTCTTGTAATTAAATACTACTTGATCTGTTACCAATCATTTGGAATCTATTGCTCTGTGAAATCTACACCTAGTCATCTATTTGATAGAACTGTGATTCAAGTTTTTGTCCAAGAAGTCCTAAGCCGGGATGTTTTCCTGAAAAAGTGAACAAAACCTTTTCTTGGTTCACGAAACACGATGAGTTCTTGCAGCTTGGATTTTTAGACTAATATAAGTACTCATAAACAATTGGGATCACTTCTCTAACATATTGGTTTAAGGAAGTGTAAGACTTACAGTAGTACCCTCTTCTTTTTTTCTAAGAAATTATCAAGTAAAAATTGGATACAGTAAGAACTATGTATTGGCAAAGCTGGAACTGAGTTCTTGTTCTTAATCTGTCCTTGGTGGTGAATGACCAATTTCATGAATTTCTTACCATTGAACGATGTAACTATATGTGATTAGGAATGCAGTACAGCTTGGTTTCTCTTCTCTGTAGATTCAACCAGTGGGAAGATCAATCAAGTGTGACCATTTGACATCCAAAGAAGGAAGAAAATATGTCTGATTACATGTTAGTATTCCTGCCCTACAGAATGTAAAGATTGGGGACAATACACAAAGTGTGTAGTAGGTAGTAAACAAACAGTGTAAGTTGTGTTATGCACATAGAGGAGGCAGACTCACACTTAACAGGAAGTAGGAGGTGATAATCTGTACATTTTCTTAAAGTTGTATAGATAGGTGCATAGCTGTCATGAATGTGACATGAATGTGACAGCCAGAATGATGCACTCCTGCTATTGGCTCCCCTCTGTGAATCCCTCCACTGACTTCCTATCCAGTCCAGAATCAGATTCAAGATATTGTGTCTGGCCTACAAATCTGTCTACTAAACCTGCCCAACGTACATTTACAATCTTACGCAGAGGTACACAACTAGCTGATCACTCTGCTCCTCCAATGAACTTCGTCTGACTGCCTCCTGCATCACCCAATCCCATGCAAGGCCCTCAAAACTATTTTTTTCACTTTGGCTTACCCCCCCCCCCCACTAGTGCTCTAAACCTGCAGCTGCACTCTGGTCCCCTACCTTTTGTGTCCCTACCTTTCCCTCTAGATTATAAGCCTTTGGGCTGGGTCCTCCTCCTTATGTCTCCTGCATTCATGCACCTTCATTACTTTTCACCCCTCCTATAGATATGAGTGAACTCTTGAGTGAACTCGACTTGCCTAATCTTCATGCTCTTATCCAGTGACTAAGCATTACCTTGTACTCATACTGTGCTGTGTGATCTGGTTTTCTTGTATTCCTGCATTGTCTTATTGTTGTATGTCACTCCTAAATATTGTTTGTAACCTTAAATAATGCCCAGCACTGGGTAATATGTTGGCGCTTTATAAATACAATAAATAAATAAAAAAATAAATAGCTGCTGAAAAGCATAGTTACCCAATAGATTTTTGAATTTTGAAGGGTAATACTTATTGAATCATTTATACTAATCAACATTATCACGTTGACAGTTGGGAGATAACCCTCCGTCTCCTCCTGGTGCAATAATTAAAGATTATATCATATGATTAATTACCCTACCATATTGTCCCGTGGGTGCAGCATTAGACTTTGATGGAAAGCATCTCAGTATCTAAGTGAAGGGAAGCTGTTCCCAGATTGCCCTACTGCTGATGTACACTAAATGCATGGCAACCAGATTTGTCTAAGGTGTAGTCAGGATAATGAAAGGTAATTAACATGGGATATGGGTGAACTAAAGCATCTGACAGAGGAAATGTCCTGTAGCTTTTCACTGATCCAATATTTCACAATGCTGCTTGACATACATGGCAATCTGGTGGGCAATTACTGAAAAATCTTACCAACATGTAGGTAGTATAGCACTCCTATGGAATCTATTGTATTTTATTTCTTTCACTCTCATACTACACTACTTATGGCTTCCATACACATGGGCGTTAGATCAGGTAAACAGTCTTTTTCTGAATGATATAAATTGTTTATCTGGACCCTGCACCAATAGACATCTAATGGAATATCTATTGAAACACTGCTATCACTTGCTTTTTAGTGCTTGATGCAGTACAAAAGCTATGTGAATAGAATACCAATAATGCAATAATCTTGCCTGTGCCTCTCCACCCCATGCTCACCCTTGGCAATCTGAAAAAAAGAACAACCTTTCAAGATCATTGTTCCATTGATTAAGTAATTGAAAATTGATCAAGAGGATCTTAGCGTTTGATAGATTTTCCTTAGAGTTAATATTTTTTTTAATCATAACTAGGCCCATATGCAATTAACTTTTAAGCATTTTACATTTGAAAAACGACGAAAAATGTGGTGAAAAGGTACTATCAAAATTATTTTGAGTATTTTATTGCTTGCTGGTGGTTTAAACATCATTTAATGACATGTTGTGAAAATATCACCTATGAGAAAACTGAAGAGAAAAAGTGAATTGCATATTGTCCCTAATATCTACTCACTCAAAAATGTCTTATATTGTGTAGTGAGCTTACAGTACACTTTGGAAAAGTAACTGGAACAGACCTCAATCTTTTCAATCACAATTCAGTCTGTTTCAACAACATATAAACCATGTGGTAGGAGGCTGACACAGATTGAATGCTATTAAACAGATTGCTATTAAACAAATTGCCCCAAAATTGCCTCACCAGATTACTGAGTGTGTGGTCATCATTAGTAGCTGTCCTTAGTCATAAAGTCAATGACATATCAATTAAACTGATGGGGTTAAGCGACACATCCCAATTTGTAAAGGTAAATAGCATATCATCTGAGACACGGAAAGGGCAGACGACTGAAACTGTTTTCATGGCACGGTTTCAGTGCCTGCATATGACAATACACTCTGCTGAGCTGACAGCTCCTGTGCAGCAGGGGCTTAGAACGTTTCCATGGTTTCTTGCTGCTGTTTCAATGATTGCAGCATGTCCATCTGTTACTGTAGCACTGAAATGGAATTACCTTCTTGTCCTCAGAGCCAGACAGCAAGATTGTCAACCCTTTCAGGGCTGGAGAGGTCAGACACACTTTGAAAATACCAAAACACCTGAACAAAAGCACAATATAAAAGGTGCTCAATACACTGAATTACTTTTTAATTCAATAAGAAAGTGACGTTAGAGCAAAGTACTCATGAATAGGTCTACTTTAAAAGAAAAAAAAACTATTAAGATAAAATACAACATATAGATGACTGTGCTTTAGAGCCTAAATCATCAGCAGGTTTGAACTGATATTTTGTTTTGGCCATCTGACACTACGTTGTGTAACTCTTATTCATTACTATTTTAATGAGAGTCACTCAGGAACAGATTGCAAAATAGCAAACCAGTTGAAAACAACATAGACACTATCATAATTCAATTATAAAATTGATCAGGACTAATCAGAAAAACATGATTGGCTGATGATTGGCTGCAGGGCCGGAGCTACCATAGCAAAAAATGGGTAATTGCCCCAGGGCCCCAGAGCCTGTAGGGGCCCCCAAGGTGTCCCTCCCCCATCTTAACTGTTGTTCCCCAGGGACTCTGCAGAGTCTGTTAAAATGGGAGGTGATTGGGGGAGGGTCAGCAGCCAGCTCAGGGGCCCAGGAGGGAAATTTGGCTGCAACAAAAGGCCTCTAATGAAGCTTTTTGGTCGGAGGGTGTCTGTTGGGGGGCCCCCAGGCTAAAATTTTGCCCTAGGGCCCAATTGTTACTTGAACCGGCCCTGATTGGCTGATGGCATGATTGGCTGATGATCGAGTAGCTTGCCAGAATTTATTGTAGTAGAGAGCAATATGATCTTCTGGAAGGTGTTTTTTTAAAGCTCTTATCATTTTTAAAATCTCTTAAAATATTCTTGTTTGGTTAGTAGAATTAGGGGGCTCCAGATGTGACCGTTGTTTTTTCTGCCACACTATTTCCTAGAAATACATATTCTCCTTGTTGAATCCCTCTAAGTTGCAACAAAGCATAAATAGCGGCTCCACCTACACGAGACTAAGCAGCCTTAAACTCTTGGAAACAAGGAATGTACCTCGGGTGTTCCTCCTCCTCCTCCTTCTCAAATGTCACTCAGTAAAAAAAAAGCAAATAAAAGGCAATTTTACCTTCTTGTCCAGTCTTTATAGTATTTAGTATCATCAGGTATATAAAGAGAGATGCAAAATTCCAATACATTTCTGACACTTCTCAAATGTTAAAGGACATCCGAGGTGAAAATAAACTGATGAGAAAAACAATTGTATCTATCCTCCTTCTCCTAAAAATTACTTTTTTTTAGATATACCTGTGAGAAAACGCGGAAGCCCTGCCGCATGCGATCATGGCAAGGCGGTGGAAATTCTGCGTCCAGCGTGGCCACTGATGTATGTGCTCACGTGTCTTTGTGTTTGCCTGAACGCGGAGGAACCGCCGCATGCGCTGGCGGCATGGTGGTGGATTCCGCGTGCAGCACAACAGGCATTTCGCAGTAGGGTTCTGGTGTGGCTGGGAGCTGTAGTCCACATAGGTTTAAGTGGACGCGCGCACGCGCGCTGAGAGAAAGAGCTTTGTACCAGTCAGTGGGGGATCAGCTGACCAAGCTGGTCAGCTGACGCCAGAGATGGTTTCCATTGGTCCAGCACTTGGGGGAGGCGCTGAAGAGCGCTGAACTATATATACTGATGGCTGGGCATTTGCTGGTTGTCTGCCGTTGCGATCACTACGTGGTAGCACTCAGACCTTGTCTGTATCTGTGTTATTAGACCAGTTTCCAAAGGTGTTGATGGCCAAGGACCTCACACCTTAGGGATCCTGTTCCATCTGTATATTTGTATTATCTAGTCTAGTTCCTGGAGTGTGAGAATCTTGGAGCTCACACTCAAGTCTAGGCATTGTTGATTATTTGTTATGACCTTCTGCTTTCCTGACCATTCTTCTGATCTCTGATTGTGTACCTTTGTCATTATGATACTCTGTTGCTGAACTCGGCTAGTCTCTGGAATCCGCATCTGCCTCCTGTCTCTGTACCGTATCTGTCTGTCTGTTGCCGACCTGGCCTGTCCGACCTTGAGAACTATCTTCCCTGTCTGGAGATAGTTCACAGACCTGTCAGTGACACTTCACCATTGGTGTCACTCACCTTCTGTCCTTCTCTCTCTCAGCCTTGCTTCTCCTATTGGGGAGCTGCAGGCCTGTAGAAGGAATCTGTTCCATAGCAGTATCTGTTACTATCTAGCACCCATCTTACGGGTGTGTTCCTCAAAGTATTACTGTTGCACCAAAACACTCTCATCTCTCAGGTGTCCAGAGGTTAGTTGATATATCTGATTATCGGTGATACTGCAGATCATCAATAATCGGGTATATTCTGTATTCTCGGTGATACTGCAGATCACCGGTAATCAGATCCTCTCTGTGTTACACTGATCGTTACAGAACGGCAGACCAAACTCAAATGGACGCACTCACAGCCCATCTGGGTACCCTCACCACTGCGGTGGAAGATATCAACCGGGTACTGGGCAGCCACCAGACGCAACTTAATGCTTTGTCTGGGTCTGTTCATGCCGTACAGACGGCTGTGAATGATGTGCGATCTCCTCCCCCCTCCCCCCCCGTACCAGAAAGGTTTTCTGGCCACAGATCTGATTTCCAAAATTTTAGGAGTAAAGTGTTGTCATACTTTGAGTTAAGACCTAATACGTCAGGTACCATTACTCAAAGAATCACGTTTATTAAGACCTTATTATCAGGCGACTCCCAGACCTGGGCATATAGTCTCCCCGACGATCACAAAGCCATGACCTCTGTGGAGGAATTTTTTAATGCTATGGCCATAATTTACGACGATCCAGACATAGCCTCAACTTCTGAAGCTCAAATTATTGCGTCAAGGCAAGGGTTCGGTGGAGGATTATGCAGCCGAATTTAGGAGGTGGTCAGTGTCTGCCAGGTGGGACACATATGCCTTACTCGATTGTTTTTTGTCAGGGCTTTAAGATGAGGTTTCAGAGCTCATTTTAGGACAACCTGAACCTAGGTCCATTTATGAAGCCATTGCATCTGCCATTCGAATTGATCGCCGTCTGCGCTATCATAGGCAGACCCATGGTAGAAGTACTGTAAAAATTGTGTCTCATGCTGCACCTCCAGAGACTCCACCTCCAGTAACTCCACCTTCACCCGCTTCGCCTCCATCTGAGCCAATGCAGATTGGTCGGTCTCGTTTGTCTCAGGTGGAGCGGAAGCGCAGGTTGTCTGAACAGTTGTGTCTCTACTGTGCAGAGGGGGGTCATAGGGTGCAAAATTGTCCCAAGAGGTCGGGAAACGCTACTGCCTAGGTGTACTGAGGGGTCAGGCCCTAGGTGCTCAGTTGGTACCCCTCAATGACGGGCGACTTCTTCTCCCTTGTACCATTTCTTGGGAAGATAAGTCTGAAGTTACTGAGGCCTTCATTGATTCAGGCTCAGCAGCTAATTTTATAGATTTTGAGTTTGCTAAAAAATTGGGTATTCCGGTCACGCCGATAAACCCACGTATTCAGGTTACGGCAGTGGATGACTGCCCTCTGCAGGGAAACAATCCGCTGTCTCAGACACCAGAAGTAGGGATTACTATCAGGGTTTTACATTCTGAGAAGTTACAGTTTTTTGTGTTACATATGGCCACCTCCACGATTATTCTCGGTATGCCTTGGTTACAGGTGCACTCACCCCAGATCAATTGGGCCACCGGTCAGCTAACCAGCTGGTCTCCCCATTGTTTTCAAAACTGCCTTGTGAAGGTAACATTTTGAGAGACTAAGGTTCATGTGGAGGGTGTGCCAGATCAGTACTCAGATTTTTCGGACGTGTTTTGTGCCAAGTCAGCCGACAAACTTCCTCCACATCGCCCTTTTGATTGTCCTATTGATCTCCATTCAGGTTGTATGCCCCCTAGAGGCCACCTCTATAACTTGTCTGGGCCAGAAAAATTAGCCATGCAGGAGTACATTCGTGAGAACCTAGCCAAGGGGTTCATTCGGCCATCTCGGTTACCTGCTGGAGCAGGGGTTTTTTTTGTTAAGAAAAAAGATGGAGGTCTTAGGCCGTGCATTGATTATAGAGGCCTAAATAAAATTACGTTATCTGTTGCCTCTGATTGACGATTTATTTACGCAGGTCACTAATGCTAAGATTTTTTCTAAATTGGATTTATGAGAGGCATACAACCTGGTACGGATCAGAGAGGGCGATGAATGGAAGACGGCCTTCAACACACCCGACGGGCATTACGAGTACCTGGTGATGCCCTTCGGGTTGTGTAACGCTCCGGCCGTCTTCCAGGAACTTATTAACGAGGTGTTTAGAGAGATTTTGGGGAAGTTTGCCTTGGTATATCTTGACGATATACTAGTTTTCTCGTCCAACCTCTCAGAACATAGAATCCACGTCCGGTTGGTTTTGCAGAAACTAAGACAAAACAGATAATATGCCAAACTGGAGAAGTGCATTTTCGAAGTGACATCAGTCGCGTTTCTGGGATACATAATTTCGACCTCGGGACTTTCTATGGACCCTGCCAAAGTCTCGGCTGTTCTGGAGTGGCCCCAACCAGTGGGGTTGAAGGCTCTCCAGAGGTTTTTAGGGTTTGCGAATTACTATAGAAGGTTCATAAAGGGGTACTCCACGATCATCTCGCCCCTAACCTCTCTCACTAAGAAGGGGGCGGATACTAATCACTGGTCCCTGGAAGCACAGACTGCATTCTCCACTCTGAAAAAGTTGTTTTGTACCGCACCCATTTTGAGACACGTGGACATTTCCTATCCCTTTGTGGTGGAGGTAGATGCCTCAGAGGTTGGGGTAGGGGCTGTGCTGTCTCAATGCTCGGGGTTACAGGGCAGATTACACCCGTGTGCTTACTTTTCATGTAGGTTTTCACCCGCAGAGAAAAACTACGATATAGGCAATAGAGAGCTCCTTGCCATCAAGTTAGCCTTTGAGGAGTGGCGTCATTGGTTGGAGGGAGCAGAACATACTATGACAGTCTACACTGATCACAAAAACCTGGAGTATATCGAAGGAGCTAAGAGATTGAGCCCCCGACAGGCTCGGTGGTCACTTTTTTTTTTGAGATTTAGATTTGTAATTACGTATACCCCGGGTAGTAAGAACATCAAGGCGGATGCCTTGTCACGATGTTTTGAGCCAGAGACAGCACAGCCCTCAGACCCAGAAACCATCCTCCCACAAAGAGTGGTTTTGGCAGCCACAGAGACTTGGGGGGACTGGACATAGACATTGAGCCCCTTTCAGCAGGATGCTCCTGAAGGGAAGCCTGAGGGAGTTATGTTTGTGCCACTACCATACCGTCTGCAGATTTTGCAAATGTTCCACTCTCACAAGAACTCTGGTCATCCCGGCGCCACCAGAACACAGGATCTTGTCGCAAGATGTGCATGGTGGCCTTCCTTGGCATCTGACTGTAAGGAGTTTGTGAGAGAGTGTGCAGTGTGTGCTAGGAGTAAGCCCTCCCGTCTGGCACCTGTGGGAACGTTGCAGCCTTTGCCCACCCCGAGTGAATCATGGACCCATTTGTCCATGGATTTTGTGGGGGAACTTCCGAGATCTGAGGGCATGTTGGTCATTTGGGTGGTATCGATAGATTAAGCAAAATGGCCCATTTCGTGCCCCTGAAAGAACTCCCCTCGGCTCAGGAGTTGGCCGATCTTTTTATCAGGCACATCTTTCGGCTGCATGGCATTCTGGAAGATATAGTGTCCGATCGGGGAGTCCAGTTCGTTTCGAAATTTTGGAGGGCATTTTGTCAACATTTGGGCATGAAGTTGTCATTTTCGTCAGGCTACCACCCACAGACCAATGGGCAAACTGAGAGAGTCAATCAGTCCCTGGAGCAGTTTCTCAGGTGCTATGTGGCAGAGGCTCAGACTGACTGGGTCAGGTTCTTGCCCTTTGCGGAATTTGCACACAATAACCTGAAAAGCTCTTCCTTTGGGTTTTCGCCATTCCAGGTGGTGACAGGGAAATTGCCCAAGTTCTCTCCTTTGCCAGTGGCTTCAACTCCGTTTCCGGCCTTGGAGGCCTGGCAGGAGTCCTTTAGGGACATATGGGGAATGGTGAAAAAGAATTTGGAGAAGGCTTTTTGTAACCAGAAGGGGCAAGCTGATAAGAGACGCTCCATTGAGTGGAGGTTCCAGCCAGGGGACTTGGTATGGGTGTCCAAACGTCACTTGGCTCTGAAGCAACTCTCACCCAAGTTGGGACCAAGATATGTGGGTCCTTTTCCGGTCGTTAGGAAGATCAACAACGTCACTTATGCCCTTGATCTTCCTGCCAGCATGCGTGGCGTAAGATCGTTCCATGTGTCCCTCCTCAAACCGGCCGTGCATACTGAGTCCACTCCTCCTCCACCGGTGATGGTGGACGATCAACCTGAGTATGAAGTGGAAAAAATATTAGACTCCCGTATTGTACAGAACTCAGTGCAGTACTTGGTGCACTGGAAAGGTTATGGCACTGAGGAAAGATCTTGGGTACCTGACAGTCGCATGCATGCTAACGAGTTGAAAAGGGAATTTCATGCCCTGCACCCTGAGAAGCCGGGTAGGAGCTGTCCGGAGTCCACTCCTCGGGGGGGGGGGGGGGGTACTGTGAGAAAACGCGGAAGCACCACCGCATGCGATCATGGCAAGGCAGCGGATTCCGCATCCAGCGTGGCACTGATGTATGTGCTCACGCGTCTTTGTGTTTGCCTGAACGTGGAGGAACCGCCGCATGCGCTGGCGGCATGGCGGCGGATTCCGCGTGCAGCAGGGTTCTGGTGTGGCTGGGAGCTGTAGTCCACATAGGTTTAGGTGGACGCGCGCGCGCGCTGAGAGGAAGAACTTTGTACCAGTCAGTGGGGGATCAGCTGACCAAGCTGGTCAGCTGATGCCAGAGATGGTTTCCATTGGTCCAGCACTTGGGGAGGCGCTGGAGAGCGCTGAACTATATATACTGGTGGCTTGGCATTTGCTGGTTGTCTGCCGTTGCGATCACTACGTGGTAGCACTCAGACCTTGTCTGTATCTGTGTTATTAGACCAGTTTCCAAAGGTGTTGATGGCCAAGGATCTCACACCTTAGTCTAGGGATTCTGTACCATCTATATATTTGTATTATCTAGTCTAGTTCCTGGAGTGTGAGAATCTTGGAGCTCACACTCAAGTCTAGGCATTGTTGATTATTTGTTATGACCTTCTGCTTTCCTGACCATTCTTCTGATCTCTGATTGTGTACCTTTGACATTATGATACTCTGTTGCTGAACTCGGCTAGTCTCTGGAATCCGCATCTGCCTCCTGTCTCTGTACCGTATCTGTCTGTCTGTTGCCGACCTGGCCTGTCCGACCTCGAGAACTATCTTCCCTGTCTGGAGATAGTTCACAGACCTGTCAGTGACACTTCACCATTGGTGTCACTCACCTTCTGTCCTTCTCTCTCTCAGCCTTGCTTCTCCCCTTGGGGAGCTGCAGGCCTGTAGAAGGAATCTGTTCCATAGCAGTATCTGTTACTATCTAGCACCCATCTTACGGGTGTGTTCCTCAAAGTATTACTGTTGCACCAAAACACTCTCATCTCTCAGGTATCCAGAGGTTAGTTGATATATCTGATTATCGGTGATACTGCAGATCATCAATAATCGGGTATATTCTGTATTCTCGGTGATACTGCAGATCACCGGTAATCAGATCCTCTCTGCGTTACACCGATTGTTACAATACCACAGTTTTATTTTATATTTTAATCTAGTTTTTGAGGTTTTACTGTTTCATTTTCTCTGCCCAATGACACCTTTAACGAAGTATGCTAGAGCTCAAATCTATGAATTATTGACTCTTTTTTATCTGTTTCCTGCTCCAGGAAGCCATTTACTGACAGGAAAGTATTTTATGGCTGTAATTACTTATCAGTGAGGGTTATGCTGTAGTCTAACCCAGTCCGACCTGGTCCCAACCCAGATAGAAACTGTCACTTGCATACCTGATGCTTAACTCTTTCAGGCAGAGAAAGAAAAAAAAGGAACACAGCCTAGTTTTTTGTGTGAATGGCACTATACATACACATGTCTATGTCACCTGTCACCTTGGTTGTCCTTTAAGTCGTGTTAGCCATTACTGTGTAAAGGCAAATCAATAACTTGAAATTGGTATTTTCTATGCTATGATTCTAATTATAAACTGGATAGTTGCCTTTATGCCTCACAGTTTACTGCCCTTATTTTTTCCAGGAATCAACTAGTGAAAGGATATGGCGAGGATGAAAGTAGGATTATGAGATTGGAGATCTCTAGAATGTGAAGTGAATACCAGCTGTGAAATTAAGTGGGCTGTTTCTGGTACAAAGTGCTAAAAATTGTTTTGACATCCTTCCACATTTCACATTTCCATGGCAGTGATGTCTCCATTTACTACATGTATCCTATAGAGACAAATTAAGCTTGAGCTGTTTCCAGCACACAAGAGACTTTGGCGTGATATTTTATAATGTCTATAATGAAAACGTTCATTATGTTACCAGCAAAAGGGTGAAATAGGAATAGGGAATGTATTCTTCAAAAAAATATTGTTCAGTTTTGATGGCAAATGTGACTCGACTGATACAAGTTTTAATAATTGGGAGTTTTCTGAGGGAGATAAAAATAACACCATGTAATGGAACAACCACAATCCAGCTATGATGCAGCCGAGTATAAGTTGTAAGACTGGGTGTATTGATTTCAACTTATATTTATGTAGGATCAATGAATACAGAGAATGTCATTATTTTCCTTCCCACACTGGAAGGCTTAAGCATCAGATATGTCAAAACATTAATCAGAGCAGGAATGTCAGTCTCTAATGATTCTCGCAATATTCTTTCTATATTACAAAAATAAGATAAAGTTAAGACTTTAAAAATGACACAGTATTTGGGTGTCTGCAAAATAATAATACTGTACACAATAAGGCAATTATTACTTTATGTGACATGTTCCTGCACCTAGGCTAGAAATTGACCTGTTTAGGTCTTTGATGGTGTGTGGAGGCACAGTGGTACAGTTATTACATTTGCTGCCTTGGAGACCTGAATCTTTGATTTGATTTAGGTGAAGATATTACACAAGTAAAGTTGTGCCCTTTCAGAGTTTATGTGGGTCTCCTAGGGAAGCTTCTGTGTCCAGTAGGACAGCTAGTTTCACAATAATGATGATTGCAGTGCAGTGGCTAGAGATGTAGCGAACGGTTCGCCTGCGAACGGTTCCAGGCGAACTTTGGGGGTTCGCGTTCGCCTGCAACAGGCAAACTTTTGCGGAAGTTCGATTCGCCCCATAATGCACTATGAGGGTCAACTTTGACCCTCTGCATCACAGTCAGCAGGCACATTGTAGCCATTCAGGCTACACTAAGCCCTGGAGCCCCACCCCCCTTATATAAGGCAGGCTCGCTGGCCATGACACTCACTCGTGTGCCTGCTGCAAATAGACAGACTAGGGAGAGCTGCTGCAGATTTTTTCTCCTAGGGAAAGATTAGTTAGGCTCTTGCCTTGCTCCTGGCTGATTGTTGGGACACCTACCTATGCCTACCTACCTATACTGGGACTCCTACCTATGCCTAGCTAACTACTGGGACACCTACCTATGCCTACCTACCTATACTGGGTCTCCTACCTATGCCTACCTACCTATACTGGGTCTCCTACCTATGCCTAGCTAACTACTGAGGCACCTACCTATGCCTACCTACCTATACTGGGACTCCTACCTATGCCTACCTACCTATACTGGGACTCCTACCTATGCCTACCTACCTATACTAGGTCTCCTACCTATGCCTAGCTAACTACTGAGGCACCTACCTACCTATACTGGGACTCCTACCTATGCCTAGCTAACTACTGAGGCACCTACCTATGCCTGCCTACCTATACTGGGTCTCCTACCTATGCCTACCTACCTATACTGGGTCTCCTACCTATGCCTAGATAACTACTGAGGCACCTACCTATGCCTGCCTACCTATACTGGGTCTCCTACCTATGCCTAGATAACTACTGAGGCACCTACCTATGCCTACCTACCTATACTGGGTCTCCTACCTATGCCTACCTACATACAAGAAGATAATAAGGTCGTTGCTTCATTGTGAACAGACCAAATTTAATCAGCTGGACAGTCACTGTTGTTCTATCATTGAGCTACCACAGCCCAGCGACCATATGGGCTGGAAAACTGCCACGGCCTGCACTCTGGCCATGTTGCGCATCAGTCCAGCACGGCCGTCACTACGCAAACAGCTGTTTGCGGTGCGTTACACATTGAGTTTGGTGTGTCAGTGTGAAGCAGAACTCTAATTACACTCCCTGATTGATGTATACACATGCAAGATGTTTGAAAGCACTTTAGGCCTGCAATTTAGCATTCAATGTGATTTCTACCCTTAAAACGCTGCTTTGCGTCACATCCAGATTTTTCCCTGGGACTTTGGCCATATATCCCACTCCGCCATGCCACCCTCCAGGTGTTAAACCCCTTGAAACATCTTTTCCATCACTTTTGTGGCCAGCATAATTTTCTCTATTTTTCAAAGTAATATTTAAATATTTTAATTGTACCCCACACCCTATTTCATAGAAGTAAGTATTTTTTTTTATTTCCCCTGATTTATAAGAATATTCCACCCAGACGTAGTCTGTTTAGTACCATAAGTTGTTTTCTCTGGGGTGTTATTTTGTTTGCCTTACACGCAGCAGATATATTTCCATCCCTTCCGTGTGCTGTATAAATCACCCTTTGATTGAATCAGCCAAGAAGTGTTACATTGTCATAGACAATACAATTTATAACACTGGAACAAAACCTTTTGCAGATATAATCAAAATGTCAAGGGCAATCATTTTTTGGAAGGATGAAGAAATGGGCAGCAAAATGGGTATAAAATAGAGCTATATTGCTCAGAAATTATTTGGGAAACTCAGTGAGAAAAGAACAAGATGTCAAAGATCAGAAGAATACAGCAGAACATGCAGAACTAAAAATCCCCTGTGTATACCTAGCATGTATTGATCACTAGTGTGTGCTTTAATATTTTATCATAATCATGTCATTATCTTCAAAATGCTAGACTTTTCATCAGCAGCACACATTCAATTATTGTTTTAGCTATGCAGCACACATAAATTTGCTCTTAAAGGGAGCCCATGGTTAGAGGGATATGGAGGCTGACATATTTATTTCCTTTTAAACAATGCCAGTTGCCTGGCAGTCCTCCTGAATCTATGTCTCTAATTTTTTTAGCCATAGACTCAGAAACCAGCATGCAGCAGATCAGGTACTCTGACTCAGCTGAATCAGATTTTACTGGATTAGCCATATGCTTGTTCCAGGGTTTTGACTCAGACAACTAGCATTGTTTACAACAGGGATCTGCAAACTTTTTTGGCCAAGAGCTGGGTCAACATACGTCAAACTAATGGGGGGCCAGAGTATACATAATATGGATGTAGAAAACATTACATTGAACCTAGGTAATGTAAACTATTACCTGTTAACACATGCAGCCCTTTTGTCTCCCATTTAACCAAAGCAGATATTATGCCCCCAATACAGCATTTGCAGATAGTAAAAAAACCTCTTTTCGACATAAAGTGACGCATACTCAGGTAGCAGTCTGTCACCCAATTGGTCAACAGTGTCATCTGATGTGGAATTGGATTGGAAGCCAGCGAGTGACTGCTCGCTGGCTTCCCTGTGGATTGCAGCAAATAAGGGGGTTGCTGAGCTTGGTTTCAACTCCAGGTATGTCACCTGGGCTGCCGGTGCACAATCCCTCTGCGGATCACCACTCCGCCACAGCAGATACAAATAGAAATGAAGGAGGCACTCAACTGGCGTATAAACTTGCGTTTATCAAATTAGTAGCAAACACGACATGTTTCGGGGTTTCCCCCTTCCTCAAGTGTACATGCAACCTCTCCAACACAGCACCTTATGAACATTCTTAGACCACACCCAAATTAACAAACCCTCCTCTTCGATCAGCTGATCAACTTCTGAATTAACCCCTCGGGGTAAGTCCAAGTTCATCATTTTGGGCACTACAATCCAATGTCTACCCATCTAAACATCTTGGGGAACATAAGTGTAAGCAACATTTAGGCTATGCCCGTTAACACACAAAATTTACTGAACATGTAATGCATAGACTCACTGCACCATCGATACAGATGTCCCTCCTCCACCACCCACCATAGCGATGACCATTCATCACAACCTGTAGGGGAGAAACACAATGACATTTACCTACAAGAAGCATTTCATACTAAACATTTCATTCATGCCTTTAGGCGCAATGGTGTCTAATTTCCTCATCCACCGTGCTTCTTTCTGTAACAGTAATCTGTCCCTGTCTCCTCCTCTTTTTGGCGGGGGTACATGGTCCAGCACCATCCACTTAAGCTGCGATACACCATGTCCACGGGCAAAAAAGTGTTTGCCCACCGGCGTATGGCTGCTCAATTCGGATGGTTTGAATCCACGAATGGAGCCTCTATGCTCCTGCACTCTGGTTTTGACGTCTCTTGTCGTCTTCCCCACGTACAGGAGCCCACACGGGCATTTAAGTGCATACACGACAAACGTGCTGTCGCAGGTATACATGGAATTAATTCTAATTCTTTCTCCTGTGTATGGGTGGCTGACATGATCCCCTTTGATGATCGCCCCACAGCAATTACAATTCATGCACGGGAAGGTACCCCTTTTCTTTGTGAGTTTATGCATCTCTACACATCGTTCTGCAAGATCTACCCTGCTGACTATGTTTTTAATGGTCCTCCCCGTTTAAAAGAAAACAATGGTGCATTTTTAAATATCTCTCCATACACAGGATCCTGCTGCAGTATCGGCCAGTACCTGTTGACCACCTGTCTGACCACTTTCGACTGTTTACAGTAAGTCTGAACGAAGGGGATACGATCCGTTAAACCATCCCGCTCTGACTTACTTTGTAGCAACGATTCTCTTGGGACTTCTCCTATTTCGGCCCGTACCTTATCAAGCATGTTAGAATCATAACCTTTTGAACGGAATTTATTTGTCAATTTCTCAGCCGCTGCTTGATAGCCTCCCTCTGTGGAAGCTATCCTTCTGGCCCTCAGATACTGTCCCTTAGGGATGGCTTTGATTACATTTCTGCTGTGGAAACTATCCACTCTGGACTTACCCCGAGGGGTTAATTCAGAAGTTGATCAGCTGATCGAAGAGGAGGGTTTGTTAATTTGGGTGTGGTCTAAGAATGTTCATAAGGTGCTGTGTTGGAGAGGTTGCATGTACACTTGAGGAAGGGGGAAACCCCGAAACATGTCGTGTTTGCTACTAATTTGATAAACGCAAGTTTATACGCCAGTTGAGTGCCTCCTTCATTCCCTGTGGATTGATGGTACCAGCACTGCTATTCTATATTCGAGACACCAATATTTAAAGATGCAGTGTACCGCATCTATAAGTAATACATTTTGTGAGTGGGGGCCGATGAAAAAGCCTCAGGGGACCACATTTGGCATGCGGGCATTAGTTTGAGGACCACTGGTTTACAAGGAAATAAATATGGCAGCTGCCATATCCCACTCACCCTCGGTTCCCTTTAAACTTTACTACAGCAGCTTAGTTGTCTGTTGCTCCTTCTCTTGTCCTGTGTAAGCTACAGGACCTGTTACCATTTAATCCACCCTTTAACACATGCCACACACCATAATTTTACATACACACATCACATAACTGCTGTCTATGAGATTGGGACTCACAACGTGTCTGTTTCTATGGAGGTTAAACATGGTAACAGCAAGCACTCTAGGTAGATAAATGTGTATTGAAAGTTTTGAAAATGGCACAAATAGTGGTTCTCACAAAGGTTTCTGCTTCAGTTTTAATATGATGGCAATTTGTATATACTCCAGAATGTTGTGAAGAGTGATCAGATTAATTGCAAAGTCCTTCTTTGACATAAAAATGAACTTAATCCCCCCAAAAACTTTTCCACTACATGTCAGCCCTGCCATATGAGGGCTTTCTGAGATAATTTCAGTAATCTTCTCATTAACACAGGTGAGAGTGTTGATGAGCACAAGGCTGGAGATCATTCTGTCATGCTGATTGAGTTAGAATAGCAGACTGTGGCCCATGTGCAATTAACGGTTTCACCTGAGTTTTCTCCTAAGAGATTATTTTTCATCTTCACTTTCAAATAATTTTTTAACATTTTGCAATTGAAAAAGTGCCAAAAGGTACTTAAAAAAGCATTATCAAAATTATTTGATTATTTTATTTGAGTATGTTCTTGCTTGATGAAAGTTAAAACTGCATTTTACTGACAAGGGGCCATATGCAATTCACTTTTTCACCTGAGCTTTATCCCAGGTGATATTTTCACAGCTTGTAAATAAAATGCCTTTTACAACACCAGCAAGCAAATAAATACTCAAAATAATTTTGACAGTACTTTTTCACCTACTTTTTACTACTTTTCCATTGCAAAGTGCTAAAAAGTTAATCTAAAAAGAAGATGAAAAATGATCTCCTAGGAGAAAACATAGGAGTAAAAGCGACTTGCATATGGCCCAAGGTGTAAAAATATCACCTAGGAGAAAACTAAGGAGAAAAAGTTAATTGCATATGATCCTGGATGCTTTAAACAGAGAGTGCTGCTTGAAATCATTGTTCTCCCTCTGTTAACCATGGTTAATTGCAAGGAAAACAATGCAGTAATCCTTACATTGCCTAAAAAAGAATTCACAGGCAAGGATATTACTACGACTAAGATTGCACCTAAATCACCCATTTATCAGATACTTAAGAATTTTAAAGTGGTCTGAAAGTCAGCATTTCTACTTTGCTCTAAAAGATTTCTCACAGCTTGAAAGCTACTATCCCAGATTTTTTTTTTCAGCAGAACATCACTGAAATGGCTAAACAAAGCACTTCCTGCTATTCAGCTTCAAATCCACAACCAAACTGGAGATAACAGTATCTTTGTTTGCATTCCAATGTTGATACATGTGTGTAAACACAGTGTAACAAATGAAAAGGAGCTCTCTGTGAAGCTCTCTGTGCTTCAAGCACACAAACCGCTCAGAACAGCTAATTAGAAGATGTTAATATAAAATGAAAAGCAGTTTGAATAAAATGCAACGGCAGGTTTTAGGGTAAGATAAACTACACTTTGGAAACTTGTAATTTGTAAACAGACAATATTACTTGTGCACAAAAGCAAATATGATAACTGTATGAGTAATAAAAACTAGGAAAACACATTTTTATTGAATGTTGTGTCGGAGTTTCAGACCATACAGAGCAAGACGTTCCCTAAATGACCGCACCACTCGATCAATGTATCCAATAATATAACAACTTTATTGATCACACAAGAAAACACTTAAAAACAAGCGGGGTACACTATAAGTAAAGTTTATATTGCATATAAATATGAATGTCTACACACACAATGCCATATAAATACAGGTATAAATATAGGTATAAAATATCAATTATCACAAGGTATGCACCAACCATCTGTGCAAAAATACATGTCAGTGCAACAATTATAATAACGGAGAACAATGTGTAATAAACATCAGAGGATGGAAAAATGTAATACTATGCCATCCAAGTGTTAAGCAAGGCTAAGAGTTCAAAATAAAGTGCATAGGTAAGTGAAGTGATGGGAAAGAAAAGAAAGAAGCTGGCGCTTACCAAGGGATGCAAACAAGGCGCAATTGTGGCGTGCCCCACGCTGGCCGTCGCGATTCGCTGCCTCTAATCCGCAGCTTCGTCTGGGCATAAGGACCTAAGTGTTCATCCGGCAGTTAATAGCCTCTTACATTATGAATCGTTCCATACAAAACAACTAAAGAATAATATCCCTATAGGCCAGTTCCTACGAGTTCAGAGGAATTGCTCTGATGAGACTGAATTTGAACGGCAAGCAGAGGACCTCAAGATGAGATTTCTACAAAGAGGTTATCCGAAACGGACGATCAAACAAGCTTATCGAAGAGCCAAGTACTCAAAATGGGAGGATTTACTTTATGGAAAAAGGAAAACATCTAATACTATGGTAAGATTCTGTACCCCCTTTAACACAAGGTGGGATGATCTAAGAGGGATTTTGGCCAAACATTGGCCCATTTTGCACACTGATCCGATTTTGGGGAAATTTATCTCAACTAGGCCTTCTCTAACTGCTAAAAAGGCTCCTACACTGAGGGACAGACTTTGCAAAAGTCATTTTCAACGATTTCCTATGAAACATCGGGATGTCAGGGGGAGTTTTCCTTGTGGGCGCTGTAACGTATGTCCTCTTATGATACCAACTAAGGAGGTGATTAGCCCTAAAGCACAGAGAACTCATTTTATAGAGGAGCTCATTAATTGTCAATCAGAGGCGGTGATTTACCTGTTAAGATGCCCCTGTAATTTATATTATGTGGGACAGACTAAAAACAAATTAGAAACACGTACACAAAAACAACTCTCGACCATACGATTGGTGGAGAGGGATTTTGATAAGGGTAAACCTCTTACCCCTGTAGCAGATCATGCTTTGAAGGTACATGGTGGCTTAACAACTGGGTGGACTGTATGTGGTCTCAAACGTCTCACTTTGTCTTCCAGGGGTGGCAACATAGTGTCATCACTTCTAAGACATGAAACAAAGTGGATTTTTGATTTGGGTTCAAGATCCTCGGTAGGTTTAAATGAGGATTTCTCATTTTTGGGCTTCTTACATTAATCACGTGTGCTGACCGTATGGGACCCGTGGTGAGGGGGTCCCTCGGTCTTGCTTCTGTTCACAACCTTTATAACTGGATTTAAGGATTTTTATTTGGCTGGGATTGGTGAGTAGTCCTAGGCCTGTTCTTTATATCTCTTTATATATTCCTCTTTTCAGCACTGGGTTGATCTTTATTTTGTGCTGTGTCATCTATTGGCCTGGCCTGCCATTTAGGGGACTTTGCATGCACATTTTTTGGGGTGTGCTGTGTGACATGTCCATCAGTGATTATTATTGCTTACTGGGGATTTGCTACCCTGTGATACTTACCAGTGTTTGTGTTTTAGAGTGTCCTTTAGGATATACAGTTTGGCATGACGATCTGATATCCTCTCCACAGCGGACTGCCAAGGTTGTCTCAATATTATTCTCTCCAGATCCAGTTGTTACTTTTTGAAATACTCCGGCTGGATATCAAGCTGTAATATAGTGTATTTGGTGTAATTTAGTGGTTGGCCACTAGATGGCAATAGGTGTTGATTTTGCCTATATCTTGTATAATATTTATGTTTGATATATTGGGTAATTGATTATTATATACTGTGTATTATTATTGGAATTGTATATGTAATATATACTGGGGCGCCTTGCCCAGCTTTATATAATTCCTTCTTTATTGCTTCTCCAGCGCTTTTGTTTTCATTTTTTCCCCTTCCGGCAAACTACATTTCCCAGGATACTTAGGGCAGTATGAGGAAGTGGGGTGGCGTCAAATGACGCCGCTTCCGCCCCCTCGTTGTGCGCGGCCGCGCACACTGACATGAGTCATAGGGTTTTTCGGATCCCCGCCCACCTAGGTCCTGGGGCTATTCATAATGCCGGATGAACACTTAGGTCCTTATGCCCAGACGAAGCTGCGAATTAGAGGCAGTGAATCGCGACGGCCAGCGTGGGGCACGCCACACTTGCGCCTTGTTTGCATCCCTCGGTAAGCGCCAGCTTTTTTCTTTTCTTTCCCATCACTTCACTTACCTATGCACTTTATTTTGAACTCTTAAGCTGGCCATACACTGGCCCGATTTGCCGCCGTTCGACAGCAGATTCGATCACTGGGATCAAATCTGCTGCCAATCGTTTGCGCTAAATGATTGGCAGCAGATTCGATCCCAGTGATCGAATCTGCTGTCGAACGGCGGCAAATCGGGCCAGTGTATGGCCAGCTGCCCGAAATTGGATCGGTCCGTCGATCGCGCCGTGTGGGAAATTACCGTCGATTGCCCGCGGGTAGGGAGCACATCGCTAGAGGCGGCCGATCCGATACAGGTATACATTACCTGACGCTGGCTCCCGGACATCTTCTCCGCGCTGCACCGCTCTGTTCCTGCTCCATCCCAGCGTACATTAACTTCCGGTGTCACTCCAGTGACCAGGAAGTTCAAATAGAGGGCGCTCTATTTGAACCTTCTGGTCACGGAGTGACACAGTGTATGCTGGGATGCAGTGCGGGATGCTGGGATGCGGTGCAGCATGGAGAAGAGGACCCGGAGCCAGCTTCAGGTAATGTATACAGGGGGGGGGGGGGGACAGGCGGCAGGAGCAGCTCAACAGATTGTGATCGGATTTAGATTGAAATCGATTCACAATCTGTTTGCGGTAAAGGCAGCCATACGATCCCTCTGATCAGATTCGATCAGATAGGGATCTGTCAGTTGATCGATCGAATGGCAAATCGACCAGTGTATAGCTACCTTTAGCCTTGCTTAACACTTGGATGGCATAGTATTACATTTTTCCATCCTCTGATGTTTATTACACATTGTTCTCCGTTATTATAATTGTTGCACTGACATGTATTTTTGCACAGATGGTTGGTGCATACCTTGTGATAATTGATATTTTATACCTATATTTATACCTGTATTTATATGGCATTGTGTGTGTAGACATTTATATTTATATGCAATATACACTTTACATATAGTGTACCCTGCTTGTTTTTAAAGAGAGTCTGAAGCGAGAATAAATCTCGCTTCAGACCTCATAGTTAGCAGGGGCATATGTGCCCCTGCTAAAACGCTGCTATCCCGCGGCTTAACGGGGGTCCCTTCACCCCCAAATCCCCTCCGTACAGCGGGGGAGCGCTTCCTGGTTGGGGCAGGGCTAACCGCCGCAGCCCTGCCCCACGCGCGTCTGTCAGATGCGTATCTCCGCCTCTCCCCCACCCCTCTCAGTCTTCCTTCACTGAGAGGGGCGGGGGAGAGGCGGCGATGCGCGTCTGATAGACGCGACTGGAGGCAGGGCTGCAGCCGTTAGCCCTGCCTCCAGGAAGAGAAAATTTTACGACCAACTTGCGACCAAGTCTTGCGGGGGTGGGTTTGGGGGTGAAGGGACCCCCGTTTAGCCGCGGGATAGCGGCGTTTAGCAGGGGCACACATGCCCCTGCTAACATGGAGCTCTGAAGCGAGATTTATTCTCGCTTCAGAGTCTCTTTAAGTGTTTTATTTTTTGCTCTTGTGTGATCAATAAAGTTGTTATATTATTGGATACATTGATCGAGTGGTGCGGTCATTTAGGGAACTTCTTGCTCTGTATGGTATAATTGTTGTTTGGTTCCTTTCTGCACACTCCTGTTTACTTTTTCCATATTTTATGGAGTGGTTGATGGTGCTAGCCTATCTTTGTTGGAACAGTAGTAGGAGTTTCAGACCACTTTAAGGAGGGAGTCTCAGTTGTTGTGAAGAAGGCCAGGGCCGGTTCAAGTAACAATGGGGCCCTAGGGCAAAATTAGCCTGGGGGCCCCCCAACAGACACCCCGTGACCAAAAAGGTCATTAGAGGCCCTTTGTTGCATCCAAATTTTCCTCCTGGGCCCAAGAGCTGGCTGCTGACCCTCCCCCAATCACCTCCCAACTTAACAGACTCTGCAGAGTCCCTGGGGAGCAACAGTTAAGATGGGGGAGGGACACCTTGGAGGCCCCTACAGGCTCTGGGGCACTGGGGCAATTGTCAATTTTTTCCTATGGTAGCTCCGGCCCTGAAGAAGGCTTCAGTGCACCTAAGAAATGCCATCATCACCTAAAGATGTACATAGCAAAGAAATGAACAGCGCTACCTAAAAACAGACCAGTGCCCACCCGCAAAAGAGTGCAAGCCCCACCCGCGGGGCCGAACACACACCGAGCACACACATGACCCGTCCACCACTAGAGGAGGACGTTGGTTTCCATTAACAGCTTGCATGCAACCTATTAAGTACTCGTCCCTCCCACTGCGAAGAAGTCAATCCTCCATGGGAGGGGCCTAACACTAACTAAATTCTAACCTATGTATATGCATAGCCTGGGTGCGGCTAATCAAATAAAATCGAAAATTGAAAATTGCGCAAAAGGTGGATCAGCGCAACACCAGGCCGCCTCCGAATGGCCTCCATCAGAGATACGCTGAGCCCCCCCAGGAACTACAAACGCACCTTGAACCCAAACAGAAGCTCTGCATATACACCAAAAGCATGGCTGTTAAGTGGGAGCAGCTGACCAAAAACGAATTACATTAGTACATAGCAAAGAAATGAACAGCGCTACCTAAAAACAGACCAGCGCCCACCCGCAAAAGAGTGCAAGCCCTACCTGCGGGGCCGAACACACACCGAGCACACACATGACCCGTCCACCACTAGAGGAGGACGTTGGTTTCCATTAACAGCTTGCATGCAACCTATTAAGTACTCGTCCCTCCCACTGCGAAGAAGTCAATCCTCCATGGGAGGGGCCTAACACTAGCTAAATTCTAACCTATGTATATGCATAGCCTGGGTGCGGCTAATCAAATAAAATCGAAAATTGAAAATTGCGCAAAAGGTGGATCAACGCAACACCAGGCCGCCTCCGAATGGCCTCCATCAGAGATACGCTGAGCCCCCCCAGGAACTACAAACGCACCTTGAACCCAAACAGAAGCTCTGCATATACACCAAAAGCATGGCTGTTAAGTGGGAGCAGCTGACCAAAAACGAATTACATTAGTATTCCATTAACAGCTTGCATGCAACCTATTAAGTACTCGTCCCTCCCACTGCGAAGAAGTCAATCCTCCATGGGAGGGGCCTAACACTAACTAAATTCTAACCTATGTATATGCATAGTATACGAGTACTTAATAGGTTGCATGCAAGCTGTTAATGGAAGTATGCATATACATAGGTTAGAATTTAGTTAGTGTTAGGCCCCTCCCATGGAGGATTGACTTCTTCGCAGTGGGAGGGACGAGTACTTAATAGGTTGCATGCAAGCTGTTAATGGAATATGCATATACATAGGTTAGAATTTAGTTAGTGTTAGGCCCCTCCCATGGAGGATTGACTTCTTCGCAGTGGGAGGGACGAGTACTTAATAGGTTGCATGCAAGCTGTTAATGGAAACCAACATCCTCCTCTAGTGGTGGACGGGCCATGTGTGTGCTCGGTGTGTGTTCGGCCCCGCGGGTGGGGCTTGCACTCTTTTGCGGGTGGGCGCTGGTCTGTTTTTAGGTAGCGCTGTTCATTTCTTTACTATGTACTAATGTAATTCGTTTTTGGTCAGCTGCTCCCACTTAACAGCCATGCTTTTGGTGTATATGCAGAGCTTCTATTTGGGTTCAAGGTGCGTTTGTAGTTCCTGGGGGGGCTCAGCGTATCTCTGATGGAGGCCATTCGGAGGCGGCCTGGTGTTGCGCTGATCCACCTTTTGCGCAATTTTCAATTTTCGATTTTATTTGATTAGCCGCACCCAGGCTATGCATATACATAGGTTAGAATTTAGTTAGTGTTAGGCCCCTCCCATGGAGGATTGACTTCTTCGCAGTGGGAGGGACGAGTACTTAATAGGTTGCATGCAAGCTGTTAATGGAAACCAATGTCCTCCTCTAGTGGTGGACGGGTCATGTGTGTGCTCGGTGTGTGTTCGGCCCCACGGGTAGGGCTTGCACTCTTTTGCGGGTGGGCGCTGGTCTGTTTTTAGGTAGCGCTGTTCATTTCTTTGCTATGTACTAATGTGATTCGTTTTTGGTCAGCTGCTCCCACTTAACAGCCATGCTTTTGGTGTATATGCAGAGCTTCTGTTTGGGTTCAAGGTGCGTTTGTAGTTCCTGGGGGGGCTCAGCGTATCTCTGATGGAGGCCATTCGGAGGCGGCCTGGTGTTGCGCTGATCCACCTTTTGCGCAATTATCACCTAAAGATGACTCAGCTGTGGGATTAGGATGCCACCAGTACAGAGTTTGCTCAGGAATGGCAGCAGGCAGGTGTAAGTGCATCTACATGCACAGTGAGGCAAAGACTTTTGGAGAATGGCTTGGTGTCATGAAAGGCAGCAAAGAAGATAGTTCCAAGAAAAACATCGGGGTGGAGGCTAAAATTCTGCAAAAAGATAAGTGATTGGACTGCTGAAGACAGGGTTAAGGTTATTTTCTCTGATAAAGCACCTTTCTGAATGCTTGGGACATCTGGCAAAATGATTGCCAGGAAATTCCCCAGACCTTAACCCAATTGTGAACTTGTGATCAATCCTCAAGAGGTGGGTAGACAAACAAATTCTGACTCCAAGTATTGATTATGAATGTTTTAGGCAGCCATCTATCAGGGTTTGGCCAAGACGTATATTGACGGCATGCTAGGTTGGATTGTAGAGGTTCCACGGTGTCGTGGTGGAACTGTTACCCTGGTTAATGCACCGTATCTAGTCTTTTTTCTTTGACTGCAGATACAAATTAGCAGGACTGAAAAGAAGTAGGGTTCACACACTTATTGAATACAGCTTGGTATACAACTCTGAATACCCTACATACACTAACATATTAAAAATGTCTGCTATTAAATATATTGTTGTTTTCTAACTATTTAGGCGTATTTAAAAAGGTGCATCAAAATGGGTGCCGACTTACCGGTTAGTAGAATAATGGTAAATGTAACGATATTTTGCCATCTAATATTACCATTAGTAGAATATTGGTAAATTGAATGATACTTTACTACCTACTTTTATTATTAGTAGAATATCTGTAAATTTACTGATATTGTACTATGTACTTTTACTGTTAGTAGAATATTGGTAAATTTACTGTCATTCTACTATAACTTAACTGGTACCTAACCCTTACATTAACCCTCCCTTACCTACGTCTAACATTAACCTTCCCCATACCTATGCCTAACACAAACCACCCACCTACTTCTCCTAACATTAACCTTTGGTAACTACGGTATAGTGGAACTCTGGCGCCCAACATATCTGCTAATTATCCTATGCAGGCGTTCCACTGTATTATGGCGGAACTTCGGCTTTTGCTATACCTGCTAATTGTCCCATGCCCAAATTCTGTATAGCGGAACTCCGGCGCCTGCCGTAGCTGCTACTTATGCCATGCCCAAATTACCACCACGGTCCAGCCATAGCTGCATAGCTGCCATAGCTGCAATCTGTGTCAACATCAAAAGGATCAGATGCAAAGTGTGCCCAGATTAACTGATACATCCCTTGGGTGATGTCACATTATAGTAAAGGGTTGCTGAAAGATATGCAGCGTTTTTGTGGTTGCAATGGCACACATGCACATACTGTATCATCACAGGCAGTCAGGCCATTTTAAACCCAATTGCCTAATGTTTGGTTATTACTGGAATATCATATATAATTGTAAATCATTACCTGCCTTAGGAGTTAAAATGCATTGCTAGAAAAAAATCATCTTTATCTTCAGCTTGCAGTCACATAATCGTGGCTGGACTTGTTTCTTCTGCTTGCACCACCAGGTTTCTTCCTTCACTCTGTTGGACTCTGGAATTCGGGGTAAAACCTCCTACTGTAGTCCTCTACTGGAGAAGAGGGTGAGTGGCAGTCCATCCAACATGGGAAGAAAGGGGCTTTGTGTCATTGACCAGTGACTCAATATTTAGCCTCTCGAAGGATGGAGCTGCCAAGCTTATATGTCTGGACAAACCGAGGCTCTACATAATTGCCCAAGGAAGCAGGTATATCTGCAAAACGCTTTGCATGTGGAGTGGTTGTTGCCATTTTTTAATAAAGAATCACTTTTTGAAATGTACACTACCTGTGTCCGAATTTATGGAGATAAGTCCACCACTACCTCTTTTTTAAACTTTTTAAAATTGTTTTATTCTCATTGGCCCCTCTGTATCATTGATCTCAATGACTCTCGCAAAAACTGCTTTTTATCAATAGACACAACTTTGCATTAAGAAGTAACAAATAAATATGGACAGCGAGGAGAGGGCCAGCGCACACCATAGCCAGCTGCATCTGAAATGACCAACAACTCATGTGCAGCACCTCTAATAAGCTATCTGCACACTTTGCATTCAAATCAGATGTAAGTGTCCAGTATATTATACTTTGCATGCAAACTATAGTGGAAGCCAACGTTCCTCCATAGCATAATAAATGTAGCATTTGTTTTGGACACAGGGAATTCATTTTCAGCCTAATAGAGGTGGTGCATGCCTGAGCCATTAACCAGTCAATTGCAGCATGTTTTTAGGGATGCACAACCCCCCCCCCCTTTCCATAGCAAATAAATATGGCTCTGTCTGCAATTAAGATTTATGCCTATAATACATTTCTAATGATAAACATATTTTCCCTGCATAGCCTGGTATTCAGAGGATAGGTTTACCTTTATGATTATCTTTCTGTCTGCTAACTTCAATATTCTACATTTATTGTGCAGACCTTGGCAATGGTTCAGAAAGCATCACACAGCAGAATAGAACATATGTCAATGACCCTCTGTGATGCAAAGTGGCTTTAATTACATAGCAGTCAATAGAACTGCCATTCAGCAATTGACAACCTAAATTAGATTTTATGTTAATTTAACAAAGCTTTTTCATTCAACTGTTGACTAGAACAAGAACAGGTGTGGTAAATTAGATTTCATATTTACTTGGCGTTATTATTCCAAACTGATGTGCTTCCTACTGTCAGAGCTAGAGGAAGAGCTTGTTTATTAATATTTTAGTTAAGCAAATAGCTATTAGAGATTGTCTTGCTGTACTAGGATTATGCTAATGATGCCATCTACTACAGCGCTTAAAGAGAATCTGTATTGTTAAAATCGCACAAAAGTAAACATACCAGTTCGTTAGGGGACATCTCCTATTACCCTCCGACACAATTTCGCCGCTCCTCGCCGCATTAAAAGTGCTTAAAAACAGTTTTAAAAAGTTTGTTTATAAACAAACAAAATGGCCACCAAAACAGGAAGTAGTTATCATCCCAAATAGACCAAAATTCATCTACAGAAAGGCCCAAAATTTAAAACAAATACTTGCACCGAGCTGTGTGGAGCCAAAAAAGACGCCACGCATGCAGGGGTGGCAAACAGCGGGGTTTTTTCCATGCAGGGCATGTAAGGCCTGCAGGGAGACAAATGGGGTAAAAACCAATAGGGTGGTATCATTCAGTAATGGGAGGAGCTTCAAGATTCAGGAATTCATCACCTGTAATGACCGTTTTGTCGTATACCTTGCCTGGTGCAGATGTGGATGGCAGTATATAGGTAGGACCACCCGAACCCTCAAGGAGAGAATGGGGGAGCATGTCCGCAACATTAAGAAAGGATATCCCAATCATGGGGTATCAGCCCATTTTGGCAGTCATCATGACTGCAACCCCAAAGAATTATCCTTCTGTGGACTTCAGAAAATCATACCTAACTGGAGGGGGTGTAACAAACTTAAAAGGGTATCGCAGGAAGAAACTAGGTGGATCCACAGGATGGGTACACTTAGACCTGATGGCCTCAATATAGACATCGACTTGGGCTGTTTTCTAGGTGATTAGGAGTGTGATGTGTGTGCATGCACTCCGGACCTGGTATGGCCAAAGTCGGTCGGATCATGGTGGTATTAGGGGTGCATGTGTCTTCATGCACTCCTGTCCTGGAGGGTTCAATAATGTTCATGGTGCAAAAGGGGTGTAGGTGTATTCATGCATCTCTGTCCTGGAGGGTATATTGATGTTCATGGTGACCATAAGAATGAGCTGGAGTTGGTTTGAAACAATGTTTTTTTTGGGGACAACATGGTGAATGGGGTGTGCATGGATGTGTGGGTGTCCTATCCTGACATCCTGGCCGGGAAAGCCTACAGGTTTTGGATGGAGGGTAGATGGGGGTGGGGGTAGAGGGGAGATGTATAGCATCACATATAACCTGGCGGATGGCAGGAGTGGTTTACCACACACCACATGCAACCCCAAAGAAAGTTGTATGGAGATAATTATTTTTAGCACACAGATGTATTGTAGTATGCATTAATTGAGGGACCTCTCACCTCTAAGAGGGTACCGTATAATGTTTTTTATTTTTTTAGGATTTTTAATCTTAATGATTGTATTAATAGGATAGCCTTAGTAGATGTGGCTTGCATTGGCATTTAAACTTGGTGCAATATGTAAATCGAACACTAGATGGCGGGTTTGCAGGCTTTTGGGAAGTTTGGAGGGAGCATGCGCGAGATGTGCATTGTCCCATAAGTATTCCCGCAGTACGCATCAGGCTCCATGCCCCTGATGAGTCACTGTGTGACGAAATCGATAGGGCGGAGCCTGATGCGGAAGCGGGACTGAGGCTACACGGACTGGCGTGGAGGCGGCGAAGCGGTACGCGGAAGGGAATCCACCACACACCGAGCGCGCGGCGGTGATGGGAGAGAGCCCGGCGGATCTGTAGCCGGCCAGCCCTGGCCATCCATACGGGGGAGAGCCCGTTTTAAAAACTCTAGGCGATTTTATCCTTTTGGAGCATGTGAGTGCAATATGTTTTAAATAAATACATTTTTTATACGGTATCAAACTATGTGGAGTTTTCTTTGAGGCGATTGACATTGAAGAAACCTTCTGGGATTAAAGTGGATTTTTGATGTGGTCGGAAAGGTGGGGGACGACCTGGGAACTGTCCCAAGGCTCATACTGACCTGGTGGTCAGTCAATTCGGTGAGTGGCACACAAAGGGTGCTGGTGGTGGTTAATGCCTGAGACTTTGATTCTGCTGGAACTTATTATATTCGTCCTTTGAACTGGAGATATCTACAACTGATTGTGGACTATATTTAACATCAAGGACTCATTTGTTTTGTCTGCTATAATTTGCCTGTATTTCTATATGTGCTAACATCTACACGTGTACCTTGAGCGCCACCTCTTGGGTAAAAAAAAAACAGGAAGTAGGTTGATGTACAGTATGTCCACACATAGAAAATACATCCATACATAATCAGGCTGTATACAGCCTTCCTTTTGAATCTCAAGAGATCATTTGTGTGTTTCTTTCCCCCTGTTCTCATGCACTGAAGTTTCAGGCTGCTTGTTTCTTCCTGCAAACAGCTTTGCCCTTGTCTGTAATTCTTCAGTATGTGAAAGCCCAGCCAGCTCAGAGGACGATTTATCCAGCTTGTAAAAGATAAGAGAGAAGAGAGAAGCTGCTCTAATCCTAAATAACACACAGGCAGTGTGCATAGAGGGGCCTGGAAGGGGGAGTTCATAGCAGAACCACAACACTGAAGAACTTGGCAGCCTTCCAGACACAGGCCGACAAGTCTGACAGGGGAAAGATACATTGATTTATTACAGAGACAGTGATAGTATAAAGTGCTGCAGTAAGCCAGAACACATTAGAATAGCTTTTTGAACTTGTAGGATGATAAAAAACAGGATGTAATTTTTGTTACGGAGTCTCTTTAAAGCACACCTTGTATTAAAGAGCCATGGAGACTGCTATTTTCACCTTCTTCAAAAAAGCAAAAAACAAAAACCCTCCCCCTATCACAAAATTTTTTTGAATGCTTACCCTGTGCATTCAATACATCCACTTCTCTGGCATTTGGGCTTTACTGAGGATTAATGAAGCAGGTTAATCTGTGTCAGGGGCGTCTCTAGCCATTTTGTCACTCCAGGCGAGAAATCCTGTGGCACCCCCCCCCCCCCGTGATTGCCCCCAGTCCCATACCCCGCACCCCTCATGGTGAACACCACTCCTGTGGTGAACCCCACCCCCAAGACCCCCGAAAATCATAATGCAGCAGCGTTTCACCAGAAAATGTACTTATTGCGGCATGGGTTCACCAGAAAATAGTTGTTATGCAGCAGAGCGTTTCACCATAAAATATACTTATTGCAGCATGCACTCACACACACCACACACAGTACACACACACACACACACACACACACACACACACACACACACACACACACACACACACACACACACACACACACAGTGTACACACACACACACACACACACAGTACACAGACTGCACACAACATACACACTATACACAGTACACACACACACACACTCTAGACATGCACAGCACAGTACACACACTACACACACACACACACACACACACACACACACACACACACACACACACACACACACACACACACTGCACACAACATACACACACACAGTACACACACTGCACACAACATACACACTATACACAGTACACACACACACACACTTTAGACACGCACAGCACAGTACACACACACTACACACACACACACACACACACACACACACACACACACACACACACACACAGCACACAACATACACACACACAGTACACACACTGCACACAACACACACACACACACACACACACACACACACACACACACACACACACACACACAGAGAGAGCACACTATACACAGCACACAGTAGACATACACTATACACATACAGAGATAGGAGGAGTGGAGTGAGACTGAGAATAGCCTGAGATGGAGCAGTTTATCTGTATTGCAGTCCCACATTACACAGAGACTAGTTGCTGGTAATAGGACTGCTGTCCCTGCCAATCTCTTACACAAGTCAGCAAGCAGCCCTCCTGGAGTCTAGGGACTGTCAAAACTTTTCAACCTGTTTAAGACCTTATCTGCACATGCAGTCATTATAACAATGGGGAGAGACCAGACAGATTTTTTCCCACTGACCCTCCAGACGAGTTCTACATCATGCTGTGTATATTTACCAGCTAGCCTGCCCTCTAATTGCACTTTTATCAGCTAGCCTAGTATTTTACATTGCCTTACATCAACAAACCTGAATACAGCAGACACAGGACCAACCCTAAATCATTGAATGAAAGGCGGCCTGGGGGGAAGTCAATGCCTGGCTGCTACACAGTCTCTACATCCACGCAGTTAGCAGTAGCAGAGAGAGAGGGACTGAATTCTCAGGAGTCGGACTCAGGAGCTGATGATGCTGTACTCCTCGGATCCCTGACTAGGATGAGTGACTTCTCTCACTGACTCATTCATTACTGTGGTTCTTTGAATCATTGAGCTGAAGTCCAGTCAGCCCCGCTGCTGCTGCTGCTGTGTAAACTGACACCTGAGTCAGCTGAGAGGCATTTCCTCTCTCACTACTCAGTGCAGAAGCGCCCTTGCCTCTTCCTGTCGCCTTAGGCGAAAATTTATAGCTGCCTAATGGCTCGGACGCCTCTGATCTGTGTGTATGATCTCAGCACAGAGCCTCTGGAGCACCACTCAAAATACAGTGCTGAGCACAGGTGGTGCATTACTATAGCACAGTCTCCAGTGAGTAATGGGTAACATAGGTCAGTCATATCTTAAAAAACATATACTTTATTGGATACATAATTAAAATACACTCCTCCTCCTTCATTTAGAGTCCTCCTGTCTCCATCCTCGGGGCGTCTCTTTCCCTGTGATCCAGTGAAATGTATGTAAGTATGTATGTGCCTGCGGGGAATGGAGAAGAGCGCCTAATTCTGTTTGAGGGTTGGAGGTGAAGAAACTATTTTTTCTAGAACCGGTCCTGCACACAGAGAGTGGTAGTATTTTTTCCCTGATCGCTACTCACCTCCCTCCATCTGCAAAGGTTTGTGACCCATGCTGTACTTTGCAACAATCTTTGGGCATTTGAGCAAGTAGCTGATCATGTATATCTACAGTATCTGCTGTCTAATTTCTGTGGCATCCAAAACCATTGTCTAAAGCACCCAAGAACAACTATAAAAGAAGTACTCCATTTATTTTGCCAGTATTACGCTTTTGCACACACACTAGAAATATTTTAATGTTGGCTGGATGTACATTTTTTGCAACTTGTAAGGAATTTGCTCCTCATCTATAGCATTTTTGCCACAGTTTTAACAGATTTCACTATAAAAATATATCTTGTTGTCATCAGTAGGGATGCTCATTCGGATTTCGCCGAATTGAAATTTCCGAATTACCGATCAGAAATCAGAGAACGGTACTCGGAAATCGGATTTCTGCAGAAATACTGCATTACTGCAATTCGGTAATATTAGCCCAATCACAGAACTCAGAGCAGTGGACCAATCAGAGAATGCAGAAACAGCTCGAAAGTATTTGGTCAGAGAATGCAAATTTTTTTTTTAAATAAACCCACACTACTCGGAAATCGGAAACCAATCGGAAATCCGTGAAATCTGTAATCGGCATTGGCGGAAATCGGAATTTTTGCAGAATCAGAAATCGACATTTCCGATCATCCCTAGATCGGCATTACTTTTGCAGGAATGCTGTGAAAATTCAACAAAACATCTATGTAAATAAACTTTAACAAGGCTAAAGGTTCCTACACACCTTTGACTGATGTTACCTGCCAGGATAGGAATGCGATCCACTTGGGCACGTTCGGTGGGCTGGGCTGTATAGACACAAAGTCAGCTATATAGCTCACAAAGTGATCTGTTGCTACATGGGGGGATGACAGAGCGGTGTGTATGTGACGTCACGTGGCGAGCGGGGGAGCCACAGTGGAGTTGGCAGTCGCTTAGCCAATGCACAGGCAGCCTCTATGCATTCAGGCAATGTGGATGTCTCTAAGACACATGCCAGATTAAAGTCACTTGAGGAGACCAATAACCGCCTCTGAGGATAATTCAGCGTGTGTTCAGCAGCCTCGACCCCTGACCACTGCCCAGCCAGCCATCTGCCAATAGCTCCCATACCGTGTGACGTCCCAACTGCACTGCTCTGTCACCAATCCACCCCCCCCCCGTATTGCAACAGAACACGTCATCTGGGCCTATAGGCTAATTATATGTACGAACCTTCCAGTCCAAGGACATCGCCCAATGGACCAGGTGCTGACCCCTGTTGGGCAACATCAATGTAGCATGGGTATGGGCTTTTGTGCCTGGTACACATGATGTAATTTTCATGTCAAATCAATGGGACATTTCCTGCATGTTTGATCTGCTTCCGATCAAGAAAGAGAGTGATTTTGAGATGAGTACTGCACAAAACTGATCAGTTTTCTCGATCGGAAGTAAATCAGATGTGTTCCAAAATATCAAACAATCTAAAAATTTCCCATCGAGGTGACAGGCAAAGTCCATTGTATGTACCAGGCATAAAGCACAGTGAGGTGAATGGCAATTTAAAGAAAATCTAAAACAAAAAAGTGTTGCAGATATCTTGATCAAGAATTCTGATTGGTTGTTCAGAACAGCTTTTCCACATTTGCACCAGTTTTTCTCTGATTTTCCATGCACTGGTTTTAATAATACTTTCTAATATAGAACAGAATTACTGATGTTCTTTGTATGTACATTCCCTAAGACACGAAGCTGCACAGTATGGTGAGTACTCACTTCTCTGCACTTCTCTTACCTGAAAGCTGCAGATGTTATTAGCGGTGACTGTGAATTTAGTATTACAATATGACATTAACCTAGACACAGACTCGACAGAAACATGCTAGCTACATTATCTAATTAATAAAGAGCTTTATTTCCAAGTGCCCTTTCCTTGGAGTCAGATGTAAATATGTACCTGTCACATGTGTGCCCCAGTATAACAGCTGAGCAGCACATATCTGGCTGTGACATTACCCATGTTTTGATAATATGTAATCAAAACATCCCTCACAAAACCAATCAGAATCATTTGCTTGAAGCATGACTTTCATTCCAGGCCTATGTGTAATATTTATCAGTGGTGTAATAGGCCACTGCAGAGAATGGATGACTTGAGGTAAAGTCTAGGTGTTTAAAGCAAACCTGAAGCAAAAATAAACTCATGAGATAATGTGTAGTACAGCTCAGTGGCATAGCTAAGGAGCTGTGGGCCCCGATGCAAGTTTGACATTGGGGCCCCCCAAGCACTCTATGCATAACAATTGATATGACGCACCAAAACCTGCCAATGGCAACTACAGTGTCAGAGGTGCAAGAAGGGGGTGGGGAACAGTTTGTTAATGATTACCACTATTCAAAGTATTGACACATATTGGTATATTGATCAAAACCTGAAAAACCCATAGTCTAAGCAAAATTAATTGTAATAACGGGATGAAATTCAGGTTTCAAAATCTACAAAAACAATGCCACAGCACGGATAACTGCCATATAAAAAAATAACTTTTATTATTCATACATATAAAACACACCTACAAACCCCCAAAATAAAATGCCCTCTAATAGGGTGCTACCAGTGAGAGTCCCACAGTGCGCACTGTAATATTAAAAAAAGGCGAACATAATCGCCTAAACACCTGGTCTGAGGCATCTGATGAAAAAACATCCATGCAGATATGTCCATCAAAGAAATATATAGGTTTATATCAGTGAGTTACTGGTTGAATATCAACAAAAAATGATGATGATCCAGAACTTGCAAAAGTCCATGTACTGTGTGCCTATTCTGCTATATTGCACAAATCACCATATAAACGGCCTTAGCTGGTGTAAGATTCATAAATTATTGTCCGTATGCTGCCAACTGTGCCTTTTTGTGTACAGCCATGAGTATAACAGAGCCAAAAATCAATTAGAACGGTCGCACCATATTTGCCACCCTTTCGCGGTGGAATCGCTGGATACTTCCAGTAAATGATAAATAGATCTTGCTTCACCACTCTGGCGACGTCTCACCTTGCGGTTATCAAAGCTCCATGTTGTACTCTCGGCTGCCTTAATACGGTAGATGCAGTCCCAGTCGGTGTAAAAATCACCACGGTCCCACTGTTCAGGCACTGTAGCAGCACATCCCAAGCATGCAGTGTGGGGCTGTCACACGTGTCGACCTGTTTCACCAGACACGCCGGGTTTTTCAAGACCGCACCAAATATGGCACACCAAAACCTGACAATTGAAACTACTATGTCAGAGGTGCAAGAAGGGGATGGGGAACAGTTTGTTAATGATTACCACTATTCAAAGTATATATAGAAGTGATTATTATGAGCACAGGACTAATCAATAGAGAGCTAATACTATAGTTGAGGGACGGCCCTTCAGGTTCTCTCTGGCCCAAGGGCCCCGATGCGGTCGCAACCTCTGCAACCGCTACAGCTACGCCCCTGGTACAGCTAAGAAATATAACATTGGTAGCAAAGAAAAGAGTGTCATGTTGTTTTCCAGTACAGGAAGAGTTAAAAATTTAATTTGTTAACTATGCAAAAGGGCTTGTTTGAGCCAACTAGGTTGAATACAGTCCTGTTTTCTGAAGCATGTAAACAGCTAATAACAGTAATTGACAGCTTGGGATAAGGTTTCACTGCAGGAAAGTTCAAGTGTCATTATTTCTGCCTTGTTTTACAGCTTAACCACTTGAGGACCGCGGTGTTAAACCCCCCTAAAGACCAGGCCATTTTTTGCTTAATTGGCTTTAAGGCACAGCTGCAGGGCCGCACAACACAGCACACAAGTGATCCCCCCCCTTTTCTCCCCACCAACAGAGCTTTCTGTTGGTGGGGTATGATCACATGATCACCCTCCAGATTTAAATTTTTTTTATAAATATTTATGTGCTTTATTTTTGATTAAATTTGCCTATATTTTTATACTCTCCCTCCCTCCCTCCCCGCCAGCCAATCAGCGTAATCAGCTGTCATAGGCTTCAACCAATCACAGCCGATCACTTCCCTGCTTCTGGAGGGGACAGCTGTGTCACACAACTGTCCCCAGTACAGCACTGCCTTACATTGCAGCGCTGTACAGCAATATAAGACGGCGCCATTTAACAGTCTAGGCGATCGCCGCTGGGAGACTGAAGGTGGAGCGGGACACACGCGATCGCCCCCAAACCACACCCCAAGGACCTTACGCCGGCGATCAGCGTTAGGCGGTCCTGGGGCTGCCACTGTGTTAGGCGGTCCTGGGGCTGCCACTGCATTAGGCGGTCCTGGGGCTGCCACTGCGTTAGGCGGTCCTGGGGCTGCCACTGCGGTCAGCTAAAGGTTAAAAGACACAGTGTGGTTTTAAAACTGCAACTGTGATAGTACTGTAGGATACAATGAAAAATATGAGACTCTTTTCTTTGCTACTAATGTTCTATTCATTATCTGTACTACACATACAATTCATTATATCATAAGTTTTTTTTTCCGCTTCAGAATTGCTTTAATATGTGAAGCAAATACACTACGGGATACTTTGTCTCAGGGGGTAGCTGAACTTGTCACAGTTGATCCATTGTCTTAAGTTTTGAGGCCAAAAAGATAAATCATAAATAATGAACAGCAGCCTAGAAGTGTTTTGGAAATGCGTATTTCAGAAGTTCCACTTGTGCAACAGAACGACCAGTGGGAATTAGGACATCATACGGCACACACTGACATGTGCAGTTTCACTGGTATGGGGTCAGTTCAGGTGTGCTTTGATAAATGAGTACAGTAAAGCATGGTTCAGTTACAATGTTACGTGCAAATTATTGTGCTATGATTCTCTACCCAGTTCTGTCGCCTGTTAGCCAGTCTTGTCAGTCGAAGTCCTGTCAGTCTTGTTTACCCAGTTAGTTCTATACCCTTTCAGTCAGTCATGTAAGTCGTAGTCCTGGCAGTCACAGCCCTGTTAGTCTTGTTTGCTCAGTCAGTTCTGTCACCTGCTATTTCTTTCCTCTTGTCTACAATATCAGTCCTTCTCTTTAGTCTTTCTTGCTAGTCCTTTACTCAAGTCCACCCTGCCTGTCCTTCTATCCAGTCTGCCCAGCCAGTCCTTTTACCCGTCCTGTCAATTCTCCCTTTCCACACTGCATGGTTCCGCTCTCCTGTTTTTTCCCATCATTAGTGAAGCAATCCCGAGGGTCATGACTTATTGGTTATCAGGCAGAAAAGTAAAAGTTACCTGGCACCCACTATGATTGAAGGACCATCAATCTTTGCAGGGTGTCTAGTGAGGACCTGTGGCTGTCACTTAGATGCCCACACCAACCACTAGTGCCTGAGATCAACAGGGCCCTGACAAGAATAAAAGCTTATACCACCCCGCACAACTGCACATCACAGAGGTGCAAAGTATAATCTCTTATGTAGGTATATATTTATACACTATATGACAATGGAGATATAAAAGCTATAGTTCATTGTGCACATGCAGGGATAATATGATCTATTGCTCACCTCATCAAGCATAATCTTCAGAGATACAGCCAGTCTGTGGTATAGATCTTGGATGATGTCCAACCATACCTTAACCTTCTGCCGCCCGCGTCACGCCAGTGGGCCTGGCTGCGGCGGCAGCCCCAGGACCGCCTAACGCCAATTGGCGTAAAGTCCTGGGGCTCTGTTTTGCATGAGATCGCGCGCATGGTGCGCGCGCATCTCATGCTCGGAGGGCGGAGCTCCGCCCCGCCTTCAGTCTCCGAGCGGCTATTGCCGCTCGGGAGACTGTTAGACGGCGATCACGCCGTCTATTTACTAGGTGCAGCGCTGCGATGAGCAGCAGCGCTTCACTGGGGACAGCCGTGTGACACGGCTGTCCCCATGGGGGACAAGAGAGCGATCGGCTCTCATAGGCAGAAGCCTATGACAGCCGATCGCCATAATTGGCTGGCTGTGAGGAGGGAGGGAGGGAGGGAGGGAAGGGATTTAAAGAAACAGGGGTTTTTAAAGAAAAAAAACAAACAATAATATTTATTTTAAAAAAAATAAACATGGGGGGAGCGATCAGACCCCACCAACAGAGAGCTCTGTTGGTGGGGAGAAAAGGGGGGGGGGATCACTTCTGTGCTTGGCCTTAAAGCTGCAGTGGCCAATTTTGCTAAAAATGGCCTGGTCACTAGGGGGGTTTAGCCCTGCAGTCCTCAAGTGGTTAAAAGACTCAAACACTAATTTACAGGACCATTTACGTGGGAATACGGTCACCCTGCTGGTTTTTCTCCAGTATACAGTGTTTTACTATAAAATTGCCCTCACATGTGTTATATTTTACATGGTTACTTTTCAGATAAGAGACAGATTGTTTGTTATAATACATATATTTGCATTAGGCTGCTGTGCAAATAAATTAAGGAGTCTTTTGTTTCAGCTCTGGAATCGGTATTAATTGTACAGGAAAACACTCACAGTGTCAGAATTTAATTTATGTAATTTAATTGTTCGCTCATTATGCTGGTACAATTGCCTCATTACATAGAATAAATGAGCACCAATTATATTGAAGGACTGTAGTTTTTCCCTGCTAGTATAAAATTATTTTTAGAAACTAAACGTGAAAATACATCATACTTTGTAGAAAATGCTAAATGGTTAAATTAATGCATTCCTTGGGTTTATTAATTGAATATTTAGGAAAAGTTATCTGTGAAATTCAGTCTGTTAGTTTAATAATTTACTATAGATTAGAAATCTATCTTTAATGTTTTGATGATTTCACCACTAATGCTTTGCATTTCAACTGCCTTTTCTGGGTACCTAACAATACTTTTGCTAGATGTTCAACATTAGAGATGGCCCGAACCTCCGATTTTCGGTTCGCGAACCGGGTTCGTGAACTTCCGCAAAAGTTCAGTTCGCGCGAACTTTCGCGAACCGCAATAGACTTCAATGGGGAGGTGAATTTTGAAAACTAGAAACACTTATGCTGGCCAGAAAAGTGATGGAAAAGATGTTTCAAGGGGTCTAACACCTGGAGTGGGGCATGGATGAGTGGGTTAGACGCCAAAAGTCCCAGGAAAAAAATCTGATGCAAAGCAGCGTTTTAAGGGCAGAGTTCACATTGAATGCTAAATTGCAGGCCTAAAGTGCTTTAAAATGTCTTGCATGTGTATACATCAATCAGGGACTGTAATTAGAGTACTGCTTCACACTGACACACCAAACTCACTCTGTAACGCACTGCAAACAGCTGTTTGTGACGGCCATGCTGGACTGGTGCGCACCATGGCCAGAGTGCAGGCCGTGGCAGTTTTCAAGCCCATATGGTCGCCGGGCTGTGGTAGCTCAATGATAGAACAACAGTGACTGTCAGGTAGGTATATGCAGTGATGGGTATTATAATGTGCACCTGTCACACACAGACAGGTACCGGACAGGCTCAGTGACACTGCGTGCGCTCACATAAGTAGGTGGGTGCACTGACGTGAACAACAGGTAGTAGGTATATGAAGTGATGGGTATTACAATGTGCACCTGTCACACACAGACAGGTACCGGACAGGCTCAGTGACAGTGCGTGCGCTCACGTAGGTAGGTGGATGCACTGAAGTGAACAAAAGATAGTAGTAGGTATATGCAGTGATGGGTATTACAATGTGCACCTGTCACACACACAGGTAGTCACTGAATGTGTTGGGCCTGGCAGTGGCACACACAGTAGGAATTACCAAGGCTGTCTATGCAACACAAGTGTCAGTGGGACACACACACACAAAAAAATTAAAAATAGATCACAAGAACAAGATTAGCTCTCAAAAGAGCTGTTGAGGGGTGCTTTTTTAGCAATAACAATCAACCAGGAGCAAGTTAACAAGCCTACAAGAGCCTGACTAAGCTTTCCCTATGAGAGTCTGCAGCAGCTATCCCTTCTCTAATTACTGTGGGCACACGAGTGAGTCCAATGCCTGTCGCTGCCTGCCTTTTATAAGGGGGGGGGGGGCTACAATGTGCCTGCTGACTGTGATGTAGAGGGTCAAAGTTGACCCTCATGATGCACTGTGGGGGACGAACCAAACTTCTGGAAAAGTTTGCGGTTCGCGAACCCCGGAAGTTCGGCTGGAACCGTTCGCCGGCGAACCGTTTGGGCCATCTCTATTCAACATATCTTGTCAGTCACAAGTTATTTTTTTACAATATTGTAATTGTATACGTTTCTGAAAAATTAATACATTTTAGCAAAAAAATATATAAATAACTAAATAAAATAATAAAAGTGCTAAAATAACCAAATTTGAAATAAAAAGCAATTCTGTAGTACAATTGCAATTATAAAGTGTAACGGTAATTGTTGAAAATGCCCCATTGCCACCCTTAATTCCCTAAAGACGAGTATGTATTATGTTGATTTCAAAGATCTCACCAGCACACCACAGTTCAAAGCACACCTTTATTGTGCCAGTATCCACAGAAAATTCCAACAATTGTTTCGGGGGCCGCACAGGGTCCCCCTTTCTCAAGGCATATGGCTACATCGCACATTCCATGACAATTCCTTCATATACACTCCTACTACCCAATACCCCACCCGAAAGCTGTGACCTCACAAATGACATCATGGTTATTAACATAGATAAACACAATCTCTATTGCCCAATTCCAAATCATCTATGGACTGTTCGTGTCAAATGCATATCTCAACATATGTTTACTGTAGTTTGTTAACTGCACCTACCGTCATCAGGTGCACCCAGATCGCCGCTGGTACGTGGCTGTCCTAATTGAATGCATTCAAACTTCCTGTACCTTCCCCCCCGTCCGTTATCTGTTCATCATGTTTCCAGCACACCGCTGGTGCTGCCCGTGGGTGTGGCCTGCGTTTCGTAACCGCATGATGACGCGTACGCGGCTCCCAGGTCGCATGCGTCACGCGTCTTGGCGTCACAAGCCGCATGCGTGGTGTGCTGGGAACTTGGGTGGGCGTGCCTCAGTACCCGCCTCCGCCCCCATTCAGCCCGAACGATCGTTCGGGGAGACTAAGGCGGGCGCATCCCAGTGTGGCACCGCCCCCCTCTCTCACCATGGAGACCTTGCGAGCATTCACAAGGAGAGACCAGGGTGGGTCCGTCCATCGACGCTGCACCGCCCCCATCTCTCCCAACGTGTCGCCATGGTTACCGCGGTAACCATGGCGACGCGTTGGGAAAGATGGGGGCGGTGCAGCGTCGATGGACGGACCCACCCTGGTCTCTCCTTGTGAATGCTCGCAAGGTCTCCATGGTGAGAGAGGGGGGCGGTGCCACACTGGGATGCGCCCGCCTTAGTCTCCCCGAACGATCGTTCGGGCTGAATGGGGGCGGAGGCGGGTACTGAGGCACGCCCACCCAAGTTCCCAGCACACCACGCATGCGGCTTGTGACGCCAAGACGCGTGACGCATGCGACCTGGGAGCCGCGTACGCGTCATCATGCGGTTACGAAACGCAGGCCACACCCACGGGCAGCACCAGCGGTGTGCTGGAAACATGATGAACAGATAACGGACGGGGGGGAAGGTACAGGAAGTTTGAATGCATTCAATTAGGACAGCCACGTACCAGCGGCGATCTGGGTGCACCTGATGACGGTAGGTGCAGTTAACAAACTACAGTAAACATATGTTGAGATATGCATTTGACACGAACAGTCCATAGATGATTTGGAATTGGGCAATAGAGATTGTGTTTATCTATGTTAATAACCATGATGTCATTTGTGAGGTCACAGCTTTCGGGTGGGGTATTGGGTAGTAGGAGTGTATATGAAGGAATTGTCATGGAATGTGCGATGTAGCCATATGCCTTGAGAAAGGGGGACCCTGTGCGGCCCCCGAAACAATTGTTGGAATTTTCTGTGGATACTGGCACAATAAAGGTGTGCTTTGAACTGTGGTGTGCTGGTGAGATCTTTGAAATTGACTTTGGAGTTGGGTATTGCCTATACCGACTCACCAAGCACCCCAAGAAACGGACGGTGTGCCTGCTTCATTTGAGGACATTATGTATTATGTTGCTGCTGCTTGAATTAGGCGCCGGGTGCTGCCGAAAGTTAACCTCCTTGGTGGTATTCCCAAGTGTAGCTTGAGGTTACTTTTAGCAGCAACCCCAAGCTACACTCATGACTACTGCTGGGAGGGCTGTGTGCAGAGTGCGCAGTGGAGCTCTAGTATCACACACCTCCCCAGGATCCAGCAGCAGCCACCCTTATTCTCCGTATCCTCCTAGGGCCCAATCACTATGAGGAAATCACCATCTGTCACATGATGAGCATAGAGATAGAGCCCCAGGAGGACAGTAGGAAGAAAGCATGTGGCTGAACCATAGGCATAGATAATGGGGGGGGGGGCTCTCTGGCAACCTATGCTAGACCGGGGGGAGGGACATTTCCTAACTACCTACACTGAGGGAGCGGTGGGAGTGCTCTCTGGCCACCTGCACTGGGGGGGGGGGGGAGGCTCTCTGGCTACCTTTAATGGGAAGAGCACTTTTTGTCAACCTAATTCAGAGTGTACTGCCTGCCTGGCTACTTATAAAAGGGGGGGGGGGCAGTCTCTGCCTACCTATACTTTGTAGAACTTCTCCTACTATCTATACGGGGGTACTTTCTGGCTACCCATAATGGTAAGCACACTCTGGCTACCTGTACTGGGGTCACTCTCTGGCTACCTAAATTAGGGGGGTACACACACTCTCGCTACCTACACTCGGGTGTCTGTTTGGCTACCTAAACTTTGGAGGGGGCTCTGTGGCTGCCTACACTGTATAGGGGTCTGATTCTTTCAGAGAATACATAGTACCGCTTTTAGAAACTAAAATCTGTGAAGATTCATACCACAAAGTAGGTTAAAATATTTGTAATGTTATATTACTGATATTTTAATATACCAATCAGACAGAGGGGATTGCGCTCCACAGATGTATATAACAAAACGAGTAGGACTCAGCTGTAACAGAGTCACACACTCTTGTCAGATCACCAAATGACAAAAATCGCTACGCTTCTCTATCCAATTGCCTCCACAAACAGGAGTGTAGTGGGACACCCTAAAATCAACTAAAAAAGCAAATAATGTCCAGAACTGCTTGTAAAACCGTATACTCTGTGATACACTGCCCTGGGATGTGCCCCCACTGGGTAGGATGATATACACAGCACACACTGCAACCATGGTTACACTCTTCAGACAACTGCTTGCATAATAATCTTTCTCTTTGTATCCTCCATATGAGTCAACCCAAGGTTTCTTGGAAAACATCTTTTACTTGTGTATAGTTAACCAGTTTGGTATAGGCTTGCAGCCCGACAATGGACTTGGAACAGCGCACCCCAAACAGGGGGGGGGGGGGGAGTCAGTGCGTCTTATGGTCCAAATGTGTGCCAGGTATCCCACGACAATCAAGTGCAGAGTGCACAGCGGAAGCAATTACCTATCCACCCGGTGTGCTTCAAGTCCCCTCCTCCTCTGTTTCCAGCTAACTTATATGACAAATTCTGCTGCTCTACAGCTCCAAATACTCCATGGACTTTGTTTTTCCTGGTTACTGGTGCCCTCTTACTGTGTGACCCTTGCCAGTGTGCGCTGCACATGAGTGAGAGGGTGCCAGTAAATCAGGAAGAACTGAGCCTTCGGAGGACTCAGAGCTGAAGAGCAGCAGGATCTGTCATTTCAGTGGCTGGAGGAGGGGAGGACTTGGATTGCTCCAGTAACCAGGAAGGATGGAAGCCTCGAAGGAGGAGCAGGATCTGGCAAAACAGCGGCTGGAGACAGAGGAGGAAAGAACTTGGAGCTCACCAGCTGCATCAGGCGAGGGCTTCCACTGCAGTTGTTAGTTAGCGTAGCTGGCAGGTCAGCAGAGGTTAGTGTAGGGTAGTTAGTGTAGTTGTTGGAACAGCAGGGGCTAGTGTAGGGTAGTTAGTGCAACTGGTGGGGCAGCAGGGGTTAATGTAGGGTAGTTAGTGTAGCTTTGGGGGGCAGCAGGGGTTAGTGTAGCTCAGCAGTGTAGACAGCTTGGGGGAGAAGCTCCACATGGGCAGACCAGGTTTAGAACATTTTCCCCCTGGTTTGTGTCCTCTAAACCTAAGTGCATCCTATGGTCTGAAAAATACGGTATTTGCAATTCTTCAGTTTTATACAAGCCAGAAGTAACTCCCCTAATGCATCACTTCTACTCAGTGAGTGAATATCCAATTTATTCCTTTATGTATGTCCCAAAAAAAGCCAAGCATACATTCATAGCGGCTAGTGTACAGTATGCTTAAAGGGGTTCTTTCGTGAAAATAGTAGGCAGTTAAAAAATGTGACAGATGACAGGTTTTGGGCCAGTCCATCTTTTTAAGGGGGATTCTCAGGGCTTTCTTTGTTTTCAACAGCATTTCCTGAACAGCAGTTTAACTGCCAAAATAGCAAGATACCAGCCGGCCTCCCTAATCACTTGCACACTATTATGTCAGTTAGATTTTGCAACTGTTGAAAACAAAGAAAGCCCTGAGAATCCCCCTTAAAAAGATGGACTGGCCCAAAACCTGTCATCTGTCACATTTTTTAACTGCCTACTTTTTTCGCGAAAGAACCCCTTTAAAACCCATTACAGAGACACATTAATCCAACTTGCATTGAAAAAGGGGGGGAGTGTCTATGGCTGCCAAGCAACAGGCAAACTTACATGTCTTCCTCTGAAACTGAACAAATGACGTATGAACATCATTATTGTAATCTGCTAGTTTTGAAAATATAAGTCATATAATTCCCCTTACAGTTATACAGTTTGTCTTATCTGAATTTATTATCTTATATTTGTTTACACTGGATTGGGGCATCATTATTTTAGTAGCTATCAATATTTTATTTGACTATGTAGACATTATTATTATAATCAAGGGACTTCGATGTGTTGACTATTCAGTCATATTTTCCAAAGCAAACATAAGCTTGCAGCTTTATCTAGAACTAATACTGTTAATTCAAAGAAGCTAGGATGCTGCAGATGGCAGTGCTTCATTATTAATTCATGATGCTGGTGTTGGAGGGGTTGAGGGATTAGCAGAAGGATGTCAGTAACTACGTGTTTGAATAATGTATTTGTCAATATAAGTTGTATGTATAGGTTAGCTAGCAAAGCATCAAGTAATGCAGTTTTTCACCATTCAACGTATAGGGCAGCGTTCTCAAAACTTCATTAGAAGGTCTAACTTACCAATGGCAAGTGTTAAACTATAAAATACAAATGTATTTTCTTTTGGTAAAAGAATTATTGCATATTATTAACTGTAAAATAAACATATAATGAGTCACTTCTAACTTTAAAACTTGTATATTAAAATGGAATTCTAGTGCATATCACATATTCACTGGGCCAGAATTCAGCGCTGAGGGTTATTTATAAGAAAAATACACATTATAACTTTATAGGAGAAGAGGACCCAGTGGATATGTGATATACGACAAGATATATACTCTGTACAGTGCTATGGAAGATGTCGGCGCTATATAAATATTAAATAATAATAATACACTGGAGCTGCACTTTAAAGAGAATCTGTATTGTTAAAATCGCTCAAAAGTAAACATACCAGTGCGTTAGGGAACATCTCCTATTACCCTCTGTCACAATTTCGCCGCTCCTCGCCGCATTAAAAGTGGTTAAAAACAGTTTTAAAAAGTTTGTTTGTAAACAAACAAAATGGCCACCAAAACAGGAAGTAGGTTGATGTACAGTATGTCCACACATAGAAAATACATCCATACACAAGCAGGCTGTATACACCCTTCCTTTTGAATCTCAAGAGATCATTTGTGTGTTTCTTTCCCCCATGCACTGAAGTTTCAGGCTGCTCTTTTCTTCCTGCAAACAGCTTTGCCCTTGTTTGTAATTCCTCAGTATGTGAAAGCCCAGCCAGCTCAGAGGACGATTTATCCAGCTTGTAAAAGATAAGTGAGAAGAGAGAAGCTGCTCTAATCTGAATAACACACAGGCAGTGTGCAGAGAGGGGCCTGGAAAGGTGAGTTCATAGCAGAACCACAACACTGAAGAACTTGGCAGCCTTCCAGACACAGGCCGACAAGTCTGACAAGAGAGAGATACATTGATTTATTACAGAGATGGTGATAGTAGAACATGCTGCAGTAAGCCAGAACACATTAGAATAGCTTTTGGAACTTGTAGGATGATAAAAAACAGGATGCAATTTTTGTTACGGAGTCTCTTTAAGTATGTTTTAGCCTATTATTGGACTTATCCAGCAATCTTTAAAGCACCCCTCATTAATTCTCCCAACACCCAATATATTGTATTACATTAATTTATTTTATGAATTTAATATACTATATTACATTAATAAAAATAATGTTTTTTTTGCATTTTCTTTTAAAAAAACACTTTTTCCAAAAATGTATTGTGTTTTCTAAACAGTAACTTTTCACAAGGTACAGTACTTGGAAATTAGTGTTCTACTAGTGAAAAGTAATTTGTTGTGTTACACAATGACAATAAAGTGCTTTAATCTTCTACATAACTGTTAAATAAAGTACTTTTTAGTTTTTCACATGGGACTAGAACATTTTACATAACTATTGTGTTTACTACTGAACATACAACAATACAGATGAATTAGATAAGGGAAATACTGTTCATAACTATAGGGAGTATTTCTGAAAAATAAAAAATGAAATCCGTTACCTCATCACCACTTTTTAACATTTATATTAGAGAGAGGAAGTTTAGTTTTATGTTAGTATGGCCTTCAAAATGATCTATCAGAAGTAGAGTATATCCTGCAAGTGGATTCAGAGGCAATATTGACTTACATTGGTAAAACGTGGCAATCTGTTAGTTTGTAACGTTTTAAACAATGGTATGGTAACAGTCTATAACCACAGTGCAAATCAATGCCATTCTCTTCTGCAGTTTCAAAATAAAGGTACTCTGGAAGTTATTTACAATGTGGCCACAGACTGTCAGTTCTTGCAATCACATGTTGTTACTTGAAAACCAAGTGTATGAAACAGGAACGGCTGTCCTCCACTATTTCCTATGGAATGGACTTCAGCACTATCAAAATGGGCATGAATGGCCCATAATAAAGAGCATGAAAACTTTTTGGTACAGAATGCTTGCATTGGTTACCTTTTATTGGCAGGAACCAGGGATCAAGAGCTGGTACTGTGACCAATTGCACTGTTATGGACAGGCACTGGGTATTTTGAGCAAGCACAAAGATGCTGATGGCAAGTAGACAATGGAAATTGAATGTTGTTTAACATTAACATGATGCTGCATTATGTTATTTGGGACACCAAATTAAGCTGTGATTTGTTTTAGATTTGGTCTGTATAAATTGTTCTAACTCGTCTGGATTTCCAGGACAATATTGCAACCTCCAAAGACTGCGCTGAACGTTAACCAGGGCTGGATTTACCATACGGCACTGTAGGTCTGCACCTAAAGGCGTCTGATGATTGAAAGGTGGCTCACTCCCCTCCCTAAATGCCTCCCTCCCTCCTTCCCTATGCAGAATCCTGATGATTGTGTAAATGAGATGTTACTCACCCTGCTCTTGACATTCCACTGACGAGATCTACCTTCAGTCAGGGACGCCTCTAGCTACTTAATACTGAGGTTCCTCTAGCTACCTTATACTTGGGGGCACCTCTAGCTACTTAGTATTAGGTAGCCAGAAGTACCCTCAATATTAAGGGGCACCTGTAGCTACCCATGATGTGCACGGGAGAAGTGAAAGCTGAGATAGCCAGCAAACTTGCAGTGCAGGTCAACAGGGGTAGGTTCATGGAGGGCAAAGTCTAAGGTGGATCTGTGCCTATAGGCTTCTGTGAGGTAAATCGTGGCCTGACCTTAACAGTATCATTTTTAAAAAGTGGCTAGACACCCTTAGTTACTGGAAGGTCTTGTTATGTAGGTTCTTTGGGTATGGGCCTTTAATCCATATCTAGCTTGGTAATAATTTGTGTAACCTTTATAAGCTTATTTTGAGAAACATCAATATTTCTGTATATCATGTGTGCAAAATTAATAATGTAGGCTACAATCTTCTTATTATCAAGGCTAGGGGAAGCAAATGGTGACTTGCATGTGGCATCAAAATAGGCAGAAACAGTCTTGTATGCAACAATTTTTATGCAACGTAAAACAAATGCAAATTGATTAGCATGAACATGACTTTCTCAGACATATTTAATATCACTGCATATCCTTTTAAGTACAATAATTAACACAGCTAATTTATATCACGTCATGACATTATTTTCTTAGTTTTTACTACTGGATTATCTCTCCCTCTGACGTACATGAATTTTTAACAGTTAATTTTCTATGACAATCTAGTTTGTTGTACTTCATATGCTTGTGCCATCGCTGACTGTTTGGCTGGGTGTGACTGATTACCTCTGTGTATGGAGAAGGGGCATTGCCATCTGTTGCAGAAAGTCTATTCTCACAGTGGCGCACTGCCATGAACTAATGCCCAGATGAGACAATGCTTTTCACAGAACATTTCAGCTATTTTTAGCACAAGATACACAGAAAATTTGATGTAAGCTTCACAAATTCCTTTCCTATAGAGCGCATATAAGCAGAGGGATTTGTTTTCTCTTACAAGAACACAATCCCTTCAAATCATCAAAGCTGTGTGCAAATGAAATTGGGGCATTTTATATCTTCACAATATTAGTCTTTTGTTCCTGCTTTTTTTTTTTTTTAAGTACAAGTATATTATTTTGTGAGTAGATGTAGACAATTTTCAACCTAGCTGAACTTCAGCTTAACACCATGAAAAGTCTCTGTGAAAATGTCACTTCTCTCTGCTGGAGCACTTGGTGAAGAAACCATTTTACTCTTCATTATCGTGTTCCAGAACTCAGTGGCAACACATTGTGGACAGAGAGAGTAATTGGTACAATGGCTGCAGTAATTATGTGTGTGTGGGTGTCTGTACAGTATATATACACACACACACCCACTTATAACTAGGTGTGGACGTAGGTCTGTGCAGGCTTTGCAGCTGCACAGGGGTCCCATGTCTTCTGTTGCCCATACAGCTGCACTGCAGTCAGGGCCAGATTATCCTCTGGGCAGTGGCGTACCTAGGGCATTTGACACCCGGTGCTAGGTATAGAAAGACACCCCCCCCCCACGGTACAAATGGGCGTGGCTATGACCGGATGGGGCGGAGCTAATTTAAAAGTGCACCCAAGTTTTAGTCAACCTTTCTCCAGAAAATTCACATCATTGCGCAGCTTTTCTCCAGAAAATACACAAAATGTCAGAAGCTTTCAACATAAAATACACGTAATGCGAGAACATTTCACCAGACATTACACGTTATGTGAGCAGATTTCACAAGAAAATACATTCAATCATGTCGGCAGATTTGACCAGAAAAAAATCATTCAATCTTGCGGTAGATTTGACCAGAACATACACAATGTCAGCACCAGATTTCACCACAAAATACACAATATCAGTAGTTAAACTGACCACAAAATACACAATGACGGTAGTTAAACTGACCACAAAATACACAATGACGGTAGTTAAACTGACCACAAAATACATAATGACGGTAGTTAAACTGACCACAAAATACACAATGTCGGTAGCAGATCTGACCACAAAATACACAATATCGGTAGCAGATTTGAGTGTTGGCAAGCTGATAGCCTGGTGGGTAGGTGGTGAAGGGTGAGCAGCCTGATTGCCTAGTGGGTAGGTGGGCAGCCTGCTGGGTAGCAGTGGTGGGTAGGGGGGCAGCAGTGGTGGGTAGCCTGCTGGGTAGCCTGGTGGGTAGGTGGGCAGCAGTGGTGGGTAGGTGGGTAGCATGGTGGGTAGGGGGGCAGCAGTGGTGGGTAGGTGGCCAGCCTGCTGGGTAGCCTGGTGGGTAGGTGGGCAGCCTGCTGGGTAGCAGTGGTGGGTAGGTGGGCAGCAGTGGTGGGTAGGTGGGCAGCCTGCTGGGTAGCCTGGTGGGTAGGTGGGCAGCCTGCTGGGTAGCAGTGGTGGGTAGGTGGGCAGCAGTGGTGGGTAGGTGGGCAGCAGTGGTGGGTAGCCTGGTGGGTAGGTGGGCAGCCTGCTGGGTAGCCTGGTGGGTAGGTGGGCAGCAGTGGTGGGTAGCCTGGTGGGTAGGTGGGCAGCAGCGGTGGGTAGGTGGGCAGCAGCGGTGGGTAGGTGGGCAGCAGTGGTGGGTAGCCTGCTGGGTAGCCTGGTGGGTAGGTAGGCAGCAGTGGTGGGTAGGTGGGCAGCCTGCTGGGTAGCCTGGTGGGTAGGTGGGCAGCAGTGGTGGTTAGGTGGGCAGCAGTGGTGGGTAGGTGGGCAGCAGTGGTGGGTAGCCTGCTGGGTAGGTGGGCAGCAGTGGTGGGTAGGTGGGCAGCAGCGGTGGGTAGGTGGGCAGCAGCGGTGGGTAGGTGGGCAGCAGCGGTGGGTAGATGGGCAGCAGCGGTGGGTAGGTGGGCAGCAGTGGTGGGTAGCCTGCTAGCAGTGGTGGGTAGGTGGGCAGCAGCGGTGGGCAGGTGGGCAGCAGCGGTGGGTAGCCTGCTGGGTAGCCTGGTGGGTAGGTGGGCAGCAGCGGTGGGTAGGTGGGCAGCAGTGGTGGGTAGGTGGGCAGCAGTGGTGGGTAGCCTGCTAGCAGTGGTGGGTAGGTGGGCAGCAGCGGTGGGCAGGTGGGCAGCAGCGGTGGGCAGGTGGGCAGCAGCGGTGGGTAGCCTGCTGGGTAGCCTGGTGGGTAGGTGGGCAGCAGCGGTGGGTAGGTGGGCAGCAGTGGTGGGTAGGTGGGCAGCAGTGGTGGGTAGCCTGGTGGGTAGGTGGGCAGCAGTGGTGGGTAGGTGGGCAGCAGTGGTGGTAGGTGGGCAGCAGTGGTGGGTAGGTGGGCAGTAGTGGTGGGTAGCCTGGTGGGTAGGTGGGCAGCAGTGGTGGGTAGGTGGTGGGCAGCAGTGGTGGGTAGGTGGGCAGCAGCGGTGGGTGGCCGGGCCGGTGCACCTGTAAAAGAAAAAAACCTTACCTGCAGATGTCTTCCGAGTCCCAGGCAGCCTCCGCAGCTCCTCTTGAATGTCCCGCGCCGTCTCCTGCTGCGTCATCAGTGCAGGGCTACGGGAAGATGGCCGCCGAAGCCCACACTGGAGACAAAAATAGACGGCAAGATGGCGTCGGCGGCCATCTTGCCGTCTATTTTTGTCTCCAGTGCGGGCTTCGGCGGCCATCTTCCCGTAGCCCTGCTCGGGTAAACTGAGGGCGGCTATCAGCCGCCCTGTCAGTGCCCGTTGCTGGCGCCCGTGGAGGGGAAGCGCGGAAGGAGGGGACCCAGGTGAGGGAGATGTGGGGGGTATTTCCCCCCTCCCCGCCGACGCTGCCACCCCTCCTTCAGCGCTGCTTCCCCTCCTGTGTCATCAAGGCTTCTGGGGAGGCCTTGATGACACCCCCCCTGGAGCTGACACCCGGAGCGGAGCGCTCCTGGCCGCCCCATGGTAGGGACGCCACTGCCTCTGGGTTCATGTATTAGCTGGTGTGGTGTCAGTATGCCCCAGGTTGTTGGTTGTTAGTGTGCCCTAAACATGATGATGTAGCAATCACGTGTCGTCACGCTAAGGCAGGGATGTCCAAACTTTTTAGGCCAAGGGCCACATTGCCATTCTTGAGAGTGCTAGGGGGCTGAACTAGCAAAATTAAACACAATTTTTGCTGATTACCATTAGTTACACTATGCCTGTGACCATAGCCAGCCTTTGATATGAGCGACCGGAGCGGTCGCTCAGGGCGCCAGCTTCCAAAGGGGAGCCTATAGCTGGTTGCCTATACTGAGGGCACCTACACCTGATTTCCTATACTGAGGGCACCTATAGCTGGCTACCTTTACTGAGGGCACCAACACCTGGCTACCTATGCTGGAGGCACCAATGCCTGGATAACTATGGAGGGATGGAGACCTTCAACTGACTTCCTATACTGCCTATACTGGGGGCACCTATGCTTGGCAACCTATATTGAGGGCACCTACACATGAGATCCTATACTGGGGCACCTATACCTGGCTACCTACCTATACTGAGTCTGAGGGCGTTTTTTTTGGGGGGGGGGGGGGCACTGCGGCTATAACCTGTGGTGCAAATTGTCAGTGCTGTGCTATCATTCTAAATAGGGGGAGGCGGATAACTGTCCCACTGATTGTTTTTATTAATATTCCTGAAAGGTTCTAGCCTTCATTTTTAAGTGTATTCAGGATAATGCACTCTTTCCATCCATTCGTGGTTATTAATAGTATTTTTTCTAATATACATGTCACAGAGATCTGAGCATTTGGCGTGATGTATCACAACGTCAAAAAGGTTGGGAACCACTGTTCTAGGAGAGATCTCAGGAGAAAAGGGGAATTGCATATGGGCCTGTGTGTGTGTGTATACGTGCGTGCGTGTGTGCGCACGTGGAAAGAGGATGAAAGGGGAGGGGGGCACAAAAATCAGGTTTTCGCTCAGGGCGCTGTGAAACCTAGGGCCAGCCCTGCCTGTGACATTTTGTCAAATAAAACATTTCCACAGGAAATAACCCATATACCGTGTACAGTTAGCACAGTGGCAATTGCTAATTAGTGGCTGTTACTGCCCCTGATGAGCCGTATGATGCAACGCGTAGGGCGGAGCAAGGAAGAGAAGCGACAAGCAGCAGGAGAAGACGTCCCCTGAGCCTTTTAAACTTTTTCAAATGCGATTTTTATTCTGTGTTTGTGAGTATAATTCTTAATTTTATCGAATAAATCAAATGGTTTTACACTATTGGAGGTGTTTTAGCCCTAGATATTTGCTCGATTCTGCCTCAAGATATAATATTATCCGGAGTAGTACACCATCAGGAAGCAATGTGGGGATGTGTATATACCCATCAAGCAAGGACAGCTATCTGTGAGGGTGGGCAGCAGTGATAAAGGGAGAGCAATAGACAATAGGTGTGGACTGCTGTGATAACCCAGTGTGATAAGACGTAACTGCTCTATATTTTATTGTTTCATTTGAGATCGCGGTGGAAGAAAATTATTGTGACAACTTAAGCGCAGTTGCTGTCTGTGAGGCGGGGCAGCCTTGCAGCAAGGTGAGCGTGCCATTTGTTGGTCACTACAGGTGGTGACAGAGGTGATCCCACAATAGAACTTGCACTGCTGGGGCCCCATAGGGTGATGGTCCCCGTGTGGAATTAATACAGACAGATCGCACTATATTATGCAAATTACTTGTACAATTTTCTTCCCCTTTCACACTTACCACATTACATCAGGTTGTGACGCTTCCACCTAAGGCACCTTATTGCAATGGCCATTAAAATCAATTGCACACAACCCACTTCCTGCCATACAGGTATCACATATGGATATTCACTACAGAAATTGTTAAATAACCATTATTACTGGCTACATCACAGGGATCAGATACTTTTGTAAAGAATAAAGAAGATTATTAAGAATAAAGAAGAAGCGGCCCGACGGAGATCGGCTATTTTCGCCTATCTCCGTTGGAAGAGCGGATACTGCGCCTGCGCTGGAGCCCGAGAGGTAAATATTTACATCGCCGCTGCTCTGGGAGGATTTTCGCCGCCTTCGTGGGACCGAGGAGGACGGGGGAAGCCTCGATAGGATCCGGAGGCTTCCCCCACCCGAGGTGAGTACCCCCCAGGGGAGTTTTTTTCCTTACAGATTTTCTTTAAAGTAACTTGTGTGGTACCATGAATGCTCGTAGAGGCTAATCCACAAATTCCATTAAAGTCAATGGGCTAACTTTGAAGTGTGATAGCAAAGCCCCATATACATGTTAGAACCATCAAATTTGCTAGGTAATCCAAACATTTGTATGTGTAGAACAGTGGCAACAAGCGGGGGGGGATTAATGTTCCAAAATTACTGAGTAGGATATGGACCAGAGGCGCCAAAAAGAGTAAAAACAATACTAGGTTTAAAAGACTTGGGGGGAGCCGTACTCACCCCCTATCAACAGACCAAAAGCCAATAGAACCAACAATCTTTGGTCAAAAATTCAACAATTTATTGGTACTCCCAGGTGCTACGCGTTTCACGGGATTATCCCGCTTCCTCAGGCAATCATACAGGAGTACAAGCAGTTGGGGGTCTGGAACGCAGTGCAGCGCCTCAGTCAGACTGAGGCGCTGCACTGCGTTCCAGACCCCCAACTGCTTGTACTCCTGTATGATTGCCTGAGGAAGCGGGATAATCCCGTGAAACGCGTAGCACCTGGGAGTACCAATAAATTGTTGAATTTTTGACCAAAGATTGTTGGTTCTATTGGCTTTTGGTCTGTTGATAGGGGGTGAGTACGGCTCCCCCCAAGTCTTTTAAACCTAGTATTGTTTTTACTCTTTTTGGCGCCTCTGGTCCATATCCTACTCAGAATGCAGTCCACCGTTGGTGGCAAGGACTTTTCCTAATTTCTTCTACAGAGAGCGACATCTTATACCTGAGTGGGGTCAGGTCCTAATTCTCCCCACCCGCATATGGAGTGGTTGCCTAGGGGCAACCTATGTTTGTGAGTATAAATCTATTTTAATTAATTGTATCTCTCCTGCTTTGAAATACCACACCATTTGGGCTCTCGGTCTTTTGTTTTTGTCTCTGAAGTGGTTCCAAAATTACTGTACAACTACTGCAAGGTCACACTGGGGCCTGATGCAGTACATTCCAGTACAATTTCAGTGTGCAGAGGGTGCACAGGAAGTTTATTGTTACTAGTGCAAAAGGAGCACTGGCTGTTAACCCTTAGTGCCAGTGCCACATGCATTACTGCGGTAACACATGCATTGCTATGGTAATGTACAGCATAACACACGTTTCCAAAGCAATTCACACACTACTGCAGTTACACGCATGGCGCTAAGGGTTAAATGCTGGTGCTCTCACTGCACAAGCAAGGGTAAATTTGCTGAGCACTCGTATGGCAACTTTACTGGACTTACTGCATCAGGTCCTACTGTGACTCTGCAGTAGTAGTACAGTACCTACCTAATTCTACACACAGATCTACTTATCAATGAAGGAATGCTATAGCTGATGGTTCTTCTCTTAGTACTAGGTGCAGCACAGCTAGCAACAAACAAGCTGGACACTGAAGGACTACAAGCAGTGGCAGCTCCAGCTTCACATTATTTTGGGGGGCAAAAAGGGCGCACGATGGCTGGCTGGTGGGGCCCATTTGGGTGATCAAAATTGATGATTGTATGGTGAACTTAAGATATTTTTGCCTAACTCAGGTGATAACATTAAGGCTAACTAATTCAGCAGTTATAGTAACCAAATGCAAACATCACAAATAGAACAAGGAGAGCAGATTGTCCAAATTATGGTGCAGTTATTGAAGAAAAGTTTCCTATAGATGCATTTGGCAGTTTGCTGGCATGCTTTAACCCGTAGTTGCTAGCAAGCTGCTCCTGTGTAGACAGATCACAGACAAATCATTCCAGCCCCCAGGGCTGTGTCTCACGACTCCACAAGCGAGGGGGCGGTGAAGAGGCAGGAGGGAGAGAAACACTATGTGTGTAATTCCTTATCTTAGTTGCTAAGCATTGCATTAAATACTTGCTCTAGTTTATTGGCTAATTTAAAAGAAAAACAGTAAGCTTTCAACCTGTAAGGCTTTTGCAGACTCCTCAGACTCTATTCCTGTTGACTGACAATGTTAAAACATACAATTAGAAGGAGGCAGAGAGATTTTTTGCATATATAAGAGTCACCCAAATTAATTACAAGGGATCTTGCAAAGATTGTGAGGTATTTATGGCAAATAGATAAGATTCTTTGGTTACTTAACATCTACAGAGACTTAGGCTGACATGGAGTTTTTTCAGACCCTATCCTATACACTGTATGCTGCTGGAGCCTGAAAACAGTACGCATGGAGCCGGGAAGCAGTTAACTTTGTTACCGAGCAGGGGGGGGGCATCTGGGGGGGGGGGGGGCACAATGATTCCAGGGGGGAGGGGGCAGTGCCCCATTGTAGCGCCGCCTATGATTTCAAGTAGTTAGTGTATTTGGGAGAAGCAAAACATACAAAAAATCCCTGCAGGTGCACCACAAACACCAAGCTCAAAGTCTAAACCACCCTGTTTGGATGTCCGGTCTCCATGCGGCTCTTTGTTTGATCTTGTGGTGGTCTGCCCTGGCTTTATATTTGACCAGATGAGTTTCTACCTTGTATTCCAACTGTGCAGATGTTCACTATATATTTAAAGGCCTAAAGAAGGGTTACCAACCCGAAACAAATCAATGTTGTTGCCTTTTTTTCAATCAATTATATGCACTTTTTTACGTGATTAAAGAATTTGTGTACATATTTCTGCACCTTTTTGCAAATAAAAAAGAAAAAGTAATTTTTCAATTTATGATTTCAAGTACTTTGCTGTACACACAATAACATTTAAATAGCGAGCAAGCCTACGTAAGTAGTGAGACTACACACACTTCTACATAACCACAACAGCACCAATAAATCATACAAATAACAGTTCTGCACACGATACACCCTATAAATCACACTTGTAAGCTGGTAAAATAGACTTAAATACAAGCTATGTCTCCTGGAAGCATTTCCCCAGTTCTCTCTCTGTCTCTAGCTGCAATCACACAAAGAACACAAGATGGAGTGGAAAAAAAAAAACACCAATCCCCTTTATATCTGTCTGTGGTGTGATCTCTGCTCATTGGTTGCTGGGCCTTTCTGTATAACCTGGGAGCAAATGGTTCACTCAGCAGACGCCCATTCCACACTTTCTGCCAAAAGTTTGGCACCATTCTGCCCCAAATGTTGTCCATGCTCATCAGTTGAGAAAGAAACTGCATCACGAATCACTAAGCCTTTCTCAAGAAAAACGTTGGTAAATGAGGAAGGCTGATTTGCCGCGAGATTGAACTTTGTATTGTTACACGCTCATACCTAGTAGTAAGCTGGAGGGAGCTGGTGAGACTTTAGTACTTGTTATCAAAGTGATTTTTGTTATTACTATTACTGTTTTTTTTTCCAAAATAAGAGATATACTGTACAGTACTTGCATTTTATTGTTGAAAAATATTGGTTAATTTATTGAATGGATACTGCATTGTTTATTTTTTGTACTTGCTTAATAAGTTGCTAATATTTTCAGAAATTTAAAAAAAATGAATAAAATTTTGAGAAAATCGAATCAGTTTTCTTTTTCCAAAGGAGCAATTATAGCACTGTGGCAGCATGAGCAGTGATGATTGTTTGTAGTCCATTATTTGCATTGCAGAAGCTGCCATCTTCATTTCTTTATTAACAATGCTGTTTGCTTGGCTATCATACAGAGCTTTTGACTTTACTTGTTTTTGAGTCACACACAGCAACAAGCTGGCAACCAGTGGAGTCAGACAAGAGTCCAAGTATCTGAACTGTATGCTCATTCTTGGCCAGTGACTTAAAGTAGTGGAGGAAGAGCATCAGCATAGAAGTAAGGCTTTGTTTATAATGGAATGAAAATAGCAACCACCACGTTTTTACTTCATGTATCCTTTAATCACTTAACCACTACAGGTGGTGTTCCCCTTATGGACTAGAGCAATTTTCATACTTCAGTGCTCCCCCCATTCATTCACCAGTAACTGTATCACTACTTATCACGCCTAAATGAACTAAACATTATTTTTTTGCCACAAATTAGGCTTTCTGTGGTTCTTCTTGCTAAAAATTATTTTATTGTATATGCATTTTAATGGGAATAATAAGAAAAAAAAATATTTATTTCCATTTTGTGTCTTCGTTTATACTATAGCACTAATTGCAAGCCCTTATTTGCAAAAATAACAGTAATGTATCATCATGACATACATATTAAAAGACTTGAGTCCCTAAGGTAAACATTTTTTTTTTTACAAGTGCTTTATTTTGGTAACTATGGGGTGGGAGTTAAAGGGTTAATTAATGGGGGATTTATTTACATTATTTAATTGAAAGTATGTAGTTTTTTTTTCAACATTTTGGCCACTAGATGTTCCCCCACTTTATTCCTGTGTACTGTGAACACTACACAGGTAGTGGTTTGTGTGTGCATTTACTTTGAGATTGATCACCAGCATCTTGCTGATGCCGTGGCAATTCGTTATAGACACTTTGATCGGCTTTAGGAACACCTGTTCCTATTCACCGATCAGTGTGCTAATGGGCAGCGACAAGAATGCCCATGGGAGCAGGCATGAGAGACCGCGGTGGGCATCTGTGGTGTGGTACATATATCTACGCCCCTGGAGCTGAGATGAAGTCTCAAGGGGTGTAGAGGAACTGTTGTCGGCATGATAAGAGGTTTAAACAGTTGCTACAGCATGTACCCTTGGGACATGTACTTCTAGATTATACATAATTTGTTCCACAGACCATGCCCACAACCCAGTTTCCTGTTTTCTGTGGCGTCAGGGTCCCATCCTGGCCACTCCCAGGACCATAACATTGTGAAATTTCAGGTGCTGTTTAGCTAGAATTTGCCACAGTAGATGAGCGCTAAATGGCCAGCACTCTCTGTGAACTATCAGCAACTTTAAAAAGAAAGAAATACATTTTTATTTTTGGTAGTTCTGAACCACAGCAGATCTGTATCTCACAATAGAAGTTGATCTGTACATCTTGTGCTTATCATTTGTCTAGCTCTTTTTGGAATTTACTGTGCGCACAACTTGTCCAAAGCTTAGCTCCTGCAGCTTTCAGAATACATCAGTTAAACATGAAAAGATGTCTTTGTAGATCATTATAAGTCAGCAAGAAGTCTATTATTCTTTATGTACTCATGTCTTCAATGGCAGATGAGACTGTCAGCATGCAGATACTTAAGAGAAGCACATAATTACATAACTGAAAGAGCTGCAAGCTTGCGAATCATGAGAAATGGCATTGGATCAATACCATTTTCAAGTGGTTAACTATAAAATATAAGGCCAGCAGTCGGGACTTGATGAAATTAGGAGTCGTGTGGGGGCTTAATGTATGTGTAGAACAAATGCAAGTTCATGAAAAGTCTGGTAAAAATGCTGAAGGTTAGCAAGCTAGATGAATCACTCTTATTTCTATATCTTTATTATTGAAATGTGGGTATATGAATAACATGAAGTTAAATATTTTTCATTTTAGTTACAGAAAAAAAATTGTAGAAAGCAAAATATAACATTTTAGGGCCGGTTCACACTTGTTTTAAAAATGTATCTGTGTGATACGTTTTGAAGAGCAGAAAGAAACAGAGCCACGGATCTCAATGTTAAAAATACTGGCCGTCTTCATAGTTACATAGTTAGTTTGGTTGAAAAAGGACATTCGTCCATCAAGTCCAACCAGAACAGAAAAACATATCCACATGAAAACTGAACGGAGAGTCCAGATTTGGCACTTTTGCCTGCAGCACTTCAGGAGAGGAGAGAGGGAGAACAGAGTGAAGAGACCAACAGAGACCTTCTAGTGGGCAATAATTACATTTGCCGATCAGCAGAGCTGTATAAACTTTACTGGTTGCTGCAAAGTAAATGCTGTTACACACAAAGAATACTTTCAAATATTATTTTATGTACCTAAGATTAGGTACTTAAATTTCAGTTTAGGGAGTTTCATCTAAGCAGAGGGAAGACTCTGCATCCTATAGAGACTTCCTGTTCTTCTCATTCCAGCACTGGATCCCATATTAGCAGAAGTCTGCGGGCAGGAGTCTGCGGGAGTGCCGGAGTCTGCGGGAGTGCCGGAGTCTGCGGGAGTGCTCCCGAAGACGGGCAAATCTGTAATGTGCATGCACAATCTTGTTGTCTCACGCGTGCGCAGTTTGAAACCACCCATCTTTGGGAGCACTTGGGCTTGTGAAGACTTCCGAAGCCTCCTGTGGTGGGAGATTTGTACTGGGGATCCAGCGCTGGAGCATGGAACAGTGAGAGGAACGAGAAGGCTCATTAGGACCCAGAGCCTTCCCTTTTCTTAGGTAAGTATCTGTTTTTTTTTTATTACGCTTCAGATTTACTTTCAGGGGAAGAAAAGGTGTAGATCTGGTTAATAGATCGTCATTAAATGTGATGCTTATGTCAAATCTAAAGGCTAATCTATTAAAAAAGCTTATACTGAATGCCCAGTTTCTGACAAACATACTAGCAGACTGCTGACATAATTTATTCTAGCTGTTTGTTATACACTTTGGAATATGTTACCTGTCATTATCCCCTGATGAAGCAAACTAGGTGAGAATATTGCTCATGATAATTCCCAGATTCTCTGTACAGTCTGCCTGTTTCAAGAATAGTGTAAAAGTTTGCTGTCACAGTTGAGATCTCCTGTTATATATTACATGATCAGCAGTAAAGACAGTGTGAAAGGTTGATGTCTGATCCACCAGCTTTGACCTTGTTGCTTTGATTTTAGAAGGGTATTTCTAAAACGTGGACACCTGAGGTAATGTACTAATATAATGATCTGTTCTTTGCTCCCTTTGCAATTACTGTCACGCCATATACAGTATGTTCCTTCCCAGCCTGTGTGGATATACAGCTTCTTGCACGTAATTGATTTACATAGACGGGCTTGAGCCTGGATGGAATATGAATGAAGCTGGTGAATTTAACACTAATGAGTTCATGCATAATTTTGATCCTGCTTCAGATAAATGTCAGCAAACAAACTGTGTACATACAGGTTCATTTGATTATGCTATAAATCATTCATCATTAAAATTTCTTCCTAATTGTTCTAGCCACGGCCATCTAAACATTATTTTGCCTTGTAAAGCGACCAAGGTTATTATTATTATTATTATTATTATTATTATTTTTTTTTTTTTTACTGCTGCCTGTTACATTTAATGTCCATTTGTACACTCCTACACTATTTAGATAAACTACAAGGGATTTTTTATTAAATTTCATCCCCGCAGAGCTCTGACATTTACAGATTATACTTGCTGTGTTTACTCACATGAGATGAGTATTAATGTAAAAGTGTGTATAGAAAAATTAGCAAGTTTATAAAAACACAACTATTTTCTGTTAGTGGAAAAACTAACAAAGTAATTTTTCAGTTCGAATGAGTAAGGGGATAGTTTAAACAGCTTCAAAGTACAGGTAGTTTACTTAAAGGAAGTATCAGCCAAAATATGCTCCCCCCCCCCAATCTACTTACCTGGGGATTCCTCCAGCCCCTTGCCTGCGCAGTACACTCCGGACAACGTGGACTTGATTGACAACGGCGCTCGCACAGGTGCAGTAGTGGATGACCTCGAGGTCGGCCTCTGCAGTGGCGGGGGGGGGGGGAGGGGGGGTGGCAGCTGGGAGCGGAGCTGCAGCACTGGACGTATAGGTGGCAAGGGGCTGGAGGAAGCCTCAGATAAGTAGATCAAGGGGAAGCATATTTTGGCTGATCCTTCCTTTAATCCAGCTAAAAGCCCAGCTACTCGTTAAAAATGTTTTTTTATGTAGGCGCCTGGCTGAAAGTCTGTACTGTGCCAATAATATCCACGTTGGCAGTACAAAATTGCATGTTGCTTATGCCTGATGACGAAGGTCCCCTCCCTTCTTTAGGCTGGTTTTACACTGAATCAGTTACTGTCAGCTATAATGCAATGGACAACTGATGAGAAGGGATTTTCCATGTTTCCCTATGAGTCAGTTTACTTCTTTGTTATAATGCACATGGCAATTCCTTCCTTTGCATTATAGCTGACAGCAAATCATTCAGTGTAAGTCCAGCCTTCAGGATGGTTCTTCCAGTTCATCATAGATGGACTCTTTCAACCCTCTTACGGACCACTTTTCTCAGGGGACTGGGGAGAACAGTGCAGTTGGGAGGTGCTTGGGCATTGGTGATTGCTAAAGGTCTGCATTGCCAGATCTTTAGCAGATATTGGGCTTGATTCATTACATAGCAATGCACGTAACTTTAAATGCGGGCGGTCCTGTGAAGTATCGTGCTCGCAAAACTTCACATGACCGCCGGCATTTAAAGTTATGCTACTACTATGTTAATTAACTTAGCTACTACTATGTTAATTGACATAGTAGTGGCCCCTAGTGAAGAATCGTGGTGGCTGCTATGTAAAGCGTGCATATGGAGTGCTCCTTCACATTAAGCTGCTTTAGAAGCGCAGCTTAATGAATAAAACCTATTGTGTGACTTCTGTATACACGCTGGTTTCTTTCAAGCATGTACTGTTCTTGTGCACACAAAATGATCTATCCTCACATGTCTATTTGGGCAGTTATTTTTAATGTGAGAGTAAAGCTATGGGCTGCACAGTGTTGCAGTGGTGAGAACTCTTGCGTTGCAGCACTAGGACCCCGGTTTAAATCCCAGCCAGAGCAATCTCCAAAGAGTTTGTATGGTCACCTACAGTATAGGAAGGTAGGTAGTATAGGTGCCTCCAGTATAAATGCCCCAGTATAGGTAGCTAGTATATTTGCCCCCAGTATAGGTAGCATATTTGCCCCATATAGGTGGCTAGCATAGTTTCCCCAGTATAGGTAGCTAGTATAGTCTCCCCAGTATAGGTACTATAGTTGACCCCAGTATAGATAGTATAGCTGCCACAGTATAGGTAGTATAGTTTCCCCAGTATAGCTAGCTAGTATAGTTGCCCCAGTATAGTTAGCTAGTATAGTTGCCCCAGTATAGATAGTATAGTTGCCCCCAGTATAGATAGTGTAGTTGCCCCCAGTATAGCTAGTACAGTTGCCCTCAGTGCCTGCTCCCCCCCCCCCCAGCCGCTGCTTGTGTTACCGCCTGAGCTGGTGGCCGCTTCCTCTATTATAGTCCCTGCCGGCTCCCTCTCCTCCGTGCATGCTTTGTCACAGCAGCGCGTCCTGCGGCTGCTGTAAAGAGGCAGGAAGCAGGACAGTGGCTTCCTGTAGTGGCAATGTATATCGACGTTACCAGGGGCACCGCTGTCCTGCTTCCTGCCTCTTCACAGCAGCTGCAGAACGGACTGCAATGACAGAGCACGTACGGAGCAACGGCGGCTGGCGGGGACCATAATAGATGAAGCAGCTGCTAGATTAGACGGTAACACGAGCGCGGCCTCGGGGAGAGGGGGCGAGCTGAGGAGGGAAGGGTTAGAAGGAAGAATGCTGCCCCAGGCCCTATGCATCACTTGGAGTCATGGGCCCCTGCTAGAGTTCTTTGGCTGTTTCAGTCACTACAGGTGACTTAGGCATGCCTTTTTAGGTGCAATATATTTACCTCGTTTACATTTTTTGGTCTGATGGTCATATTGTTTTTGTTTTATGGGATGGAAGCTGTGCCCTCCATCTTGGAAAAGGGAGAATTGCAATGCTTAGTAATTCGACATTTAGATATGCTTGTTAGAATCAACTTACAAGCCAGAATCTTAGCTGTAGGCTGTTCAGCTCTGCCTCTTCTTTCAGGTCACTTGGCTACTTCCATCAGAGTTGCCAAAATATGCAGCATCATCTACAGTAGAAGGATGCTGACAGCTTTATACAAACTAATTTTCCCAAACCCATTATGTTTGCCTGTGCAGCTGCATTCCTCTTCACTCAAGCCCAATGGATGTGATGTCCATGATTCTTGGATTCAGCAATAAAGATTGTTCACAGAAATGGTTGATGGGTTGGGTTGTTCCCAATGATTTCTGCAACAAAAACACATCTATTTATAATGCTATGCTGCATGTTGGTCTGAAGATGACGGCCATCCAATATTGTTTTTCTGTCTTGGCCCTTGTATACACAGTTTTCCCAACAATATTTTAATGATATTCTGTACTGTAGATGATACAATCTCAAAATCTTTGCAATTTTACATTTAGGAATTCTTAAGTTGTTGTACATGGACAATGTTTCACATAGTGATATACTCCTCCCAATCTTTTTATACCATGTCATGTTACCGACCTGTTGCCAAATGACATACAGGTAGTGCCCTACTTACAAACGGCTTGAGTTACAATTTTTCATAGATACAAACAAAATTGTCTCTATGTGCAAAACATACATTAGTGTTTTTAATTACTTTTTTTTGTGCATGTTTACAGTATTTTAATAACTGCTGTAAGTAGTTAAAAACAAATTAAAAACACATTGAAAACACCTCCAAAACATTGTTTATTATTTATAAATTCAACTTAGCGCTTGTTTCCACTAGCTGCGAATGTGCACTGCATCAAAACTAAAGCCAATGCATGTCAATGGAGTAGTTTTCCATTGAATATGAATTTTTATTTGTGATGCGATGTGACCCGGGGAAATTATGGATGGCATGCTGCAGATTCCCCTAGGTACTCAGAGACAGCCGCATCTGGACTTCCAAAACACACCCGTGGCTGGATGCAATGTGATGCGATCACATCCGGTTAGTAAAAATGGACCCTTAGAAACAGATTATGTTCCACAAGTTTGTTTGTAAGTAGAGGACCGCCTGTAATTTGGTTTGTTATGTTTTACCAAGTTTTTTAGTCTTTATTTGCCTTATTACAACTTTGAAACATGTTGCTGGCGTTAATTTTAAAATGAGCAAACATTTTTCATAAAACAGTAAAATTTCTAATTTTCAACATTTAATATTCTGTATTTTTAGTGTATCCAATTAAATATAGGGTTTAAATCATTTGCAGATCATCCCATTCTGTTTTTACTTACATTTTACACAGCCTTCCATACTTTCGGAAATGAGCTTGTGAAATAATTACTTTAAGGCTTAACTTTGAAACACATTCTAAAAATCTTGTATATCTCACGCTATATAAAGAAACTTTCTGAGAACTTTAACTGTCATTGAGGGAGATAATGAGGAATTTCATGCAGCAGCATATTTAAACTGACAGTGAATCAAGAAAATGTATCCGCCAAACACGGCAGAGCCGTACCCGGAATTGCTTGTGGTACACTTGGCTTAGACAAAAGTATTCCAACCTTAGTAGGTATACAGTGGTACAGGATACATTAACAGCACATTCACAAACATAACAGCAACACATTTTTTAGCAATAGTGCTACGTATACATAAGAGAAGAGGAAGCTGGGGCAAGCACGAGGAGTGGGCAGCTAGGCGTGCATACTAGGAGGTTAGTGTCAGGGGGGCTGGCATTTAACAGAATAACTGCTTGATGGAAGAAGGAGTTCCTACGTCTGTTGGTTTTGGATCGGATAGTTCTGTAGCGCCGACCCAGTGGGAGGAGCTCAAAGAAGCAGCTACTAGGGTATGAAGGGTCACAGGATATCCTGGTGACCCTCTTCCTTATCCTAGCAGTGTGAAGAAAGTCGAGAGATGGTAGAGGTGATCCGATGATCTTTTCTGCATCATTAATGACTTTTCTGCATCATTAATGACTTTTTTCTAATGATCTTTTCTGCATCATTAACGACTTTTTGCAGTTTATGTCTATCACTGCGTACCAGACGATAATGGAGGAGCAAAGGATAGATTCTGTGGTAGCAGTGCAGAAGCTGGTCAAGAGCTCCCGAGGCATGCCAAATATTTTAAGTTGGGGCAGGAAAAATAGCCTCTTCTGTGCCTTCTTCTGTATTTTGACAGTGTTTTGCCCCCATTTTAGGTCAGTGGATAAGGTTGTGCCAAGGAACCGGACAGATGACACTCAGACTTCGGTCTCGCCTACGCTGACTTGTGGGAGGGTTCTTCCTAAAATAACCAAACAATCAGCTCAACCGTCTTTGTTGCATTTAAGACGATGTTGTTATTCTTGCGTGATAACTCATAGCACGGCCGCGCTAGCGTTTTGCATGCATGAATTTTCATGTTCAATCATGATTGTGTGCAAAAACGCTAGCGTGGCCGTGCTATGAGTTATCATGGTTTAGTGAATCAAGCCCAATATGTAAAGCAATGCTATACCAGGAGTGTAATGTTTTTATAGTCAGTAATGCTTATCCTGTTTTTTAAATCACACTTAAAATGCTTATTCATTCAGTAAATTAAAAAATCAAATAAAAACACATCTAGCAAAATAACACCATTTATACTGAGATAAAGTCATGTATCACAAAATACCCAATCACCAGCAAACTTGGCTAAGTAGAGCTTTGATTGCTAAGCTATTATAGCTGGTTAGGGATGTTGTTAGGGTTCATTTTGCCCTAAGCACATGCAACTAATGATGCCAATCACAAAATGTACAGGGAGTACTTGTTATACAAGTGTTTAATTTGCATGCATTTCGTAATAACATAATCAGATCAGCCATTTTACAGATTTAAAAAGTGGTTTAAAGTGACACAAGTTTTACTGATGTATTGAGGAAGTTGGAATGTGGGAAGAGGCAGTAATGCACAGGACATAACAAAGATTAACTCAGATTTGGTATTATAAAGAGATCTGGGCCCTGATTTAATTAACTTTTCTCCTAGGTTTTCTCATTGGAAAGAATTGTACATTACATTTCAACTACCAGCAAGCAATAAAAAAAGGTTTTATGTTACAGACTACTTTTCCTAACTTACTTTTTAGTACTTTCTTGTTTGCTTGCTAAGTGCTGAGAATGTATGGTGCTGTATATGTTATATGTGGTACGGTCAGAACCTGAAGTTTGGCCACTTCAGGTTCTGGCCGGTCAAAACGGGAAGTGGCCGTGCACCTGCGGCCAATGTTAGAAATAAAAAGATTTCCGGCCACATAAATGCATTCTGTGGCCATCTCGCTGCAGCCAAATGTATCCAATGGGGTTAATTTAGTTAATTCCTCTGGCGGAAATGTGATAGATGAAGCCTCCTATACGTTTTGACCGTCCAGAACCCGAAGTGGCTAGATTTCGGGTTCTGGCCGTAACATATGTATAAAATGAGAAGACATTCCTGTGAGAAATCTCATCCTAGCTCTCTTCTCCGCTGACGTCACTTCCGGCGGGAGGGTCTGAGCGTGTACTGTTTTCACCTTCCAGCATGTATTTAAACGCTGCAATGGTGGCTGTGAACACGGATGCTCTCCTCTCCTTGAGAAAGCAGACTCAGTTCCGCGGAACTAGTGGGACCTATCCTGAGGGGAACCTCTGCCTACCTTTCCACCCTGCGCTCCTGAATACTTCCACCCAGTCTAAGTATCTTTAAACACTTTTTGTCTACCTCTTCACGCTGTGCACTTTATGTATAGGCTGCTCCTATTTAGTATCAGGTTATTTATTATCACATGGATCTTTTGCAATGTTTACTATGGTGACTAGGAATGTATGTTGGTTGCACTGTATTATATACTGAACCCGGGTTCCTCCACTACATGGGCTTTATACAAAACCCCTGTGCAATTATGACCAGTTGGCAAGGCTTTGCAACATCTTGTTTTTAATTGTTTTGATTCTTGTGTTGGTATAAGTGTATGAGGATGCTTTCTATATCTCCAAGACATGAACTATATTATGACTCTTTTTTGTATTATAAAGACTATTTTGTGATAATTTGCAGTATCAGCTGATTGGTGCTTTTTTTAAAGGGCCTCTTTTCTCTTAGTTTAAGATATTGTCTTTTTGACCCTAGCACACTCAGCATTAATACACAGGTGTGCGGATACCCATTTTTTTCTGATTTGAAAACTCTTGCTAATGTAATACTATGTGTGTGATCCCATTTGAGCAATGTGATTTTATAAAAATCCCCCATAGCATTGCATTAGCAAGAGCTTTTTCAAATCACTGGCACTTAGAAATCGCTCCTAGTGGGTTTCTGCCTAACCTCACAGTGATTTGAAGCTGGTGGTCATGTTAGTGTTCTATGTCTCTATGTGTTTCAAAATACTGGATTAAATCACACCCAATAATCCATTAGATGCAACATCTATGCATTTCCATAGCAATGACCACGTTCTCATAATTCATGAGATAAATTGTGTGGATCATCTCCATAAGTATAGTGACTCGTTTAACACACACAGATACAGAATAAGAATATGTATAAGCCCTGATTCCTGGAAACTGGACAAATGTATGTACACACACCTGCTTGTAAGTTAATGCACAGTGTTAATGCAAGCAACATAATGTGCATTGTGCAAATAGTGCATTTCATCCAATCTACACAACCTGCGTGTTGTATAGTATAAGGCACGTTATGCTATTTGCTAGGTTGTGCTGGGGCTGATTGTGAAGCCACCTTAACATGTCACCTACCTTCTACCTCTATTGTGACTTTAACAGCTGACCTTTCTCTCTTTTTTATTTTTCCTGTTAAGCTTCCATCTCAGCAATTTATCCACGGATGGAGGAATATACAGAGGAATGGAGGACGAGGATGATGAGGTTGTAGGCAAAACAGAGGAGGGAGGGAAGGAGGCTACTCAGGGAATTCCCATCATCAATAGCACCAGCCATCGTCCATGGAAGGAAGGAGTAGAGGGACACTGCTTTATAACCCACAGGAATTTAGATTCTGGTCATGATCAGCTGTGGGCACCTTAAGCCACTTGAGTGCCTTTATGTTGGAGTGCTTCAAGAATGACTCTCACGTAGAGCACACCAAAAGCCTTTTGAAGTCAATAGATATGAAAAAAAACACATTTTTGCAAAGACGAAAATATGTACAAAAACTATGTGAAAACACGTACTGTATTTCAAGAAGGTAGTAAAACCATAAACTTTTACTTCGCCACTATTAAAACAAGGACCATACAGTCTAAACAGCTAAAATGGCCACATGAGTGTTCTTACTGCTACAGGGTGTCCCTTCTGTTTCATACAAGCCTATGTGAGACAGGAAGTGCACTCTGGAGCAAGAAAATTCATTTGGCCATTTTACCTGTTTGAACTGTAACTTTGTGGACTGTATGGTCTTTGTTATAATAGTAATGAAGAAAACGTTTATTGTTTTACTACGTCAGCTGTTGTATGCAGTGATATTTTGTACTTTTTTATTCTGCCCTCAAAAACCTAATCTTATTGCTTTTTATAGTGTATTTTGCTTAGATAAAATGTATATTGAGGGAAGACGTACAATTTTGCTTTCTCTGTATTACATTCAACTGTTCTGACTAAAATTCCATTATATAAGCATATTTGTAGCTGATTCTTAATCACCCAGTTGTTTCTAGAAGGTTAGTATTACATATATGCTTCACAACATTATGTGCTTTATTGGCTTCTTGTTGAGTGTGTTTAAACTGCTTTATTATTCCAATCAGAAAGTTCCGAAGAGCTTCATTAAACAAAACAATTTACAGAATGCATGGAGCACAAGACTGCTTGCTCCTTCTGGTTTGGTGGTCACTCATTGCTCTTTACAATGTATTTATAATGGCTTTCTAGGAAGGAGTATGTGACAAAGGAAGACTGCGAAGCCTAATACATGACTGCATTGTAGCCTCTGTGGCTCACATGAGCTATTAAAGATGAAAGGTTGACATCACTTCATCATAGAACTAGCTGTGGGTTTCCAAGTTCATCAATTAAACAGCAGGTAGAGTTTTAATAATTTAAAACAGGTTCCTGTATTGGCTGTACAGATTCCAGCTCCCTTGTGGCAGTAAAATACATAAAGATTTCACTAATTATTGTGTGCATTTCTCTAGCATAGAATTGTATTATAAAATAAAGTGTTTTTTATATGGATTCAAGGGAAAAAAAAGAAAGGGGGGATACAGTAACAGTTATTTCTTAGAACATAACTAAAAGTGCTTGGCAAACTAGCACAGCAAGTAGACACATTTTTATTAAAATGAAACTTAAGTGAAAATAAGCTGATGAGACAAACAGTTGTATCTATCCTCCTACTCCTAAAAATGACTTTTAGATATCCCACAGTTTTAGCTTGTGCTTAAAAACTTAAACAAGTAGATTTATTGTTTTGTCTCAGCTCAATAAAATGGTCTGTCCCATGTCTCAGAGTGCTAAAATATATGAACTACTGACTTTTTTTTAATCTATCCCCTGCTCTAAGAAACTCAGCTCTCTGCCAAGAAAGTATTTTATGGCTGTGATTCCTTAACGGTGAGGGCTTGTTACAATAGAAGAGCTTTTTAAGCGCTAGTTGATTTTGAAAAGCTCTTGCTAATGCAATGCATATGATGGATTTTTACAAAATCGCATCAGTCCAGTGAGAACACACACATAGGATAACATTAGCAAGAGTGTTTAAAATCAAAAAGCGCTTAGAAAAACTCTTGTAATGTGAACAAGTCCTGAGGAATGTTACAGTCTGACTGGGTCTTTGGGTCCGGACTGCAGAAAAACTGCCAGTTGCCTAGCTAAATATTAACACTTAACCTCAAGTTGTTTAAAACTATGTTGCAGTACAGGGGTGCAGCTAAGGTTTTGTTGGCCCCAAGCAGTCCATAACTTGAGGCCCCCATCCATGAAAAAGTGGGCAGCCCCACCACAAAACAAAGTGCCGTGTGAAAAATGGGCGTGGCCAAAACATGGTGTGGGAGGGTCCAAATACTAGCCGTTTCTAGGCTATATTGCACCCAGGGCGAGGGCGTAAAATGCGCCCCCCCACACGTGGAGGTATAGGTGTCCCCAGTATATGTAGCCTGTATAGTTGCCCCCAGTATAAGTTAGATAGATAGGTAGGTGCTAGCAGTATAGGCTAGATAGGTAGGTGCCCCCAGTATAGGTTAGATAGGTAGGTGCCTGCAGTATAGGCTAGATATGAAAGTGCCCACAGTATAGGTTAGATAGGTAGGTGCCCCCAGTATAAATTAGAAAGGTAGGTACCCCTCAGTATAGGTTATATAAGTAGGTACCCCTTAGTATAGATTAGATATGTAGATGCCCCCAGTATAGGTTAGATAGGTAGATACCCCCAGTATATATTAGGTAGGTACCCCTCAGTATAGGTTAGGTAGATGCCCCAGTATAGATTAGGTAGGTAGGTACCCCTCAGTATAGGTTAGGTAGATGCCCCCAGTATAGGTTAGATAGTAGGTGTTTCCAGCATAGGGCTGGGGAAGTGCGTGGAGTGAAGTTTCAATGCACCTGGCTTCCTCGATCCTGCACACAGCCTCTATCTTCTTCCTGTCCTGGCATGCAGCATCTGTCGCATTGGTAATCGCTCCCCCTGTGATGACATGCGGTTACGTCATAGCGTTGCCATGGCAACAGACGCCGCACGCTAGGACAGGAAGAAGATAGAAGCTGTGTTCAGGATTGAGGCAGGTGAGTTGAAACTTTGCTCTGCTTACTCCCACCGGCCCCCGCCTCTGCGCCCACCCTCCTGCCAATCTGCCGCCAGCCACTAGCAGCGGAGTGAGGCCCCCTTTGTGCAGCTCGCCTGTATGCTGGTGGCGCCCCTGTTGCAGTATGTTCAATATTCCAAGGATGAAAGTGGCCTCACGGGAACCAAATCTGTGGGTCTACTTTCTGGCCTCTAAAGGTTAAATGCTAAAAGATTAATGACCAGAGCAATTTTTTGTTTTAATTTTCACTCTGTGATCACTGGAATAATAGAAGCGCTTTGCAATGGCTTGCATGAGTAAATGAAAAACAGAACTGGGTACAAAATTGTAATTATCAATGATAGAATCCTGGCAATTCCTAGATCTGATGAGATTTTTCCCAATTTTTTTTAAACGGCAACACAGCAACATCTATGGATTGCTTTCCGAGGCAATACGATGGATTGTAAATCATTAGGGAAGCATTTTTATATGGAGAATTAGAAAGATGTGGTTGATTTATGCAGTATGCTTCTAAGAGATAACCAGAAGTAGTGTATGTTATCTTTTTCCTTTAAACCGAAGCATTGAATTACAATATCTGCTACATTTATCACTGCAAAGGAATTGAAACAACATATTTTTTACTAGATATTGCTATTATGCTTAGTGAAAAATAATACTGAAGGAATTAGAAATAAAATATTTGTTTTAATACTGCAAATAGTTTTGTCAGTTTTGCCCTTGTACTCCTGATAAATTGATATTATGCTTGAGGCCACGATTTCATCATGATTTGACTTAGTTGTCATAGTTTCTCAAATTCAGAAAACTAATATAAATGTAATTTATAGTGATTTTTTTAAAATGTTTTATTTATTATGTTTTGTTCTAAAATCAGTTTAGTTGGTATGTCACCTTCTGGAAAGACATGCAAGTTTTATTTAATCGGAAAGAGAACATAGAACTAGAATTCTAGGAACTCCTGCATAAGGTGTGTGTGTCATTTACTTTTATTTTCTAATATATGCAACTAGGACTTGAAGTGTCAGAAATATAACTGGCAGTGCTGTCAATGCCCTTATCTAGCTGTAAACTAAGGGACTAGTTCCACTCAGCCTAGCAGATTTTTGCCATTCATTAAAGGGACTCCGAGCAGTGCAGAAACTAGGAAAAGATGCATATCATTTTAAAGCTCTGTTTCTCCTCTTTTTTAGTTTTCGCTTTTTTCACGATCGAAATCGCGGCTGCGGTAATTTCGATTGCAAAAATAGTGAAAACTAAAAGGCGTAGGGCAGCGGTTTATATATCATTGGAAAGAGGAGAAAGAGAGCTTTAAAATGATATGCATCTTTCCATAGTTTCTGCACTGCTCGGAGTCCCTTTAATCAGCATTAATTAGCGGCATTTTGTAATAATATAAACACAAACGTATACATCATTTGAAGGAGCAAAATTACAAAAACAAAACAAAAACAAAACAAAAACAAATGAGGCTAGTCTGAACACTCATCTATCTCTTGGTACTATAATCCAAAAAAAAGAGACAATCTCAACCATCGTGAAGAAACTATATAAGCACCACCGTCCTTCTGCTTCTGTCCCGTGGGCTTTACTCCCAGGTTATAACAGTGGAAATCAACAACAAGGGATATAAATCATTTGGCTGGTATAGCTGCATTGTCAGGGCAGTCAGCAATCTATTAGCCCTAGGCATTTCTAACTAAGTAGCAAACTCCAAGAAGCAGTAGAGTCATATTGTTCTGTAAAACTCTCTGAATTAAGAAGCCATGCATACAGTACAGCTAATTAAATAATCTTTGTTTTAAAGTAAACCTAGATCCTGCATTGATTTAAATAAACAATAATCTATGTGATTCTTATTCTACTCTAGTCATCATATTTCTTCTTACTTTAGGTTTAATAATTGCTGATCTTGTAGTGACAATATTCACTACTTTGAATTATTATTATTTTTATTATTATAATTTTTTGGTATTTATATAGCGCCAACATCTTCCACAGCGATGTACAGAATATATTGTTTTGTCACTTAAAGGGAGCCTGGGCAGAAGATAATAATGCCCTAATGAACTTACTTGGGGCTTCCTCCAGCCCATCCATAGTCTGTAATGTCCCTCGGCATCCTGTGGGCTCCCACGGTTCTTCCGCTGGCGACTCCGTTAGCCACGCAAATTGGCAAGGAGTCATGCACAATTACGCATCATGCGTGGCCCCTCTGCATGCCTGTCTCACTCTTATGTCCATCGCCATGAGTGTTCTGTGCATGCACAGTTCTTGAAACAATGAATCGTGCATGCACGTAACACTCAGGGCAACAAGCGAGCGAGTGAGAAGGGAGTTTGAATGATCAAGGGTTTTGCTTCTACACACACTAGATGACTCTAAAAGAAAAGCGGCCCCTCGATCCCACTCAATGCGTTGATGAGTTCTCAGCCTAGTGGATCGCCTCTCGTTCTTACCTGCCCACTCCACACCTCTCCGTCATCTGCACCACCATCAGCCTTCCTCCCTCTGCTTAGCAACAGAATGCATTGCTAGCCTGCAGGTTAGCAATGCATCTGTACAGAGTCCCAATTCCTTTTGGGCCATAGTCTTCATACACAAAGTGAGAGATATATGGAGGCTTTCTTTCCTTTTAGACAATACCAGTGGTCTGGCAGCCCTGCTGACCTATTTGGCTGCAGAATAACACACCAGAAACAAGCATACAGCTAATCTTGTCAGATCTGACAGAAATGTCAGAAACATCTGGTCTGCTGCATGCTACTTCAGGGTATATGGCTAAAAGTATTAGAGGCAGAGGATCAGCAGGACTACCTGGCAACTGGTATTGCTTAAGAGAAAATAAATATGGTAGCCTCCATATACCTCTCCCTTTAAGTCTCAGGGAATAGAGATAGCTCAAACGATTCGCCAGCAAACGGGAACCGGTGAACTGCCGTAGTTCGCGATCGTGGAGAACCGCAAACATTTTTGGAAGTTCAGTCCGCCCCTTTACTACATCATTAGGATCCACTTTGACCCTCTACATCACAGTCAGCAGGCACATTGTAGCCAATCAGGCTACACTCCCTCCCGGAGCCCATCCCCACCCTTATAAAAGGCAGGAAGCGTCAGGCTTTTCACTCACTCGTGTGCCTGCAGTAATTAGAGAAGGGAGGTATAGGTAAAGCTTAGTTAGGCTCTTGTAGGCTTGTTAGCGTGCTCCTTGCTGATTCTTATTGCTAAAAAAGCACCCCTCAACAGATGTTTTGAGAGCTAATCTTGTTCTTGTGATCTATTTTTTTGTGTGGCCCACTTGCATTATATACAGCCCTGTCAGTCAGTCGCAGCTGGCCTTTGGCCCCTGGTGGTAATTCCTACTGTGCCACTGCCAGGCCCAGCACATTCAGTGACTACCTGTGTGTGTGACAGACAGCTGCACATTTGTAATCCCAATCACTGCACCTGTTCACTGTTCAGTGCACCTACCTACCTACCTATGTGAGTGCACGCATTGCTAATACCACCAGTCAGCTGCACATTTGTAATACCAATCACTGCAGTGCATACCTATAACCTGTTCAGTGCACCTACGTAACCACAAGCAGTGTAATTTACCACCAGTCACTGCACCTGTTCATGGTACCTGTGTGTGACAGCTGCACATTTATAGTACCAATCACTGCAGTGCATACCTGTAACCTGTTCAGTGCACCTACGTGACCACAAGCAGTGTAATATACCACCAGTCACTGCACCTGTTCATGGTACCTGTGTGTGACAGCTGCACATTTGTAATACTAATCACTGCATACCTGTTCACTGCACCTGTGTGACTGCACACTGTTTAGTATACCAGTCCATGCATACCTGTTAACTGCACCTGTGTGACAGCTGCACATTGTATTGTAATACCAGTCACTGGCACTGCATACCTTTCACTGCACCTGTGTGACTGCACATTGTATTAGTCAAGTTAGTGCATACCTTTCACTTCATCCCCCCAATATGGACATAACAACAGGGAGAGGCAGACCCAGAGGAAGGCCTCCCAGCAGGTCTATGCGAGGTCATGGGGATGTGATTTTGTGCGGCCCTGGACCAAAGTACAGTGCTCAGAAGAAGGCGCGTCCCATCAACTCCCAAGATTGTCAGGACGTGGTTGACTATTTAACACAGAACACCTCATCTTCCGCAGCCACATCCGCTACATTTGACACTTCGCAGGAGTTATTTGGTGGGGAAGTCACTGATTCACAGCCATTATTGTTACAACAAGATGAAGGCACTAAGCAAGTTACTCCACCTCATATGTCTGAGTTAGGCGACACTATGGATGTAAGGTGTGAGGAGGAGGATGACGAAGTACCTGCTGTTGGTGAAGTTTTGGAGGTGTTTGATACAAGCGAAGCTGGGGAGGATGATTACGATGATTATGATGATGTGGATGTCACGTGAGTTCCCAATAGAGGAGATGAACACGGGAACAGTTCAGAGGGGAAGAGGAGTCAGAGAGGAGTAGGAGGAGACAAGTTCCTAAAAGAAGCAGGGGCAGCTCATCATCAGAAACAGCTAGTGGCAGTGTCCGGCACCATGTATCGCCACCTATGGACAGCCAGCCAAAATGCCCATCAACGTCAGCTGCTGACGCCAGCATAGTGCCCACACCCCAAGGTGGCTCAGCAGTGTGGACATTTTTGTGTGTGTATGCCAAAGATCAGAGAAATGCCATCTGTACTCTCTGCCACCAAAAACTGAGCCATGGAAAGGCCAACACCCATGTAGGGACAACTGCCTTACGAAGGCACATGCAAAAAAGGCACAAACTGCAATGGGAAGACCACCTGAGCAAAAGCAGCACACAAAAGCAAAGCCACCCTTCTTCTCCTCTTCTTCGTCAGGTGCATCATCTTCAGCTGCTTTCTCCCTTGCACCTTCACAATCACAGCCAACCTCCTCCATTCCACCTTTCACCTTGAGCGGCTCCTGCTCCTCTGCCCACAGCAGCAGCCAGGTGTCCGTGAGGAAAATCTTTGAGCGGAAGAAGCCAATGTCTGCCGGTAACCCCCTTGCCCGGCATCTGACAGCTGGCTTGGCGGAACTGTTATCCCGCCAGCTGTTACCATAACAGCTGGTGGACTCTGAGGCCTTCCGAAAATTTGTGGCCATTAGGACACCGCAGTGGAAGATACCAGGACGCAATTATTTATCAAAAAAGGTGATACCCAAACTGTACAGTGAAGTAGAAAGGCAAGTGGTGTCATCTCTGGCACACAGCGTTGGGTCAAGGGTCCATCTGACCATGGATGCCTGGTCTGCCAAGCATGTTAAGGGCAGGTACATTACTTACACAGCCCATTGGGTCAACCTGGTGACCGACGGCAAGCAGGGAGTACGTGGCTGTGCAGCAGACCTAGTTGTGACACCTCCACGGCTTGCAGGCAGGCCTGCTGCCACCTCCTCTCCTTCTCCTCCTACTCCTCCTGCTATATCCTCTTCACTGTCATCCTCCTCCTCCTTGGCTGAGTGGCAGCACAAATCTACTGGTGCTGCAATCTCCTCTCCAGCTACACAGCCCCTGCTCCCCAGGGCCTATGCTGCATGCCAGGTACGACGGTGTCACGCCATCTTAGACATGTCTTGCCTCAAAGCGGAGAGTCACACTGGAGAAGCTCTCCTGGCTGCTCTTAACAAACAGGTGGATCAGTGGCTGACCCCGCACCAACTGGAGATCGGCAACGTGGTGTGTGACAACGACAGCAATCTCATTTTGGCTTTGAATTTGGGAAAGTTGACACATGTACCCTGCATGGCACATGTGCTCAATCTCATAATCCAGAGATTTGTGTGTAAGTACCCAGGCTTACAGGTCGCCGGGACCGAAGTTGTGTGGGCTGAAGCAGGCCAGGAAGTTGTGTGGGCATTTCAGGCGGTCTTACATGGCCATGGCACGCTTGGCCGATATTCAGCAGAGAAACAACTTGCCGGTGAGGAGCTTGATTTGTGATTGGCTGGAATTTGACCCTTCTGATGTTCGACCGCCTGCTACAACTGGAGAAAGCCATCACCCAGTATCTCTACAACTACAGTAGAAGGACATGCTCTGGAGAGATGGGGATGTTCTGGCCGAAGAACTGGACACTCATGTGAAATGCCTGCAGGCTCATGCGGCCGTTTGAGGAGGTGACAAACATGGTGAGTCGCAGTGAAGGCGCCATCAGCGACTTGATCCCCTATGCCTTCTTCCTGGAGCGTGCTGTGCGTAAAGTAGTGGATCAAGCTGTGGATGAGCGTGAACAGGAACAGTTACAGGAGGAAGAGTCGTGGGATCAATTCTCATCAGAACCAGATGTTTCCTCAACACCTGCGGCAGCACATGGGGGGGGGGGGGGGGAGGGGGAGGAGGAAGAGTTGTGCGGGGAAGAGGAGTCAGATGATGGGGAAGGTGTTTTTTTTTTTTGAGGAGGAGGCAGCAGAAGAACAACCGCAGCAGGTGTCACAGGGGGCTCGTACGGCTCAACGCTCCTGTGGTATTGTTCGTGGCTGAGGGGAGGAGGAGAACTTACCTAACATCACTGAGGTAGAGCAAGAGGAGATGGATAGTACGTCTGGATCTAACTTTGTGCAGATGGTGTCTTTCATGCTGTCCAGCCTGTTGAGGGATCCCTGTATGGCCATGCTACTAGACCCTCGGTATAGGCACAAAGTGGCGGAGATGTTACCAACTCACCTGAAGGCAGAAAGGATGCTGCACGTGCAGATCAAGCTGGCAACTATGCTTTACAGTGCGTTTAAGGGTGATGTCACAGCACAACGGAATAAAGGTACCACTACCAGCAATCCTTCTCCCATGTCCACGCAGGCAAGGACAGGACGCTCTAGCGATCTCATGGTGATGTCGGACATGCAGACATTCTTTAGTCCAACGCCTTGCCTTAGCGCTTCCATATTCACCCTCCACCCACGACTGGAAACGATTCCCCTTCGTGATCGTTTCCTTGCCGCGGTGAAGTGGCTTGCCTATCACAATGAAGCAATGACCGCCGGCTATATGAGTGTGTTGGGGTTGGGGGCACACCTGACCCAAGAAGATAGGTAATAAGGTTGTTGCTTCATTGTGGACAGACCAAATTCGATCAGCTGGACACTCGGTCACTGTTGTTCTGTCATTCAGCTACCTCAGCCCGACCATATGGGCTTGAAAACCGCCATCGCCTGCACTCTGGCCATGGTGCGCACCAGTCCAGCATGGCCGTCACTACACAAACAGCTGTTTGCGGTGCGTTACACAGTGAGTTTGGTCTGTCAGTGTGAAGCAGTACACTAATTACACTCCCTGATTGATGTATACACATGCAGGATGTTTTAAAGCATTTTAGGCCTCCAATGTAGCAATAAAATGTGATTTCTGCCCTTAAAATGCTGCTATGCGTCAAATCCTGATTTTTGCCGGGGAGTTTTGGCATGTATCCCACTCAGCCATGCCCCCTCCAGGTGTTAGACCCCTTGAAACATCTTTTACATCACTTTTGTGGCCAGCATTAATGTTTCTAGTTTTCAAAGTTCGCCTCCCCATTGAAGTCTATTGCGGTTTGTGGAAGTTTGCATGTTCGTGAACTTTTGCAGAAGTTCGCTTTTGCGGTTCGCAAACCGAAAATCGGAGGTTCGAGCCATCTCTATCAGGGAACAAGCAACTGCCTGAACTAGGCTTCCCCTAAGATAAAACTTGTACCAGGGTACTGTTCACTGCAAACACATACAAAGAGGGATAAGAAGTGGGCACAGAAATAAGTAATAATTGATATTAAGTATTGATATACAATAGAATCCAACTTAGGGGACATATTCCTCATACTTTGCAGTTGTTTCATAGTGCTTCATCTCCACCACATCATCAGAAATTAGAGTTGGGGGGAGCGGGGGAAGGGGTGGGATTCATTATAAATGAAGATAATGTTCAACTTGGTTTACAATTGCCTGAGATAAAGTATTGGAAAGAAACTACGGTATATATTTAGGAATCTATCCTGTCTTTATGATACACATAACAACAACAACTACAACAACAACACAGAGTAAGTAAGATACTGGTCTCCTAGATAGCAGAGACTGTAATCTGCTCTTTTTCTGTACAGATTCAGAGAGCATGGTCTATATGAAACTTGCGGCTCAAATTTGGGCTGGGACACTATTGACCAGATTTCCATTGCTGAACTACAGTATTTATCTGAACTATTTATTGCTTTGGATAATGTGGATCATTTACATTTTTATTGCATCAATGAACTTTTTGGCATCAACAGTTGCATAGGTTCACCTTTTTAAATCAATTTTTGGACAGGAAACCGGTAGTAAACATTTTCAAATAACAGAAAATGTGGCATTATATACCATTTAGATCAGGTAAATAATTGATACCGCCAAGGTATTGATCATTTACTTGCATTCCAACTTTCACCAGTAAATATTAGATCAGATTCCAGCAGGTATCTAATATAATTTTAATCACAGCACCTACACAACTAGTGTGTGCCTTTCAGGATAAAGCTTTGAGAATATGAATCACATGCCACCCCTTCCCATGCTCCCACTTACCCATATTGATCAGGAGAAGAAAAAACCTTTTCCAATTAATGTTCAAGTGATACAATGATTACACATCGATTGACAAGGCTTAATTTTTGCTCATTTTTTTAATTCACTGTTATCTTGAATCTTATGTCTTATTTACTCACAATATTGTATAGTATATGAGTTAGATGTCAGTAGTGTCTGAACCACACACCTGAAACAAGCATGCAATTAGTGTGTTCACACATTTGTCAGAGCACCGAATCTACAGTACATACTCTTTCTGGGTCTGTAGCTTCAAAAATTTAAAGTAGAGAATCAGCAGTACAGCCAGGCAATCAGCATTGTTCAAAACGAAATAAATATCACACTCTCCATATCCCTCTAATTTACAAAGTCACTTTAAACAAAAAGAGGTAAGTAAAGTTGCTAACAAATGGTCTCCATTGTTGTTTGGTAATGTTTGCTATAAGTACATGACTACTTTAAAGCAGACTGAAACCCAGCAATTCTTCTTTGCTCTAAAACATTATTTACAGAATATTATATACTACTTGCATTTTTTTAACTGGAACAGCATTCAAAGAGTTAAACACAGGACAGAAGAGCTCAATGCCGGGAAAGCTGGACGCATCCAAACTGGAGATAATGTTATCTTGTGTTTAATTGTATCAAGTGAGTAATGTAAACAAACACTTCTCTGACAACGCAGACTCTCCTGAACACAGACAGACAGTCAGAAAACATTTCTGCTTATATTTCAAAATGAAAAAAGAAACAGTTATGAATAAAATGCAAAGTCAGCTCTCAAAGCAAAAAAGTGTACTTTGCAAACTTGTAATTTCAAAATGAATAATAATACTTATGGACAAAAGCAAATATGATAACCGTATGGCATATACAAAATAGGAAAACATGATTTTATTGAATATTATGTCAAGGTTTTGTATCGCTTTAAAAAAAACAAAATCATGCTTTCTTAAAGAGAATCTGTATTGTAAAAATCGCACAAAAGTAAACATACCAGTGCGTTAGGGGACATCTCCTATTACCCTCTGTCACAATTTCGCTGCTCCCCGCCACATTAAAAGTGGTTAAAACCAGTTTTAAAAAGTTTGTTTATAAACAAACAAAATGGCCACCGAAACAGGAAGTAGGTTGATGTACAGTATGTGCACACATACAAAAAACATCCATACACAAGCAGGCTATATACAGCCTTCCTTTTTAATCTCAAGAGATCATTTGTGTGTTTCTTTCCCCCTGTAGCTATCTTCCACTGAAGTGTCGGGCTGTTTCTTCCTGCAGAGTGCAGACAGCTGTGCCTGTATGTAATTCCTCAGTATGTGAAAGCCCAGACAGCTCAGAGGAGCATTTATCCAGCTTGTAAAAGATAATAGAGCAGAGAGAAGCTGCACTAATCTAAATAAAACAGAGGCAGTGTGCAGAGAGGGGCCTGGAGGGGGGAGATGCATCACAGAACCACAACACTGAAGAACTTGGCAGCCTTCCAGACACAGGCTGACAAGTCTGACAAGAGAGAGATAAGTTGATTTATTACAGAGATGGTGATAGTAGAACGTGCTGCAGTAAGCCAGAGCACATTAGAATAGATTTTGGAACGTGTAGGATGGAAGAAAACCGGATGAAATTTTTGTTACGGAGTCTCTTTAAGTTACTGAATAATTTTCCTAACCAGTTTAGAAAAAGTTACTCTTGCTTGCCCTGTTGTATTTTGACTTTATTTTTACAGAATAAAAATTGAGAGTCTGTAGCTAAAAATCAGCATTTTGGAGAGCTATAAAACATACAGTTCATAAATAAAGGTACTCATATTAATCATGGTTCTCAGGATACTCTTTAAAATACTGATGCAGTCTTTTAGGAAACAGCAAATATAAACAATACTGACTTGCATCATTAAAGATTGATATCTCTGTATTGACACATGCATTAAAAATGACTGATTTTTAAAACCACCTAGTAAATAACAGCAATTTATCAAATCACTTCTGGCAATACACTTGCAAAACTATGAATTATAACTCTGCTCTGGAGTTTAGCAAATCATGCCATGTTTTACATTTATCCAGAAGGTAACCTGTGGATCCAGTTGTGGTAATGATCATTTAGTAATTTTCCAGTACTTAAGACTAAAGTCTCCTACACAATGGGAGATCTCTGACAGCCGCCAGGGATAATTTCACAATCTCTTGGGTGAGACAACGCTGTACAGCCTTCAGGCTAGCGACACATCTGATGCTATATGGGGAATGGGGGTGGGGTGGAAGGAGAACAAGAAGCATGCAACGGAGTGGACTCCCACGGGCGGGGGAGAGGGAAGAACAGTGCAGTTGTGCGGTGCTTAGGCATCAGGGTTTGGCGCGGAGCCACCGTACACTGGACAGTGATCTGTTGAACATGAGCATCAGCTGCTTAACATACAGTATGTAACTGCAACAAAGCAGTTATCAAGACACTCTATCCAAATATCCTAATATCCTAAGAACAAGGAACAACAGGCACCACCTCACTTGCCTAAGCCTCAAATACATATGAGTACCACAGTGTTCCAAATACATTGTTCTGCACAGATCTCAGTGAGCAGCAGCAAACATGGAATTACAAACAGCAATTCATGTGTCAAAATGCCGTTGTAAGTAGGGAAAACTCAAAGCTTTGGTTTCAGCCACCAATGCTCGGCAAGTTCATTTCAGAAACCAGTTCAAAGCAGCACAGTAATCTTTGATGGACAACTAAAGAGTTCAGTCATGGGTGACTTCCATTTGTGCAATAGCGCAACTGTATAACAATTGGGTAGCTGAGCTGTACGCTCGGCCCTTGGCTCTTTCATGTTAAAAACCTCTATGTACGCGAGCAAGACTTGGTACAAGTTACATTGAAGCCAACAGCTGTGAATTTCACATAATATAGTTCTATAGGGTACTAATGCTCAAATAACTGTAAAGCAAAGTACAGTCACCATTCTTACTGCAGTAAAAAAAAAACATCTCCTGTTTAACATTGTTTAACATGTTTTATTACGGTAAAGAAGACCTGTTGTCTGTACATCTTTCATTAACTCTGGAATTAAATCTGTAGCGGTTTTTATGCATAAGAGAGCACACTAAACCCATAAGAGCATGCACATGAATTAATTTAAATGTTACTCATGAGAAATACATAAGCCATACATAATTATCACATTGACAGTGTGACTTGTTTGATTAAAAATCCTGCAGAAAACAGGAGAGCTGAAACTTGTTGAATGTTCATCAAACAATCTCTTTATTTCATATGGGAATTGTCTGGCCTTAAGAATGATGACAATGACAAATATGCACAGATGATAAGGCTGTGTCTTTTACAGGTGCCGTAATGCATGCGGCCTCGATCACAGTGGCATGATACACATCCAAATATGATGTCCTATGGGAGAACCCATGACAGGTTCACATTATCATGTTTCATTATTAAAGGAAAATGCAGCACATACACTTTATGAAATTTGCTGAACACGTTAGCTTGCTCAGCTGTTTACCTAAAAGACTATTTGTCAAACAGGAAGCTTTAATTAAATTAACTTCCTTCTGAAGAAAAAAATCTCCACAAGGTGTTTTGAATTTGGAGAATGTAACTTTACTCTGGTATTCTGACTGAAAAATGAAATTGTTTTGATTGTGTTTATTTAAAGCAGAACTTTAGATATTATCATATTTATACTTTGCGTCAATAACACTTCCATGGCCTCTCCCTGATGACACCTCAAAGTGAGACTGGCTATCGCCCCCTGCAGGACTGGAGCATGTGCATTACCCCATTAAGCAGTTTTTACAAGGTTTACCTGTATGCGATACTTTGCTTGAATAAATTATGGGGACTCAAAATAGGGAGCGATGATGCTAGTATGAAGCTGTAGTTCAGTTTAGGGGTGGATTCAGATTAGTGTAACATCAACAGTCTAGTTCAGTATTGTTATGCACAGATCAGGACATAGTTCAGCTTTATGAATGATTTCAAGAAAGATTTAGATTTTTGCTTAGATTTAAATAAGAGGATGGGTTTGGCTATGGTATTTGGGAGCTTAGGAGTAATGTGAGGGCTAAGGTTAAAGAGGAACTGTAGTGAAAATAATATTATGAATAACATTTGTTATTTTTTACAATCTTTATTTATAAATAGTTTAGTGTAACGATTGGTGTAGCAACACAGACGTCTGATTATGTGTGATCTGCAGTATCACCGATAATACAGACTCTATACCTGATTATGTGGTGATCTGCAGAATCACCAATAATGCAAGTATAGCTAGCAAAATAGCAAGGTGTATAGTGCTTGGTGCAACAGTAACTGAATAGTATAACAAGACCTCACCAGAGGAGCTGGTGGGCACTATTGGTACACAATAACTGAATAGTTTTGCTAAACCTTACCAGAGGAGCTGGTGGGTACTATTGGTACACAATACCTGAATAGTTTAGCTAAACCTCACCAGAGGAGCTGGTGGGTACTATTGGTACACAATACCTGAATAGTTTAGCTAAACCTCACCAGAGGAGCTGGTGGGTACTATTGGTACACAATACCTGAATAGTTTAGCTAAACCTCGCGAGAGGAGCTGGTGGGTACTATTGGTGCACAATAATGAAATAGTAGACTAGATCTCACCAGAGGAGTTGATGAGTACTAGCACAGAGCACCTCACCAGTGACAGGGCTCACTGGTGAGAAGAATGGTCAGACAGGCTAATATCAGTAACAGGCGGACAGGTACAGTACAGAATTGACAGGCAATAGAGTAGTGAGATATCAGGCAGACTTCAGCAACAGAGTCAGATGGGCAGAAGTACAGGATCGATTAGCAAGAGCAGGGTCAGAGGATAGCCAGAGTCATACAATATCAAATATACAATAATACAATAATCCTAGTCTTGTGTGAAATCCCTGGTTTCCTCCCAGATCAAAGCACACCGGATACTATCTAAGGTCTGAGCGCTAACACGTGAGTATTCGCAACAGCAGACAGGTTGTGAGTGAAGACTGAAGGCTTTTGAAGCAGAGGAGACCCCACGGCCACGCCCACCACCAATCAGCCAATCCTGAGCGCCGTGAGTCTCCTCTGACGTCAGCCGACCAGCTGGTCAGCTCCTCCCCGCATAAAGGTCCTGTCTCCGTGCGCGCCCGCGCGATACAGCAACCCTTTGAGCAATGGACAACCCCGTCCTCGGCGTGCTAGACGCCAGAGGAACGGGTGAAGTCCCAGAGCAAGGAAGCGAGGCGGCTGCTGAGAAACCCTGCGTGCCCGCAGCCGCTGCTTCCGTGGATGTTACATTTAGTCAGGGTTGTAAAACCTTTCCTCTCCCTGATTTACATCCTGAAATTGATAACATGTGGCAACATTCACGCCTACTGATTGCAATGAAGTTCAATCCTGGGTTAACATTCCTCTCTACAGAAAGGAGTGTAGGAGGTAATGGAGAGGAAGGGGTTATGGTGTTTTTTGCTAGGCATAGGGCATGAAGTAAGCTAGGATAGGCAGGTGGCATCAGGGGCAGCTAACATCTTGAAGATCTACACAATTGTTGCAGAAATTAGAACTTCTCTTAACATTATCTTTAAATCTATTCTTTATACTAACCTAAATCTCTTTTCCATCTCTGTTGTATACCCGCCACTATCTTTAAACTAATTCTGACACTATCTTTACTATTAGCCTATTCTCATATTAACTTCCTAACTTATCAGTGCAATGCTGTCTGCTGAAAATATTAAATGAAAAATCTCATTATGCTCCCAGAATGAATGGCATTGTGAAAGTTGATGGTTCTACTGCAGAGTGTGCTGTGGGATCTCATTAGGTTGTTATGGAACTGCCTTAGTGTGAGGCCAGCTCCAGGAAAGAGAACTCTCGGTCTGTACTCTGCAAGTGGATCCATTCGAAATTTACATTTGCAATTTCCTCTTCTGGGAACGCTTCAGAGTTCAATTTCTGGCAGAATTTATATGGTCATAAGAATTCCCAGGAACTAGGCAGTAGACTTTTCAAGACAATGGATACATAATGTTTTTATGGAATCCCGGACTACCTGCATGGGGCTCAGAAAAAACGGGAAGTGCATATCAGCCAAATAACAAGCTGTCTGGAGTCAAAACGTGGAGCACTAATTCTCAGAATTGCTTTATCAAACACCTTAACATTCACCTCACCATAAGCTACAAAACCGAGCCGTTTGAAAATAACCTTAGGGATTCACATGGGCCAGCTACCGAAGGCACAAACTGCAAGGCATAGCTACAAATTGGCTTCCCTCCCAACAAAACTTTAGTGGGGCTACCCGCCATACTCCCTCTCTGGTATCCAATAATAACCAGCCTAAAGGAGGGAGGGGGAGGTGCAGGGAATTCCTGGGGAACACCATATTGGGGTCCTTGTATCATAGAGGATGAGGGAAGAAGCTGCCCTCATCCCTCAGCCATATATGACATGTACTCACCTGATTGTAGAGGGTGTACAGTAGATACAATGTACAAGAGATTATTACAGAAATTAAATAAAATACAGTTTATCATTTCTTTAGGGTCCTTTCACACTGTGTCCACTGCATTCCGTCACAATGGACAATTGAATTGCATCATAATGCAATATAATTATATTTCTTTGGTACAACATCAGGTGCAGTGGGTTCCATCAGAATAATACACAGCATGCTATGTGTTTATTGGAAAATGTGTGCATTTACAGTGGCAGTGAAGCAAAATCTCAATGTACTGTATGCTTCACTGTATGAACCACATGTTGGAGGTTCTTTCCACTACCATTGCATTGCGTTCTTATCACAACACGTGTATAGTGTGAAAAGATGTGAAAAGATGCTTAAGGTTATAACTGCCGCAAGCCGATATATTCCTTTGCACTTTACCCACCAGAAAAGTCTTCTAGTCAGCCCTTTCAGTAAGATTCAAAAGGATGAAATGTTTCTGGTTTCTTCCCTGAAGAAAGTTGTTGCAGCAGAAAAATATGCTATCAGTTTAAATATAACCTGATAACACACTTAACGTTATAAGAAAAAGCTAAGCTGCTGCAGGCTCATACAGATTAACTAACACATGGGGTTTCAGTACATAAGAGATTTTTTTCTAATGTCATCACAATACAAGGAAAGACGAGTCAGATAAATTTTTGCAACACAAATTAGGAAATATGTTTGTCCTCAGAAGTTGCAGCCTTCATTATCCTCAGTTCTCGCCCCTCAAGGTCAAGGTAATCTTTTATCCTGAGCTAGATGAAGTGAGTTCGGGTATTTTATTGGGCAAACAGAAGCAGCAGTGAAGTCTTAATTGTGACTGCATGGCCTTCAGAGACTTGGAAATAAAACTTGCTTTATAAAGTGAAAAGACTTACACTAGTCTTCATCTTTATTGCTGTCTTCAGAGCTAGATCCTAAACAAAAGAAAATAGCAATGCAAATACTTACACAAAGCTCTAGGAACTAAAAGACAGATTTTAATTGGCACAGAAAGGTTTAGACATTTACTGAGCAACAGAAAAAGGTATATCAACAAATGCTATTAGCGAGGCTGGGGGAAATGTCTGAAAATTGGGACAGAGAAAATGATATAACATGACATAACTGTATTTAAAGAAGCAATTTTAAATTGAAGAAACTTATTTGACATTCAGCAGCAGATACTGCAATCCAAGAAGTAATGCACAGACAATATAAGTAGGGCAGATGCAATCTGTGCAGAATGGTTGAATGAAGACATTCTTCCTACTATAAACGTAAAATGCATTACGCTATGAAAAATATTACAATAAAGCAAATTTCATTTCTCGTGACTTGGTGATGAAGGTGGAGCTTTGCTATTCTAGATGTACACCGTCACAAAAAGTCATAGCCTTACATACGGTAGCTTAAATTAATGTAAATCTATGTTTCAGAGATAGCAATTCCCCAGAAAACAAATGTCAGATAATATGAAAAAAATATTTTAAACGACGTATGCAATTCTTTTGGTTTTGGTATTGGGGCACCTTGAGGGACACGGGACTTTTGCAGGATATCTGGCTGGTCTCTCATATCATTGAGGAGTAAAGATGAGCGAAACCAGAAGATTTGGGTTCCTCCAACATTTTGCAAAAACTGTGCAGTTTTCATGAATTTGCTCTTTTGCTTGATAGACTGAAACCCTCCTCACAACAAACATGGTCTAAAGTCCTAACTTGGTTCTCTCTGAACATCTTTTGGTTACCTGCTAAATGTAATTATTAACTTCCTGATTTAATATTCATTAGTAATTAGTGTCCAGAGTAGAGATGGCCCGAACCTCCGATTTTCGGTTCGCGAACCGGGTTCACGAACTTCCGCAAAAAGTTCGGTTCGTGCGTACTTCCGCAAACCGCAATAGACTTCAATGGGGACTGGGGAGGTAAACTTGGAAAACTAGAAAAATTTATGCCGGGCACAAAAGTGATGGAAAAGATGTCTCAAGGGGTCTAACACCTGGAGGAAGGGCATGGCGGAGTGGGATAGATGCCAAAAGTCCGGGGAAAAAAATCTGGATTTGACACAAAGCAGCGTTTTAAGGGCCGAAATCACATTGAATACTAAATTGCAGGCCTAAAGTGCTTTAAAACATCTTGCATGTGTATACATCAATCAGGGAGTGTAATTAGAGTACTGCTTCACACTGACAGACCAAACTCACTGTATAACGCACCGCAAACAGCTGTTTGTGTAGTAACGGCCGTGCTGGACTGGTGCGCACCATGGCCAGAGTGCAGGCCATGGTGATTTTCAAGCCCATATGGTCGCCGAGCTGAGGTAGCTGAATGACAGAACAGTGACTGTCAAGCTGATCAAATTTGGCCTGTCCACAATGAAGCAATGACCTTATTATCTTGAGTGTGCCCCCCCCCGAGACACTCATATAGCCGTCGGTCATTGCTTCATTGTGATACGCAAGCCCCTTCACTGCGGCAAGGTAATGATCACGAAGGGGAATTGGCACATGTACATGCCTTTTGTTTTCTTGTTGCAGCCGCAGTGCAGCCAGAAAAATTAGGCAGGCATGTACATGCACCAGAAAAATTATTATAGCAGTGGCCTTAAAAATTCAGGAATCCGCCTGGAGTCCTGAACCCTGTTGGTGGTGGAGGAGAAGGCAGTCAAGCGGCCTGCAGGCAGAGATGCTGTGTGGGGAATGTGGACCGACTAAGTCTTGGGGCAGGCAGTCACACGTGTGTGGGGACTGACTTAGTCTTCGGGCAGGCCTGACCGTGCTTTGCAGACCAGGCATCCGTGGTCAGATGGACCCTTGACCCAACGCTGTGTGCCAGAGATGACACCACTTGATTTTCAACATCACGGTACAGTTTGGGTATCGCCTTTTTTGAGAAATAATAGCTCTCAAAACAGCTGTTGAGGGGAGTTTTTTTTAGCAATAACAATCAGCCAGGAGCAAGCTAACAAGCCTACAAGAGCCTAACTAAGCTTTCCCTACGAGAGTCTGCAGCAGCTATCCCTTCACTAATTACTGCAGGCACACGAGCGAGTGAAAAGCCTGACGCTGCTCTAGTCCAGAGGCCTCAGTGATGATCTATTATGCTGAGCATTACTAAGACTGTTACCTGCCTCAGCTGAGAACCATCTAGCATATGAGGCTAGTGCTGGGAATACACCATGAGTTTTTTTGGCAAATAGAGGGCTCGATAGATAATTTACGACAGGTCCGATCTGATTTTGATTGTTTTTTCTGAGCGATTTTCTCATAGAAGTGAATGGAAATCGATCAGAAAAACAATCGGTAAATCGATCGGCCACTAAATCTACCCAAAAAATTAATTGTGTATTCCCAGCATTAAGTGAGGTGAAATAATTTGTGAGGTTTTGTGAGTCAGCCCATTGAGTGATCATTAGTGATGGCTACTTGATTTTATTTTTGTAGCCTGCAGGCTTTATCATTTGTATGCAATCTTGGGGGTACAAGGACTACACACGGCGCCCCTGTTGAGATGCAAGAATTTGCATGGGCCAACTCCTGCAGGAATGTCAGGAAGGTAGCCTTAGATCCTGCACAATCTGGTAGGCGATTGCAGCTTGCAACGCTTTGCCATTTTAATTAGACGAGAGTCAGTTTAAATTTGAATGAGTCATTAGACTTGAGGCAGCCAGTATATAAGTCAGGTGAAACTGGTCAGAAGCACACACCTTTCACTCTCCTTGGATTGCATTGTAATGTGTTCTTTTTCTTGGGTGTGTTGTGGGGGTGGGGGTGCGGATGGGTACCCCGGCAGTAGTGTTGCACTGGGGGGTTTGTCTGCGCTCCCCCCCCCCCCTCGCCCCATTGTCGGTGTGTTTGCTCCCAGTATGCGCATGGGCACTACAAGTAAGCAAAATACGCAAGAGTAGGGCATCTATCCTTTGGGGGAGCAGCATGGATGGTTGTCCCTAGGTGTAGGCCATGTCTGGGGAGTACACCGTTCATGTGTTCTCGCTCCCCCCTTTTTGGGGGGCAGTTGTGGCGCTCCCGGTCAGTGGATGCTTTGTGGTGGTGTTTGCGCTGCCCCTCATTTATTGGGGTACAAGGAGGCCTACACGCGGCGCCCCTGTTGAGATGCAAGGATTTGCGTGGGCCAACTCCTGCAGGAATGTCAGGAAGGTAGCCTTAGATCCTGCACAATCTGGTAAGCGATTGCAGCTTGCAACGCTTTGCCATTTTCATTAGACGAGAGTCAGTTTAAATTTGAATGAGTCATTAGACTTGAGGCAGCCAGTATATAAGTCAGGTGAAACTGGTCAGAAGCACACACCTTTTACTCTCCTTGGATTGCTTTATCATTTGTATTTCTGGTTTAAATCACAGGAGGACACAGGAAGTCTGTCTTGTGAAATTGGCTTTTCTGGTGTATTTGTGAATGACTGTCTAATTTCACAGAGGTTTATTTGTAAATGGAACATTAAATTTGTCTGGTTGCTATGGGCAACAAGCAACCATGGCAAGTATATCTCTCTCACAATGGACCTGGTGCACAAGCCACCAGTAACACAAGCATTGCTATGGTAACATGTGTTATGATACTTGGTTATCACACGTTTCCATAGTAATTCTCATTTTATCTATGTAGTTCAGGTCACACTAACTGCACAAGGCGACATACTCAGCTTGCGTTAGTAGTGGTAATACTGCCATGCTCTGCTTGCACATCAGGGGTGAAGAAGTGCCCAGGTTTGTATATAACTGCTATAGGCTGTCTTCACTCTGACACTTTTATTGGCCTGAGGAAATGGGCTTAGACCCGTGAAACGTGTTCTGTGCTAAATAAAAATCCTTTTTCTCTTGTGAGAATGTCGTCATTTAGGTAAGCCACCTCTCTACTTTACATTTTATTGCTGTTTTTAACTCAATTATTATATATATTATACAATCCTGGGTGCATCTTCACCCCTGTTGTGCTTAAAGAGAACCTGTACTAAGTAAAAATATTTAAAATAAACACATGAGGTAACTTCAAATGAACATTGCATAGTTAACTTGCCATCAGTTCCTCTCAGAAGCTCACCATTTTCTTCTGATAATAATCCCTTCCAGTTCTGACAACATTTTGTCAGATCTGAAATATATCAGTTGCTGTCAGTAAAATATCAGTTGCTGTCAGTTATAGCTGAGTGGACAACTGATGTGCCCAGTAATGTCCATGTTTCCCTATGGCTCAAGTGGGCGATGTTACAGTTTAACTGTGTGCTGACCAGAAAGCTGTTATGGGTAATGGCCATTTTCAAAATGGAGGACGGAAAATTCCCTTGATCACGGTGGACAAACAGGACGCGGGACAGGAGAAAGACACTGAGGAGTAGACTACATGGAAGGTAAGTATGACTTGTGTATGCTAATTTTGACTTTTAATTTTCAGTTCAGGTTTTCTTTAACTCACCCCCCACACTCTGCTGTGGGAGGGGTTTCAAACAGACCACATATGGTACCAACCATTTTGGGAGTTTGTTATTTTTAGAAAGAAGAGCAACTGCATCCTAATCCCAGCCAGGACACCCTGAGTGGAGTCAGGTTCATTGTCTCCACCTGCTTCTTGTGGTCGTTTGCTCCACTGCAACCCACCTTTGTGAGTAGCCCATTTATTTTACACTCAATCTATTTATTACATACTATGCTATTTGGGCTCCCATTTTTTTCTCCTGTGTTCTTTTCTCCAGGGTGCCCAGACACTCCACCAGTGCATATCGCTGCCTGCACATGGCAAATTTACTGGTGGTTTGTGCAACAGGACCAATATCAGCTATTTTAGGTTGATAGAAAACCTGTGCCCACTAGTTATGTCATAAATATCACATGTGTGGAGATAGTGAAAGATGAGAAGCACTTTAGGCCCCATTCTCCCTGCATGCCAGCGTCCATCTCCAAGATGGACATGGCACCCATGCTAATATGAATTTGAAACCAAATCCTCCTGTCCTGCCAATGCCCACATGCATATCTGAAGCAGCCTATTGATTTCAATAGGTAATCATTTTGGATCCGAACTTGCTTGTAAAACAGAGCATATCAGACTCAGTGAAAACAAGCCCTAGGCTTATGACTCAACTCTGATGCTGAATACTCACCATAGCGACACAGGAATCCATCTTCCTGATGGCGAGTCTGTGAGATGTCACGTGACGTTACATGACGAGCGTGAAAGGGAAGTCAAGAGATCGCGGTACTTTGCTCGGAATTGTTGGGGATCTTAAAGATCCAAACCACCGCGATGGCTCTTACTGCCATGCGTGGCTAAACATAATTTGCGTGAACGCGTGCCTGTACCCATGTCGTGAATTCGCGGAAAAGATTGTGCGACGTGGAAAACATTGGCAGTCATTGGAAAAGTCGTAGGGGAAATCGTGTAGTTGGTATGGGCCTTGAGTCTCTTTTTTGCTCTCTTTTCTCACTGTATATATTTATAGAGTATATATGGTATATATACAGTATACACCCAACATTTGTTTTAGAAAATAAAAGCTAATATGTACAGAATCAGATGTATATTTTATGCTTACATGCCAGTGCCCTGTGGCAACATAAACTTATAAAACAACAAAAGAACACTGATTTCTGCTATACAACATATTTAAATAATATCATGTGCTCAGAAAAATAGAATTGATGCAGCAAGATAAATAAGCCCTGTCTCATTGATATATACCTGTCACTGTTTCTGCATTAATATTATATGACTTTCATTTCCTTAACATATTTCCTTACAGTAAAACAGAGTCTGCCCACATCAAGCTCAATATGATAGTTAAATGTTGCAAGCTGTCTAGGCATGCATGACAGAGCTCAGCAGGAAGTGAGAATATAACTACACACAGTAATATAAACAACACTGCTTCTAACGCAGCCTGTATGCCAAAGAAACAACAAGAACATTGATCAGGAATTTAGGGTATATTCTGAAGTAAGAAACTATGACAACGTAATTGGATTAATAGGTTGGTTTAAGTATACTTTTAATGTAAAATATACCATTGCCAGATCTAGGAAGCCTAGAAGCTAATGGATTTCTGCCTTTAGGGCCCTTTTCCACTAGCAATTGCAATCGCTAAACAAAAAATGTCAGCAATTGCGATTTTTCATTAATTTTGTTACGCAATTGCGATTTTTCATATGCAATGCATTTGCAATGCAAAATCGCTCTCGTAATCACTCCTGAAAGCGATTGCGCTTTGCCAAAAATTGAATTGCAGTAGTGGAAAATACCTGCTGCAATTCCTATGTCAAATAGGAATTGCAGAGTTTTGCGATTTGATCACAATTGCCTGCAGTGGAAAAGAACGCTTAATGCTTCTAGAATTGTAAACCCTGAACATATTTGCAGATCACATGTAATAACTCCAATGTCTATATGCTTGCTGCAGGTGTGTGGCTCAGACACAACAATCTGCATGACAATTGGCATTTAAGTGTACCTGATGTGACATGATGAAATAAATGAAAAGGTTCATATAGTACTAGTTGTACTAAGAAATTGTCTGAAATTGTCTGAAGTCCCTTTCTGTTTTATTGGAAAACAAGTGTTAAAGGGAATCTGAGGTGAAAATAAACTTATGAGATAATGATTTGTATGTGTAGTACAGCTAAGAAATACAGCTAAGAAAAATAACATTGGTAGCACAGATATGAGTCAAATATTGTTTCCAATACAGGAAGAGTTAAGAAACTTCAGTTGTTATCTATGCAAAAGAGCCTCTCTGAGCTCTCTGACCCAACTTGGGTCACTGTTTTCTGGAGCACTTATAAATCAAAGAAACAGCCAGAGACAGATTTATATAAGATTTTACTGCAGGGAAGTTGAAGGGGTCATTAGCTCTGCTGCAGAATTTTATAAAAAAAAAAGCTATATATCTAAAAATTAAAATATGAGACTATTTTCTTAGCTACTAATGTTCTATTCATTATCCATACTACACATACAAATCATTACATCACACTTTTTTTTCACTTCAGTGTCAAGTTCAAAAAGCTTGTTCAATGTAACCTCTGTCCTGAAAAGTAAGTAGAAGTCAAAACAGTTGTATATGGCAGAGAAACCCCTGTTGAAAATGCCTTATTGTTAACATTTTTTTCAAAGGGTCATTCCTTTTGTTTGTTTTGCAGCTCAGCAGAGCAGATTCTATACCAGACTGTCATAGCTGCAGTTTAGAGTTCGGTCTTAAAAATTAAGCCCTTAAACGAAACCAGAGCTGAGAGAAAATAAAAGTTTTATACATACCTGGGGCCTCCTCCAGCCCCATGCGCATGGATCGCTTCCGCACCGCCGTCCTCAGTCTTCTCCCTCTTCGGTATTGGGTCCTGTAACTTCAGCCAGTCGCAGCCAGTCTGCGCAAAAGAAGTGTTCCCTCTACCAGAGATGGGCCGAACCTCCGATTTTAGGTTTGCAAACTTCCACAAAAGGTTTGGTTCGCGCAAACCGCAATAGACTGCAATGGGAATGCGAACTTTGAAAATTACAAACATTTATGCTGGACACAAAAGTGATGAAAAAGATGTTTCAGGGGGTCTAATACCTGGAGGGGGCATGGATGAGTGGGATAGATGCCAAAAGTCCAGAGGAAAAATCTGGATTGGACACAAAGCAGCGTTTTAAGGGCAGAAAATCACATTGAATGCTAAATTGCAGGCCTAAAGTGCTTTCAAACATCTTGCATGTGTAGACATCAATCAGGGAGTGTAATTAGAGTACTACTTCACACTGACAGACCAAACTCACTGTGTAACGCACCGCAAACAGCTGTTTGTGTAGTGACGGCCGTGCTGGACTGGTGCGCACCATGGCGATAGCGGTTTTCAAGCCCATATGGTCGCCCTGGCTGTGGTAGCTCAATGATAGAACAACAGTGATTGTCCAGCTGATCAAATTTGGTCTGTCCACAATGAAGCAACGACCTTATTATCTTCTTGTATGTAGGTAGGCATAGGTAGGTGCCTCGGTATAGGTAGGCAGGCATAGGTAGGTGTCCCAGTATAGGTAGATAGGCATAGGTAGGTGCCCCAGTAGTTAGCTAGGCAAAGGTAGGAGTCCCAGTAGTTAGCTATGCATAGGTAGGAGTCCCAGTATAGGCAGGGCCGGATTTGTACTATTTACCGCCCAAGGCCAACTGTACCATCTGTATGGTTGTTATCTCTGTGTGACCCAATGAGAATTCTCCTTACTCTCCATCATTGGATGTCACAGACAATAACTATTTTAGTAATACCAGTATAGATTATTAGTTATGTTTTCCTTAAGAACTTTTATGTTATGTGTGCCATCTCATTAATGATGGACCCATTGTGTCACCATGAGAGTTAGGCTGATGTATACCTGCAGGACAGAGCTTACAGGTATTGCAGGGACGACACAAGTACAGGACAGAGAGTTCAAAGGATAAAGCTGTCATTGTAGATAGGGATGGCTGCATAAAACAGCTTTACTGCCCCTCACTGAGCCGCCCCTAAATTTCTGGTGCCCTAGGCCATGGCCTATGTGGCCTTGCCAGAAATCCGGCCCTGAGTATAGGTAGGTAGGCATAGGTAGGTGCCCTAGTATAAGTAGGTAGGTAGGCATAGGTAGGTGTCCCCATATAGGTAAGTAGGTGCCCCAGTAGTTAGGTAGGCATAGGCAGGTGTCCTATAATAGATAGTTAGGCACGGCCTGGCTGTCCCAGTAATAGCAATTACCAAGGTCCAGCTGCAAAAGATAGGGCTGTATAATGCAGTGTCAGTGGGCAACACAAAAAAAAAAACACATCAGGAGAACATTAGCTCTCAAAAGAGCTGTTGAGGGGTGCTATTTTAGCAATTACAATCAGCCAGGAGCAAGCTAACAAGCCTACAAGAGCCTAACTAATCTTTCCCTATGAGAGTCTGCCAGCAGCTGTCTCTTCACTAATTACTGCAGGCACATGAGTGAGTGTAAAAGCCAGCGCTGCCTGCCTTTTATAAGGGGGGGGGGGGAGTGGCTCCAGGAAAGTGTGTAGCCTAATTGGCTACAATGTGCCTGCGGACTGTGATGTAGAGGGTCAAAGTTGACCCTAATGGTGCACTATGGGGGGTATCGAACTTCCGCAAAAGTTTGCCTTCGCTGGTGAACGCGAACCACCGAAAGTTCGCCTGGAACCGTTCACAGGCGAACCATTCGGGCCATCTCTACCCTCTACGTATCTCTAAGTTTTGCTGTGGGTTCTCAGTTTAATTAATTTCCCCCATATACATATATTTAAAATGCCCTAAAAGGGCAGGGCACATCAAGAAGTGATTCAGCATTCCATCATGGAGTGAATCAGCACAGTGACTGATTTCTGCTATCTTTCTGTGACTAAATCCTTTGGGAGTTGTTATTATAAATGTCCAATAAAAAAAAAGTTCTCTGAACTTTGACTGGGTCTCTTTTTGCATGATGTTTGATGGCCAGGAAGATCATGTTTCTTAAGGTGGCTACTAACAATCCAATTTCTAGCGAAAAATCCTTCAAGCGATCAGATAATTCTGATCAGAAGTGAAATTGTTAACTACACCATCAACAAACCAATCTTCCCTTCTTATCTATCACAACCGACAAGAGAATCACCTTATTTCTCTCTTTTTGAAATACTTTCTGTCATTTGCATGGGGATTTTTAAGCAATACTTTTGCCTGGAACTCACTAGTAGGCTGTTACTAAGCAGTTACAAAGCAGTTATGATTTGAAAAACTCTTGCTAATGTAATGCTATGGGTGTGATCCCACTTGGGTGATTTGATTTTATAAAAATCCTCCATAACATTGCATTAGCAAGAGCTTTTTCAAATCACTAGCGCTTAGAAAAGGCTGCTAGTGGGTTTGAGCCCTAACTTTATTAATAATCAGATATATAGCACAGTGGTATAGTGGACATCACCCTTGCTTTGTGGTCCTAGAGTCCAATGTTTCACTCTTGGCAGAGACACTATCTGCATGGACTTTGTATGCTCTTTCATCTTTGCATGGATTTTCCATAGGCATAGCGAATGAGGCGCTAATAATTTCGAATGGATGCAAACTTATGCAGCATGGAAACAGACAAATGAAATGTACCAGATTTTGCATTTAATTGGTCCTTTCCAAGCAGCACATATTTGCATTATAAATTTGCATCGACTTGAAATTATTTGCATCTGACAGACTAAGGATTAGTTTCCTCAAGGCACTCTGGTTTTCTCCCACACCCTAAAAACATACTCATAAATGAATTGGCCACTTCAAAAAATGGCCAAAGGGAATAGTGATAGGGAACTATGATAGGGAATAGTTTGTGAGCTACTCTGAGGGAGATGACTAAGTACTATGTAAAGCACTGTGGAAGATGCCAGTGATCTATAAATGCACAACAACGATAATAGGGGAGACATGGATGGATGAAAGCCATGACTGGATAGTGAATTTAGAGGGATACAATGTGTTTAGGAAGGATAGAGCAGGGAGAAAGGTGAAGAGGTTTGTCTTTTTGTTAAAAACACTTTTACAGCTGCCATGAACAATGAGATGGACGAAGATTGTGACGATGTGGAGTCTGTTTGGGTAAATATTCATGGTGGAAATACCTGTTGCCAATTGCTTATTGGGGTGTGCTACAGGCCACCACATATTCATGAAGCTGCAGAACTGCAATTACTACAGCAGATTGAAAAAGCTGCAAGTAAAAATGAGATCCTAGTTATGGGTGACTTCAACTATCCAGACATTGACTGGGATACTCATCCTGGTAAAAGTGGCATATTTCTGGCAACTCTACAGGACAGTTACCTGACTCAAATGGTAACTGAACCAACTAGGGGGAATGCGCTACTGGATTTGATCATTTCAAATAGACCAGATAATGTATCAATGTGCAGGTTCAAGAAAGTTTGGGAAATAGTGATCAAAACATGATAACGTCTGATCTAGTGACTGATAGGTCGTGGAGCAGCAGGACAACTAAAACTATGAATTTTAGAGAAGCAAAGTACAATCAAATAAGGCATGCACTAAGTTTGGTGGACTGGGATAATATACTACAAGGGGAGGATACTGAAGGGAAATGACAAACTTTTAAAATGATTCTCAATCAATATTGTAGTAAATATATCCCATATGGAAACAAAATGTCTAGGAGTAAAAAAAGGCCTCTATGGATGAATAGAAAGGTTAGAGATAAAATGAAGTGGAAAAAGAATGCCAATAAAGTCCTTAAACAGGAGGGGACGAGGTTGCATTAAAGGAAAACTTAAGTCTAAAATAAAAAATGATCTTTACTCACCCGGGGCACCCCTCAGCCCCCCGAAGCTGGATGGTGCCCTCGCAGCCCCGCTCCGATCATCCTGTCCCTGCCGGCGGCTACTTCCGGGTTCGGCGACAGCCGCCGACAGGCTGGGAACGTGGCTGATTTTCCGCGTTCCCAGCCGCTATATCACCCTCTATGCTGCTATAGCGTATATGTTATACGCTATAGCAGCATAGAGGGTGATATAGCGGCTGGGAACGCGGAAAATCAGCCGCGTTCCCAGCCTGTTGGCGGCTGTCGCCGAACCCGGAAGTAGCCTCCGGCGGGGACAGGACGATCGGAGCAGGGCTGCGAGGGCACCATCCAGCTTCGGGGGGCTGAGGGATGCCCCGGGTGAGTAAAGATCATTTTTTATTTTAGACTTAAGTATTCCTTTAAGCAATTATAAGGAGTGCAATAAAAGCTATAAAAAATGGCTGGCAAAGATTGAAGCTGCAAATCAAATCGCTTAGGCTTAAGATATCAAATTTAACCCAAAGAAGTTTTACAAGTTAATCAACTCTAAAAAAAGAAAGGTTGACTGTATTGGACTCCTGAAGGATGAGGGTGGGAACTCAATGGTGGATGACTGAGGTAGGGCGGAGTTATTAAATGCTTTCTTTGCTTCTGTCTTCACAAGGGAAACATCGCTGTTGCAAATTACAGTTGTGGAAAGTTTCAATCTTCCAATCCTAATATTAAATACTGAACGCAGGAAGAAGTAAAGGCAAGACTAAATACATTAAAAATAAATAAAATTAAAAATTGATATGACACCTGGCCCGGATGGCATACATCGACCCTAAGGGAATTAAGTTCAGTTATTGATAAACCCCTTTATCTTATCTTTTGTGACTCACTTTCAACTGGCAGAGTTCCAATAAATTGGCGCACAGTCCACGTTTTCCCATTATTTAAGAAGGGCAAAAAATCAGGTCTTAGAAATTATAGACCTGTAAACTTCACATCAATTGTTTGCAGACTATTTGAGGGGTTACAAAGAGATACTATACAAGGTTTCATAGCAGAACATAATCTTATTTCTCAGAACCAGCATAGGTTTACTAAGGACAGGTCCTGTTTGACTAACATGCTCAGCTTTTATGAGGTAGTAAATGCTAATGTGGGTATTGGGAATGCTGTAGATGTGATATACTTGGACTTTGCAAAGGCCTTCGACACTGTTCCCCACAAAAGTCTGGTGCAAAAGCTGAGGATGCAAAGACTGGAGAAGAGTCTGTGTGCATGGATAGGGAACTGGCTAATGGGGAAGCAGGAAATTTGGGCGCATGAGGCAGGTGGACAAAAAGGGCGCCGCCATTCACTCCCTTAATAAGTATCGTTTAAATCGGCGCCCAACAGGAAAAAAGGGCGCCGGAGAAAAATAACGTTTTAAAAGCGTCGCCCGGAGACTTTTAATGTTTTATAACTGTTTCTCATGATTACACATTATTTAATGATTTATAATTTTTAAAACATTATTTTTAAACGAAAAACAGTACAATATTTTTTAAAACATTACTTTTAAACGAAAAACCGTACAATTTTTTTTTTTTTTCATTTTTAAACGAAAAACCGCACCATATTTTTTTTAAACGTTATTAATGCTTATCACAGGGGGGTCTTAGGTTTAGGCACCAACAGGGGGGTCTTAGGTTTAGGCACCAACAGGGGGGTCTTAGGGTTAGGCACCAACAGGGGGTCTTAGGGTTAGGCACCAACAGGGGGGCCTTAGGGTTAGGCACCAACAGGGATGTCTTAGGGTTAGGCACCAACAGGGGGGTCTTAGGGTTAGGCACCACCAGGGGGGTCTTAGGGTTAGGCACCAACAGGGGGGTCTTAGGGTTAGGCACCAACAGGGGGGTCTAGGGGTTAGGGATAGGTACAGGGAGGGTTCTGTGTGAGAGTAGGGTTAGGTATAGCTTTAGTAAAATTCTTATTAATGTTTTATAAAACGTTATTATAAATTTTTCAATTTTTAAACAGGGAAGATTAACGTTTTTAAAATTGCCGATTTTATACACATTATTTAATGATTTATAACTTTATAAAACATTATTTTTAAACGAAATATAACACAATTTTTTTTAAACGTTATTCATGATTATCTTTTAAAACCCTGCGCCCTTTTTTCCCGGCGCCCTTTTTTAACGTACGCGGCTAATGGACAGAAAAGAGAGAGTTGTGGTCACTGGATCTTATTCAAAATGGGTGACTGTTAGCAGTAGGGTCCCACAGGGGTCAGTACTGAGTCCAGTGCCTTTCAATGTATTCATTACTGACCTAGTAGATGCAGTAGAAAGCAATGTTGCTATTTTTGCAGATGATACAACATTGTGCAAAACCATCAAGTCACAGGAGGATAGTGACATATTGCAACAGGATTTGGATAGGATGGCTATATGGGCACATAAATGGCAGATGAAATTCAATGTTGAAAAATGTAAAGTCATGCATTTTGGTCGTACGGATGGGGACTTCAAACTTGGAGAAGGACTTAGAAGTACTGATCGAAAACAAGTTCAATAATCGTATTCAATGCCAAGCCGCTGAAGCTAAAGCAAATACAATTTTGGGATGCATTAAAAGGGAAATAAAAACTTGAGATGCTAGCATAATATTGCCCTAGTTCAACTCTCTAGTAAGGCCACATCTGGAAAATGGAATTCAGTTCTGGGCACCACATTACAAGAAAGACATTGCAGTTTTAGAGCAGGTGCAGAGAAGAGCAACAAAATTGATATGAGGGATGGAGGGTCTTACTTACCAAGAAAGTTTAGATAAACTGGGGTTATTTTAGTCTGGAGAAAAGGCGTCTTAGAGGAGATCTAATTAACATGTATAAATACATCAGAGGGCAATATGAAAGCTTGACGGATGAGCTTTTTGTCCCTAGGCTTTTACAAAGGAATAGAGGATATGATCTGCCCATGGAGGAAAAATGTTATAAAGTAGTTATGACAAATTCTATAACCGTGTGTAAAGGGGGCTTAGATTCTTTCCTTGCATTGAAAGACATCCATGACTATAATTACTAGGTAATGCCCAGTGGTGTTGATCCAGGGATTTTTTCTGATTGCCATCTGAAATCGGGTAGGAATTTTTTTCCCTTTTGGGGCTAATTGGGCCATGCATTGTAGGTTTTTTTTGCCTTCCTCTGGATCAACAGGGATATGTGAGGGAGCAGGCTGGTGTTGTACTTTATTTTCAGGTTGAACTCTATGGACTTATGTCTTTTCTCAACCCAAATAACTATGTAACTATGTAACTATCAGCATCAAAGGCCTGCATCTCAGTATAATCTGATAGACTCTGATAAGAGATCTATTAACACAAACTGATTTGGATTTTTTTAAATGATCCAGCCAGTTGTGCTTTTTCTTGCCACCTTTGATCATGACCAGATCATCGCTGCTTTGAGATTGTTGTGTGCTTCAGCTATTTAACCAGTTTTCCACCTAACAAATACAGTCCTCTTGTAGATCAATCCCATAAAAAGCTTGCTTTGAACTTCATCCATGTGTGGTCACCTTTGACTCAGAACCAGTCACTAGTATTAACAGTAAGGGCCCGTTTCCACTAGAGCAAATCTGCATGCGTTGTCTGCATGCGGATTCGCATAACCAATACATGTGGATGGCCCTGTTTCCACTTGTCAGTTTTTTGGTGCGTTTTTCTGTGCAGGAGTTTTCTGCACGGTAGAGCCTGCAGAATTCACCTGCGTGTGGAATGCAGGCGATTCGCAGGCAATGTATTTAATAGGGGAAATCGCACATGCGGTTTTTTGCCGCGATTTCGCGTGCGAATTCGCACCAAAAGTAATCTAAATTGAACCAGGCAGTGACATGGTTAAATTCGCATATACCCTGCCTATGCGAAATCGCGGCAAAAAACGCACGCGGAATCGCATCCGCATGCGATTTCATCAGCGGTGGAATCCCGGCGATTCGCACCGCACTAGTGGAAACGAGCCCTAAGTGATGATGTAGTCCCCACTGATCATTTGCTCATTAAAAATATTATAACTCTGAGTTCATTACTTTAACAGAACTAATTTCTTGTGTCAAAACTTCCTTATGCCTTATAATATATATTTTTGTTTCAACTTTTACATTTTTGCAAAATATATGTTATACGGCAAAAAACGGTGTTAAAATCTTGCTGCAAATACAAATGACATACAGTTTTGACATCAATGTGCACCAAACCTTAACAAGCATAGCTTTTAAATACATTTAACTAATGCATGCTTTCATTAACGCTAACCGGAGTAAGGGAGTGTATACATACAGCTTTGCCCCAGGGGTTTGCATCAGCATAGTTTTGTAAACATTATCTATCTGACTTTTTTTTAAGCTGCAGCAGAGTTGTGTGCCTGTATGCACATAACAGCTGTGGCTCTCCATAGAGGTGTATGATTTGTGAGCCTGAAGGGTAACATGATTTTATAAAGCTTTGGGCAACAACTTTCATGCCCACGCTTCCCTTTACCATCAGTTATTTATATCTAATATATAAGTAGCTACAGCCCTTTACTAATTGGTGAACTGTAAAGTCAGCATACCTAATGCAATCCTTGAAATAATTCAATAGAAATGAATTTTAAAGGGAAATGTCCCTTTTCATATCAATATGGCATATACATAAATCATAGCTGCACAAGTCTTTTGTAATTTAACATGATTTTAGGTATTGCTTTTTATTTTACTTTGGTGTCAGCAACACATTTCTAAAACTAACAACAAGCTAAAAACAATGAATTATACATAAACATCCAAATTGCTGTGGGAGCCATTGCTGCACAAGACAGAAGCAATTGATACTCTTTTTCAACACTTACAACAGAATACCCAACCAGCTTGGGGTGACCCAAAACTAACAGGAAAGTATAGGGGACTAAAAGAGATGAGACGCCCTCCTATTAAAAAGCTAGTGCTAAGTGTAGTTTGCCTCCTTAAAACTAAAGGTATTTGTGATAATTCAGCTTTAAGTGAATGGTTGTGGTTTCCCACAATGCATCACTAATGAATATGCAAATTATCTCTTTATGCCCCTGAAGCCAGGCTTACATCTAGAACCACTGATGTATAGCAAGCCTACAGCTAATCATATTTACACAAATCTACTGACTGACAGCATATTTTCATACTCCCATGCTCTCATTTCTTATGGACATGGAAAGCAATAGAGAGAAGGGCTGATTTACTAATACAAAGTAAACCTGCTCTTGCTCCTTTGAAGCAGCTATGAATTTACAATGGAAAAAGCAGCTGTGCATGTATGTTAGCATTGACACACATGCCTCATGATGGCACACCAGGGATTTATGAGGTAAGCTCTGTCTAACCCCGTGCTGCTGCCAATGGTCAGAGGGCTCTTCAGCTAACATCTGGCAAATCTACAATTTTTTAATAACATAAACATCCAGAAATGTTTTACATATTTAGGCATGTTTGTCAGGAAAAAATGTTTATAAAACATTATTGCAATTTGGAATCATAAAAATCTTTGTTATGTAAATTACAATGCGACAAAAAACAGCATAGCCCTCCTCTTACCAAACACATTTAATCCCTTTTTCCTACATGCAGGATCATTTTTACAAGGGAATCTAGAGCCCACAAGCATGGTGCCCTTCCCCCTAAGCAATACCAACCCACATGGTCCATAACATTAGGGGGTACTCTACAAAAAGTCAGGCTGTATGTCCTCTTGTTCTTATGTAAAGGACAAGGAACTCATCCTTACTTCTGAAAAGTACCCCCCCCCCCTTAGGTAGAATCATCTGAAAGCTCCCTTTACTAAGGGTTCTCATAGAAAAAGGGGGCAGAATATAATCCCTTTTTGCAATGCTTTCTTGTTCTTATGTTAAGGACAAGGAACTTATTCCCACTTCTGTATGGTGCTGAAAAGGAGATGGAGCAATTGTAGGCATGCATGTCTGTGTAGGGCTCAAGAGCTCAATATACTGTAATATGAACCAACTCAAAGGTGGTCTTACATTGCATAGTTATTTTAGTGTATTTTACATTTGTTGGAGCATCTTTTTTTTACCAATTGTTTCAAGGTCCCGGGATTGACTTGTGATGGAATCTGAGAGTCCCATAAGGGTACCCCAGAACACCTTGACAAAATGTTTTAATGAAAAAATGACAAAGCACAAAGAAAAATGGAATTTTTAAATGAGGATCTCATGTTATTCTCAAGTTTTCTATACTGAATCCTCCTCCTCCTCACTGGGAATACTGTTGCTACTGGCCACATTCTCTGAGGAATAGCAATCCATCTTGGGAGGGGATGCATACTGTTTTCTCAATTATGGCATAATTTTTTTTTATTATTGAAAAACCGAGCCATTTTTTTTAAATTTTTATATAAGTCTCACTTTTGACACGTGTGTGCACATGCTTCACTATACAAGGAGTTCATAGCTTGAATAAAACAGCTGCTGAAATCTGTAAGGTCTGAAATCTCACCCTGCATGCTTGTTGAGGTCTGCGCTTCACAAAGTAGTATATCTAGAATTACCCCCCGACCCTAAAACCCCCCACCCCGAGCCCATACTTACTTTTAAAAGCTATTCATCAGTTGCAGCTTCCATACAGGTTGTCTTGTCTTCTGCATAACTTAAAAACACAAAAGCCTGGTATCCAGTGATGGATTTTACTTGCGTATTTGTATGTCTTTTAGTTTATACAACTGTACATGGCCTCCTTATTGGAATTATTTTCTTTTAATGTGTACAAAGCAAGTCGGTATACAAACATTTTTATGTTTGTATAATGTGCAGACATGTTTATTGAATTAAATACACATAGATTACTGTTCTCCAAAGTATGCAGATTTCTTTACAACTATTCTGTATAGTCTGTTATCCTATTCAGTTTATATGTATGCGTCTGCCTATATTTTATAAGTCTTCAGCTTCTGCAATGTGATGTTTACTCTGAGTCACTCTTTACACAGTGCTGCATTTACCATGATTTGCATTGGAAATGTATGCATCAAACGATGCAGTCATGTCTCAAAGCTTCACTTGTAATACATTCATAAAAGTTTTACATTTCATTTGAGAATGTTATTGTACCAGTCGCTCTTTCCTATCAAATTACATTTTAACTTTCCTGATTCCGTGATGTGTAATAACATCAATTTTTGTTCTTTCTTCCAACTTTGAAATCTCTGCTGTGTAAGAAATTTAGCCTATTTGAAAAGCAGTGAACTTACAATTGTACTTTTTTTTTTCATTTTTATCTCCACAAGAAATATTTTTTATTAAAATGTAAAGCAAAACTAAAGTTTGAAATACAAATAATCAAATTTGTTTTCCATAACGCCTTTCCATAATATAAGAACGTGCATCGGACAAAGCAAAATAAAAAAAAGAAAGAAAACCTAAGAACCAGTCTCCATACAAGGGAGTATCGTAAAGTTTTAATCATCACCTTTAATAACATTTGACAGAAAGTTTCTTTTTGATTTGTAGTTTTGTGACACCCTGAATACCGTTATGGCCTTAAACCACTCTTCCACTTCAAGAATGTCATCTGGGTTTTCAAATTGGCAAAAAATCCTCTTCATCCTGTTCCAACTGTGTTAACGTGTGTCTTCAAAAAGGTCATGCCATGTATATTTGTTAATGAAAATGGGTTAGCCAACTGGGAACCCAGAGTACAGATACCTTAGACATGTACAGTTCGTCATAAATAATTTTCCACACACTACCATTACTGAGGCCGGTTTCATTCCAATTTATTTGGATGCAGAGATGGCCCGAACCATTCGCCGGGCGAATCTCTCTGGGCCTTCTACTATTTCCGGGTTGCAGTGACCTGGAGTAGTACGCCTGCGCTGCCCGGTGGAGCGCGGCCTAGATCGCGCTCCTGTTGCCGGGCACTTTCTGCGCATGAGCGTGAAGTCACACACATGCGCAGAAAGTTCCCGGCAACAGGAGCGCGATCTAGGACGTGCTCTGCCGGGCAGCGCAGGCGTACTACTCCGGGTCATTGTGACCCGAAAGTAGTAGAAGGCCCACAGATTTTGAGATGTTCGCCAGCAACATCTCTATTTGGATGGTTATTTGTCTGTCTTCCAGGATTAAACACTTCACTTTCTTAACTGTGGCTGCACCGTGTCTGTCAATAAGGGTGTTCCAGGTCTTGAGGTATTTTCCACCTCACAATAGTGTCATAAGATGGGCAATCATTTCCATAAACTGCCATCATCTCATCTCATCACCATCCAGCAGTGGCTGGATGATGTAATGGTTAAGGGCTCTGCCAGGAGACCTGGGTTCAAATCTCGGCTCTGCCTGTTCAGTAAGCCAGCACCTATTTCAGTAAGGAGTTTCTTGGGCAAGTCTCCTTAACACTGCTACTGCCTACTGAGTGCGCTCTAGTGGCTGCCTCGCAAGCGCTTTGAGTCCAACAGGAGAAAGGCGCTATACAAATACTGCAATTATGATAAATTTGCCGGACATTATTACCCTTCAAATGCAGGAACTTTATCAAGCAGCAAGGCTCCATCTCACACTTTACTCACTTCTTGCACAGCCTGTAAAAGAAATAAAGGTTACCATAAGCTGATTTTCTCAACATCATGCACATAGGAACCAATGATGACACCGACAAAAATTAATCAACATGCATAATAATAACGTCCGGATGATAAATAAAACTTTACGATACCCCCTCGCTCATATATAGCCATAAGCTTTTACCTCCCTCTAATCACGGGGACAGGTAATGTCTAACTGTAAACTAAGGGCTATCCTGCAGCTAGTAAGGTCACAATAGTTAAACTGTAATTCCTCTGTGAAAGAACTGCAAATTCTGCTCAAATTACATTTGTAAAGCTACTGATTCATTTCCAGCACTCAGCACCTTAGGAGGGATGAAGGAAGAGAAGAAGAAAAGACAGTCAATGTAGTAGGAAAATATTTGGAGCCTGGATGCTGCCAAAAAATGTGAAGTGTGGACTGTGAGACTAGTCTGTAAATAAAGTTATAGGACCACCGTCATGAACCATTTTACATTTAAAAGGCACCCAGACATATATAAGCAGGACATTTCCTCCAAAGTAAAATGCAATATACTTTTAACCTATGTTGCTGGGGGATGTTCAGTATTTCCTTTCTTCTTTACAAAAGCACTGCTTGGCAAGTAGCTATACAAAGACGTCATCCTTTCTCCCTACCTATTTACACACTATGTTGGCAGTTGAAATGAGCAACTGCTGTTCAATGCTTTTGAAAATAAAGAAAATTCCCCATGAGAATATGGACTATGCAAGAATGCACAAGACAACCCAACTAACATCCTTCCAGGAACTTTTTTTTTGAGGATTACATTTGACCCTTGAAGTGTGCTCTTAGTTGGTGCCCCTTTTTATTTCTAAATATAAATGTCAGCCATAAGTTGATGTGAGCCCTGGAGATGAGGAGAAGAATTCACTAAATTACATTTAGAAAGCAAACAGCCTTGGTAAATTCCCACAGTGTCTATGTGCAGTGGCACACGTTTTCATCCTTATCAGTAGCAGGCAAAGCTACTGTGTTGATAGATTTACACAAAATTGTTGTGGAAAATGTTTATAAAATGTCCCTACATTGTTTATTTGCAAAAACAATTAAGAATGCATTTTAGAAAATGAAAGGGGTATAAAAAAGCCATCCTACCTGCCAGGCCCATTTTACACTTTGATCCCCTTGCAGGCTGGTATATAGCTTTTGAGTTATACATGTTACTAATATCAAGGGTCTGACCAAGAGGAATGGGCTATCTAAAGTGTAGCCTACCCGTTTCTCCAATTCAGATTACAAAAAAGCACATTATATTAGTATGTTACAGAACATATACCGTATTCAGTAATATGAACCAAGTGAAAAATATTTTACCATGCAGTGAAGGGCTGAAGGGAAGTGATGTTCTTGCGGATGGTTCTGAAATTCACATTGTAGGGGTATTCCTACTGTGAGAGACAGCATTAAAAAAAAATCAGGAACTCACATTGTATAGTTTTTAAAGAATTTATTTGTATTGCACTGCTGCACGCAAGTATTTGAACACCTGAGAAAATCAGTGTTAATATTTGGTACAGAAGTCTTTGTTTGCCATTACAGAGATCCTCTAGTTCTTAACCAGATATGTACACACTGAAACAGGGATTTTGGCCCACTCCCTCCACACAGTTTGGTAGATCAGGTTTCAGGGCTGTCACTGAGCAACATGGTGTTTCAGCTCCCTCCAAAGATTTTCTATTGGATTTAGGTCAAGAAACTGGCTAGGCCACTCTAGAACCTTAAAATGCTTCTGACAAAGGTACTCCTTGGTTATCCTGGCTGTGCTTCGGGTCATTGTCATGTTGGAAGACCCAGTCACGACCTATCGTCATTGCCCTAAATGAGGGAAGGAGGTTGCTGCTCAAAATATCACAATACATGGCCCTATTCATCCTCTTCTTAATACAGTGCAGTCATCCGGTCAGTGCAGTCAATTCTAATGTTACCTGGCAATGAGATGCAAAGATAATATATCCTTAGCAAAAAAATGAATGTATACCTTATCCCTCAATTTTTTTATACCAGGACCATGTTATTCTGCATAAAGTGCATGTGTGTTTCCTTATAATAATAAGTGAGCTGGTGACAATTCTTTGCTCACAGAATGACCATCCGGCGGTATAGTGGGAATATCTCCTGCCATGTTCAACATCCCATCAAACATCTTGCACATGCTTTTCACTCATTATATCTGATGTCTTTAGATATTATGTCTTGTGTTTTATAAATAGAAAACTATTTTTCCAGACTGCCTTTTTTATGCTGTTGCTGTGCATCTTTTCCAGTTTACATGACAACATTAACTGAGTAAATAGTTTACATAAATTATCTTTTTTAAAACTGCATTCATATTTTAAAATTTCTGCTCTTCAATATGTGAGTTCTTTGCCTTTGCCAGCCTGCCAGATAATTGTGACATTGAAAAGCTAAGTTTAATGATTTGCCATTCCTTATGGTGACAGTAAAGACCAACTATATAGCTAAGTGTTATATTTTAACAACCATAGTCTCTGAATAAATCTGGGTGGTGACAGTGAATACATTATTCCTGTAGAGCTAAAACATCAATGTACATATAAAAGATTACTTTTCAACATAGGCTCACATAATAATCATTGTCAAACAAATAAATAAAGGTCAGGAATAGGAAGATTCAGTGCAAATGTGACTTCGGTTACTTCTTGTAGAGGGGATAGGAAATAACACAATGGCTGAGCACACAATGAATAGGTAAAGCTTGCTCAGACTTGGTATTGTTGTCTAACAAACCAATAGATTATCCATTGCTCCTCAGTTGGTGATGTACTAGAAATCCATGCCTGACCGCTATTGCTATTGTTATTGCAGCTCAATCCTGCTTGACCATTCCCTTACTCCACGGGGCAGAGCAGGCTGTACATCAGAAAGCTAAGTAGCTTTTACAGTTGTTAGGACAGGCACAAAATTGGTAGTCCGATTAAGACAAGGCTGATGATGATCCGGGAACTGCTGCCATGACCACAGGCTTTTCATCGATAATAAGATGTAATTGCTTAGCACATCCTCACAGAGGAGCGCTGTAAAAATAGTGCCAGAAGTTTGGGTGCAGCCGACACCACCGTAGGCCGTAATAGGAATTAGGGCTATAGCAGTGCTCAGTGAGTAATTTGAGCTCCATCAAAAGATGGAGCACAAATTACTATAAAAACACTGTAAAGGCTCATTCACGCTAGAGCGATTAGCGGGTGATTCCCCCTAAATGCCAAAGCGCTAGCACTTTTCAAAGGACTAGCGCAATTGTAACTGTATGGCAGTGATTTGAATGCCATGATTGCTGCCAATTGTAACTGTATGGCAGTGATTTGAATGCCATGATTGCTGCCAATTGTAACTGTATGGCAGTGATTTGAATGCCATGATTGCCGCCAATCGCGGGCGTTTCGCGGCAATCGCAAAACGAATTGCCTGCAGCATTTTTCCGCTACTTTAGATCGTCGGGAATCGCAAGAGTGTACAGTGATTTTACCGCGTGAATCGCAGTAAAACCACCCATGTAAAACGCTAGCGCTAAGCGCTACCATTTTGCGACCTTCTAGTGTGAATGGGCCCTAATAGCTGTAGCTGGAAGTCGAATTAAATCTTTCCCCACTATCCATGGCAAACTGGAGGGGGAATAGTATTTAACGCTGCTGGGACTTTTGCAGGAGCAGGGTGAGACATTTTTCAGCTTTACCATGTATGACTCACAGAGGTTCGTTATGATCACACTCCAAAAAAAAAAAAGCATTCAGGTGAATGATTGACATGCCTTAGTTCCAGATCTAAAGCTCTTCAGCAAAGTAGTCCCAGTTACTCCTCTGTCCTTGTTTCGTTACATCTTTACATCTATGCTGACCTTTTTCTTGTCTGCACATTCTTGGTACACAAACACAGCCTTTTGTAGATGTCTCACACTTCCAGGTGTCATGGCACCTCTCTGATATTACACTCATTTCTAGGTGTCAAAGCACATCTCTGACATGCCACACGTTTCTAGGTGTCAGAGTTGACAAGGGTAAACATCTTCAATGGGAAATATTATAGATAGATAGATAGATAGATAGATAGATAGATAGATAGATAGATAGATAGATAGATAGATGGTTCAGTATTCTCAAGAGGTAAATCAGTATCAGATTTTGTTTGGCCAAGTACAATAAAAAGAAAATCTGACTTATCTGTTGCTTAACGTCCTACATCTTAAGCTCCCCTTACTTCTCTTTATCAAAACTGTAAAATACTCAAATTGAAAGAGCTCACTTTACTGATACCATTCAAATAATGAATAGCTACACTTTTATAGTTTGACTTGAACAAAATAGTATCCTCATAGAATAAACTTCATCCCCTCTTGCTTTGAAAAGAATGAAACTTTGAAGCATCCACATGTAAGAAATCTGAGCTATCCATTTGTAATAGAGTCAGCTCTCTGTGAGACATACATAATTTCATCGCCAGCCTACAATACAGACATATTCTAGCAAACAAAAAGCCCAGCTGTCACTCTTTTGTATATCATGTTGGAAAGCTATAAGGTGATGAATAATTTATGTGGTTAAAAGCATTTTTATTTTGCAGCTTATAAATATAATGTGAAATGTTCTTTTTGCTTCTCTAATAATAACAGTGCCCTGGGGTAAGTTTCAGAATACATTTGTGCATTGTAACTACACTTCCCTATATGAGATGTAAGTATATACATTCAATGTGCAGATCTGTCATACACGTTTCCGTCCTCTGAAAGGCAAGACGACAAGACTTCTCCAAGTATCACCACATGCAGATGATCCTGTAGCACAGCCTATAAACATTAACTGAAGGGAAGGAAACCACAAGGGAAATAGAGGGCATATTAACACTTAATGTGTATTGCACACTAGTCTAATGCTGGGAATACACGGTTCGTTTTTTAGGTGATTAGATGGTTCGATAGATAATTTCCGACATGTCCGATCTCCCTTTCTATTTTTTCGCCGCTCGATTTCTGATAGAAGTGAATGGAAAAAGATAAGAAAAACGAGCGGAAGATAAGAGAATCGACTGCAGAATCGAGCGGCAAAAACGATCGAGAGGAGAAACGCATCGCAGAAACTAACCATGTATTCCCAGCATTAGACATTAACGTTTGGCATAACATTAAATGAAAACCTGTCTCCTAACTCCTTATTGCCTATAGTTATCCTATCTGCCACTGGCTCAGAAACACAGAAAGAAGCACAGAGCAGTGGATGTCTTCAGCAACTGTATGTGAAATAAAGGTTTTCATTGTGTGCTGTGCAAGAGTTTGGTCTCACTTTAAGAAGAAGGGTAAGCCTGAGCTGGCTTTACCTCCCCTCACATGTCTGGAAACATTTACATGTGAAACAGCCAAACAGGTCAAATAATGAAACAGCCCATGAGGATAAGAGACATTGGATCTGATCCAATTCATTTTTTCTCTGAAGTTTCTCATAGGAGATAATTTTTTATCTCCTGCTTAAAATAACTTTTGCACTCTGAAGTTAAAAAGATTCTAAAAAGTAGGTGAAAAAGTACTGTTAAAATAATGTGGAGTGTTTTCTTGTTTGCTGGTGGCATAAAAGGAATTTAATTTATAATGTAAAAATATTACCTAGGAAAAAACTAGGAGAAATAGTGAATTTGATTGGGCCCACTGGGTCTGATGCAGTAGACTACTATTGTAAAGTTGGCGTGCACAGGCAGCGCATGGCAATTTTACTGTTACTACTGGCACGGGAGCACTACCTGTTAGCCCTGGTGTGTGTTAACTAGTTCATCTGATTCTCAGTATTACTTTTATTCTTCAGAAGAGCCAACCTTGGTAAAGCCCTATACAAAAATGTCAGCCAGCTTTCCTACTCATTTGCACCATATTTTTACTACAAAGTAAATGTATTTGTATATAAAGAAATAACTAATAATCCCCCATGACAGATGTGTCAGATTTTAACTGCTTACTGTAAGTGACAATGATGCAGGAATTACCGTAAGTAATTTTTTTGTACATTTTACTTCTGGAGAAATGTACATTTACATGTACAGTATGTATTTTAAATTTTACAAGTTTTTGTGATAGTTGTCCTTTAAACATTTTAAAAAACAGTTTGTGTGTTCATTGGACATTTTGTTCAGAACTCTGACTTTATAATGACAAACACTATATTCATCTGGTGAGGGTTTCAGGCAATACAGGGGTTTATGTTTGTAGGGAAGCAGATGCGGTTCCTAAGCAACAGCATGACAGAAGCTGTTGCTTGTGATTCATGACCTTGCACCTCTTTTTTCTCCCCATATGTATTCTTTTAGTGTGTGCCATTGAACTGTCTGCTTACGCTCTTTGAAAACACTCAGCTTTGTACGCAAAGCGTGTCCAGTCATCACTCAGATATTCTGTCCTTACAGGTCAGACATCCAGCAGTAATTGCTGCATTTGTTTTCTCACAAGAGGAAATATGCTCATTTAATGGACGCCAAAGATGTTTTCACTTAATAACAAAAACTATAAGTGGTGGAAAGCAGAAAGTAGCACACTATGAATCCAATTTTCTGAAGTACAAGTTAATTCAGCATTGTAATAATGCATATATGCAATGCAAAATATTCTTCTTAAGATTTACTTTAAGGAAAATAGTGCCCCTGGTGATAACTTGACTTGGGAGGGGGAAGCCCCTGGATCATAATGAGGCTTCCCCCGTCTGCCACAGCCTCCCCTGCAGCGACACTGACATCAATATTTACAATTTCCAACAAGGGATTGTGAGCGGGGCATGCAGGCCCACTAACGGCTTCCCACTCAGGCTTTGGGGGAAATAGCAGAGCCCCATCTGGTCTGTTTACAGTGTAAACCAGCTGCCCCTACGTAGTAAAGCGACCCTGATTGGACTTGGCTATTTCTGCCGAAGCCCATCAGGGAGCCACTAGTGCTCAATTGGGCACCACTGACAATCCCTTGTCGGTGGATCTTCGGGGGTCCCAGTGCTGGATCCCCTCTGGTGAGGATTTTATAGGATACAGAGGCTTCCTCCTCCAGAGTTAAGTACCCCCGAGGGGCACTTTTTTTTCCTTCAGGTAAAACAAAAATGTACACTTAAAAACAATTAAGTAAACTATTAGCATAAATGGTAATAAACAGTGTTTATAAATGTAAAAACACTCAAAGGTTTTCTCTTAAATTACTTTTAAACAGTGGACAAATAATGGGACATTTGATGTTTAGAATAAACTTAATGTTATGTGTAAGTGATGCCCCCTATTTTTCCCTGATATTATTCTGTGATTGAGAGTATACCTTTCAGAAGGAGTAGTTTGCTGCCTCCGTCCGTTGAAAGAGCTCGTGCCCTGGCTGTGGGTTAAAGGAGCATGACCCATCCATTCCCAGTTCCAAGCATAACATAGGGCATTTATTTATAGATAAATATTCATTGTGTATTCATGCCACTCTGCTTTAAGCAGAGGGGTAAGACTGAGCTGGCTTTACCTCCCCTCACATGTCTGGAATCATGAACATGTGAAATAGCCAGGTGAAATAACGGAACAGTCCACAAGGCTAACAGACACTGGGCCTGATGGAGCAACCTACAGTATAGTTGTTGTGCGCAAGCAACAGGTGGCAATTTTGCCATTACTACTTCTGAAGGGGCACCGCCCATGAACCCTTAGTGCCAGGTGTGATAACACGGTAATGTGCATAACACTAAGGGTTAACAGGCAGTGCTCCCCCAGCGGTAGGAATGGTAAAATTGATGTACGCTGCCCCTGCACGGCAACTTTACCGTAGTTTACTGCATCAAGCCCAAGTACACCAAGCCCAAGTATCTCATGGAGAAACCTCATGTGAAGGAATTTTAGAAACAGGAAAACAGATTGTGTGACCAGCACTTTGGCATTATTAATCAGAGACTCATTTGGGCTTTATTTCTTCAGATGCAGACTCAGTGGTGTGACTACAGCGCCATGGGCCTCAGCGCAAAATTTTACACTGGGAACGCCTTTCCAGCACTGTATGTATAATAATCACAAAATACAGAACACCACTGTGAGAGAGAGCTATAAGTAGAGGAAATTGAATAGTTTATAATAATTACCTCTGCTATTAAAAACACATATAGAAGTGATTATTAGAACTACAGCACCAATAAAGATCTAAGTGACTGGAGAAGTCATGTAAGCCGCTCAGGTTCAGGGGCCCTGGTGTGGTCGCTGCCTCTGCACCCCATTTGCTAAGCCACTGTGGGGACTATTTAACTTGTGTGAGGGTAGTGGGGTAGCATAATCAAATAAAGCCTCGGAAACTGTCCGTGATTATTAAGGTGGATCTCCAGGAACAAATAACTTCCATTATTGATTAGCATTGGTTAGCATGGGGGGAGGTTAAAAACTAAGCCAGTGTGTAACTCTGCCTGTGACTGTACTGGAGATGTCCCTCTCACTTTCTGTCCCCTACAGACACTACTGAGAAAGTCTAATGATCCCCGACTTTATCTATAGCTCACATACATTTTTGGCTGGAGCATCACTTTAGATAATATACTCTACAAAGCCAGGTTTCATTTCAAAACTTGCATATATTTCAGAGCAGAAAGATTTATTTATAACTCAGCGGCTTTGTAAAATGTCTTTTATTAAGGAGGTCAAAATGTCCTGTTGTGTGAAGGTCAAGGTAGCTTCTCATTTCCCCCGATGAAGCAGGGCAGACATGATTTGCTTTTATCAGGAGACTAATTATGGGCTAACATAAGAGGATACAGTTCACTTACTTAACTTATTTTACTTGATAGTTTTACAAATGTGAATTACCATTTATTAGTAGACTAAAATGCACAAATGTTGCAGGCAAGATAGCTCCTCAATTACCCTGTAAATAGGAATAGTAGTGACATGGTAAGAATCCCCAGATGCACTGATATACAGCGTGAAAACACTTATTAAAAATAACGCTATCCTTGTGCTGAATATTTTAGCATTATTATTACTTTTCCTTTTTTCTCCCTACACATGAAAGTAAAGGGCAAGACGTTTCACCAACAGCCATGAATAGTATGTACTCTGTCTTTGTGACAAGATCACAATTTACTTGATTATAAGTGAAATACAATAGTTTAGAGGATCAGTTATGGATGCTTTCTTCAATTGACAAGACCTTCACACCCGATATCTCATAGCTAAAAATGCCAGAAAACATTTTAAATACAGCAACAGCCACTTTGCTTAAAGGATACCCGAACTGACATGTGACATGATGAGCTAGACATGTGTATGTACAGTGCCTAGCACACAGATATCTATGCTGTGTTCCTTTTTTTCTTTCTCTGTCTGAATGAGTTAAATATCAGGTATGTAAGTGGCTGACTCAGTCCTGACTCAGACAGGAAGTGACTACAGCGTGACCCTTGCTGATAAGAAATTCCAACTATAAAACACTTTCCTAGCAGAAAATGGCTTCTGAGAGCAAGAAAGAGATAAAAAGGGGAATTTGTTATCAGTGAGGGTCACACTGTAGTCCCGTCCTGTCTGAGTCAGGACTGAGTCAGTCACTTACATACCTGATATTTAACTCATTCAGACAGAGAAAGAAAAAAAGGAACACAGCATAGATATTTGTGTGCTAGGCACTGTACATACACATGTTCATCTCATTATGTCACATATCAGTTCGGGTATCCTTTAACCCCATATTTATTAGCAGACACTGGGTACAAGAGTAATGCAGGCCGCTATAGAGGGCTGGTTGGGGTGTGTGGACAAGTCCATCAAGATATTCAATGGTGTCTGAACTTGTTTGACAGTCTGGGAGAAAAGGAAACGCTCATGAGTGGTCATAAGCTGGCATTTGATTTTTTTTTTAACTAGGCTCAGTATATTAAAAGTGTAAGGGGTGTAGCTTAAAGTTAATCCTGAGATATACATTTTCTTTAAAACAAAAGGTGATTGCAAGTCATCACTTCCATCAAGCTCAAGCTAATAATGCCAACAAGTTTCAGAGAGCCAGCATACAATGAATGCCTTTGGAACAGTGGGTAGAGACAAAAAATTTAGTAGTTTTTGCCCTTGTTGACCAAACAAAAATCCAGAGCTGCTGTCTGATAATATCTCTGTAGCTTTCATTTTATAACTATTGCATATAGATGGCTCCTCAACTAGTATGTAATAAATTAGAGATCTAATAATATACAAATGTCCATGTGATAGTTGAAAATGTGACGTATGTGGCTATGCAGTAAGTGTTACACATTCCTGCTCCCCTTGCTCACTTGCACGAGTCAAAATGGATTTTAACATTTTCTTTTGTTAAAATGGCAATATTCAAAAGCATATTAATGTGATAAATATGTCATGCTTACCTTTTAATATGGCAGTAGAATAATTTAGAGAAAAAAACATAGTGATCAATTTTTGTTGACCTCCCAGTACCATTCTATAAATATTAAAAAAAAACAGCACTTTTTAGGCCTCACACTATATGACTGGAAGAAAAAATGGTGTGTAAACATACAGTAATGGGGTCAAGGCGCTATATATTTCAATGTATAATTTATTTCATAGTTTTCTGCTCCATTATTATGGTCTAAACTTTAAAAATAAATGTTGCTACCATATACACTTAAGGCTCTTGTGCATTAATACATTCTTGTTGTTAGCTAATCTAAAATTTGCTTTACAAGCAATAGACACACACTCATCTGCCTTCTGTAGTGATCCACCTTAGGAGGCAGGTAAGGCCTTGTTCATAATACATGCATTGTGAAAGAAAATTTTTATAACATGCTCATATTGCAAAGCATACACTGCATGTGTTAAATGCTTGTATTGTTTCATACCACAATGTTGTAGCGGTTAGCACTGTCTGCCTTGCAGCACTGGGTCCCCGGTTCAAATCCCAGCCAGGTCATCATCTGCAAGGAGTTTGTATGTTCTCCCCATGCCTGCATGGGTATCCTCCAGGCATTTCAATTTTCTCCCACACCTTTTCTCCCTGTACACAAACAACTGCAGATCCACTGAAAACTATGTCAAAGTTATCAAAGTTGCAGATGATACCACCATTGTGGGCCTCATCACCAATAACGATGAGCAGGCATACCGTCATCAGGTTGAGAGAATCTGCAACTGGTGCAAGGAGAACGGGCTGGGCCTCAATTCTGCAAAAACCGTTGAGATGATCATCGACTTTAGGAAGCGTGCACCCACACCACCCCCTATCCACATCGACGGCACGGAAGTCGCACGTGTCCCCTGCGCTCGTCTCCTGGGCACAACCATCTCCAACGATCTGAGGTGGAAGGCCAACACCACCTGCACCCAAAGGAAAGCCCAGCAGAGACTATTCTTCCTCGGCCAACTGAGGAAGTGCGTAATGGACCAGAAACCACTGACGAACTTCTACTCAGCCACCATCTAATCCGTCATCTGTTCTTCTATCCTTGTCTGGTACGCTGGCTCCTCTGCCAGCGACAGACACAAACTACAGAGAGTCATCAGATCAGCGGAAAGGATCATCGGAAAACCACTTCCCCCACTGGACCTACTCTACAACACCACACTGCGCTCCAGAGCCTTGCGGATAGCAAATGATGCTTCGCACCCAGGCTCCCGCTTTTTCTGTCGTCTCTGTTCAGGCCAGAGGTATCGGGCCATCTACACCAGGACCTCAAGACACAGGAACAGCTTCTTCCCCTCAGCTGTCAAATCACTGAACTCTCTGGACTCACTCCCATCCCCTACCACCAAAGGAAGAGCGGCCCCTCCTTAGGCCGCTGGCTTTACTAGCTGGAATAGTCTTTCTAAGCATGCCTGCACTGAAGTACTCTTCTTTTGGAAATGGTTGTTATCTAATTACTGTACCGTATTGTATTTGTTTTGATGTATTGCTATCTCTGGTGTGTGTCTTTTACTGTTTCTATGCCCTGCTTGTGCCAAGCCCAATTCCAGGCACGACCTAGTCGTGTTTGGCAAAAAATAAATTCTGATTCTGATTCTAAAACATACAGATAGGTAAATTTGCTTCCCCCTAAGACCTTAGACTATGATACATACATATGACTATGGTAGGGAATAGATTGTGAGCCCCTCTGAGGGACAGTTAAGTGACAAAACAATATATACCTTGTAAAGCGCTGGGGAAGATGACGGCGTTATATAAATTCTAAATAATAATAATTATAATAATAATTATAACTTAATACATTTTATACATGCATTATTAATAAATTCTGACATATCTGAAGGTTCACAGTGCCAACAGTGCGGATATCATGAAGCTTTACGATGTTGATCTCAAACAGCCAGTCAGGTGCTGAGAAAAAAGCATGTTTACTACACATTTCATCAATAGAGATCACTGGAATGCAAATAATGCAAATCTCACATGCAAATTGTATGTAGTTTGGAATGCTTCATTCTTCTTATTGCCACATTTCCAAGATAAATACTATCTGCGTACAAGAAGTGGTGGGGGCAAGTTCTTGGTGGTGGTAGCTCCAGGGCTTGCCTGCACTCCCCTATGGCGTTACATGTTAGTCTGGGGGCCCCGAGTAATGGCAGTGCTCAGGACCCCCGCCTGTCATGTGCAGGGGAGGACTGGCAGGGGGGGAAGGGGGGACATTTCCCCCCAGGCTGCCTCTCATTTAACAATTTAGGGCTGGTGCAGGGCCTGCTGCATTACAGTTTTTTGTAGGCAATGAAACACTAGGCTGGCTATGGGAAATAAAAGTGCAATTACATAGCAATTAGAGGAGGGGTAAGCTGGTAAGTGTACACAGCAAGATGCAGAGCAGAGACTTGCCTGAAGTGTCCGTAGAAAAAAAAATTCTGTCTGCTCTCTTACCATCATAGCTCCCAACTGTCCCGCTTTTGAAGGGACAGTTCCTCTTTGGACATAAGTGTGTGTGGCCATACATCTGTCGACTCGGCGATCAGCCAACTGTTTTGATAATTACTATCAAATTGGATGAAAATCAGTGTTGCCATAAGCATGCTCAATTGACGATTTGACTGATTTCAGGCAGAAATTGGTCGAATTTGATATGACAGGAAATCTCAGGCTGATGTGGCCGATCGGGTACACAGCTGTAATGGCGTGTGATAATCACGGATGACAAACATGGCGGAAAACACTGGATGTCTTCCCTCCAAATGTATTATGTGACCCCCAATGCCTGTGCAGTTATACTTTACCTGTCACGCTGTCCTGCAAGTTTCCTTGCTATATTTCCGCATTGGCGTCCTAAATGACTACCGGCATATAGCAAGTAGGGAACATGTATGACGCCATTTGGGCTGGGGCTGCCATTATAACGGGCCTCTAGGTTGTGTTTTCCCCCCAGGCCAAAAGGTCCCAGTCCTCCCCTGGTCATGTGTGCTAGTGTTTGCATATTTTAAACTTAATTTGCAGCCCCCTGTGCAGTTTAGTTAGGAAGGGGGTGGATGAGAGGGAGTTTCCTGCATACTGGTGCCCCCTGCTGGTCATATAGTCTTTGTCTATAAGCGACTGAAGCCCTCTACATCAATTGGCTGAATTGCTCAGCCTCTGCTTAATTAAGTACTGCAGACTAGGTGTAATGTATTTGCACTTCTTATTGGCTGACTGGCAGTCTGCAGACTATATAAGTGGCAGTGTAATGTGAATTGAACAGAGGCGCCAAAAGGATAAAAACACGATTTAAAATATTTAAAATTGCTTCGGAGGCAGTGGTGGACTTACCTCCCTCAAGCAGACACAAGGAGGCTGTGTAATTCAATAAAGGTAAATTTAATGGTACACTCCAGGGGTTAAGTACAACGCGTTTCGCAGGTCTATGCCCGCCTCATCAGGCAGTAAAAGTAGGAGCACACAGCTGGGAACAAAAAGCGCATATTGGTGTATGATCGGACAAGACGTGCTCAATACATAAATACATTGGTTGTGTGTATATATTACGGTTTAGAGAAATTGGAGTATGCGGGACAGGGGTATTCGTTACAAGAGGCGGGGAGGTGTTTGTTTATGCAGGGGCAGTGGGGGAGGGGGTTGGGGTGATGGGCAAGGGATGTACTGGGGTGAGGTGAAGTAATGGGAGTAGGAGGTGAAACTGAGTTGGTGGGTGTATAAAAGGCACTCAAGTGTTGTAATGATACTTCATCAATATGATGGTGGGGCAAGAGTATGATGGTGTATAGCACGTGAGTCAATGTTGAGGGGGGGGGGCAGGTGTGGGGAATATGCATAGGAGACGAGGCAGGACTGGTTAACGGCAGAAATCTGGATAAATAGAATACAAATGACTTACCAGCGTAATGTCAGAGATGCACCTGGCGCCTTTTTGCTCAGGTGCTTCTGACACGCTGTTTAAATATACCAGGACACGCCCCAAACTGCTTGTTAGCTGGGCGGGCAGTCGTGGTCACGCTGGGGGAGGATGCGATGCGACCTTCCTCGCGCGTCATCAAAGGGCGCCTACGTGTTGTGATGATGGTGGTGGTTCTAATGCGTTCCACCCTCTGTAATGGGGTCGGGGGTGCGTCACTTCCGTTGGAAGTGCTAAGGCGAGCTGGGGCAGTGTGAATGCGCATGTGCGTGGCACTCTGCGCCATACTGTGTGTGGGCAATTGCCAGGGAGAGTTTGTGTGTGTTACGGAGGGGCCAGGGGACGACGCATTAGGCTTAAAAGTTGTTTTTGTTGTTGCCCATAATCAAATAAAGTTAAAAATAATAAAGATGTTTACATTGGTGTGTGTTTTTTATTAACTTTGGTGATCCGGGATGTGTGTATTAGTGTATGTACGTTATTGTTGTGCACTGGTGACCTCCAGTGGACAGTGTTGGTAGTGTTTGGTGGAGAAAATGTATTTTCCTCAGAATATAGGCTGAATATCCAGAACAGAAAACATGAGTGTCTACATGAAAAATTACATACAAAATATGCGAACTTGAGAGAGATTTTCATAACGTGATGCCAGTATCGTGAGAGATCATAATAAAAAGAAAAACAGACATTTATACACCAGTACATTGCAAATGGGATCTGGTAATAGAGAGAACAAGGGAAAGAATACATACTGTTTCTATAGTGAGGGAATTAGCCCCAGTGTTCTATGAGGTTTCCCCATGTATTTGTCCTAAGGGGATCATGTTAAAGACAACGTATTAAGTTGGGCATCAGTGCATCTAGATCATTAAATAGTACGAATACGCCATATGAAGAAAACAATTTTTAAAGATAAAATTCATGCTAAAACAAGACATAATAATAAGAATAGTATAGTAAAACATTAAACGAAGATGGTTTACGAATCCATAAGACATGAGATAAAATAAATAAATAAACAAGGACGATAAAAGAGGCGACTAAGGGGTAAAAATGTGTTCAGAGATTATCAGTGGATTTTTTTTAATTGTTCATTAAGGCCCTCTGGCGTGAGGGTCTTTAGTATTTGTATCCAAAACATTTCCCTCGCCCTCAATTTTTCAAAAGCGTCGTGCTGTTGTTGAGTGATGCGGAAAAGAGTGGGGTCGCTATGGTGATGGGTGCCAAAGTGTTTTGATACGCTATGGAGTGGGAAGTTTTTGAGTATATTTCTTTTATGTTGTCCAATGCGGCTACGTGCTGGTTGGGTGGTCCGACCGACGTACTGAAGGTGACAGGGGCAGGTGATGATGTATATAACATATCTGGAAGTGCAGGTTATGTGGCTTTTGATAGGATATTGTAATTTGGTATTGTTGGATTGGAAGACTGTGGTGGTTTGTAGAAATGGGCAGGCCATGCATCTGGTATTATTGCATGGCGAGCATCCGGGTGTAAATTGGTTGTTTGTGTGATTGTCAGATGTGGGTATTCTCAATCGGCTGGGCGCTAGAAGATTTTTAAGGTTGGGTGCTCTTCTAAACGTGATGGCGGGAGTGTGCGGGATATTGGTCTGGAGATATGGGTCCTGCAGTAGGATTTCCCATCTATTCTTCAGAATTGAGCATATCTGTGGATGTAGAGCATTGAATTGTGTGATGAATCGCGGGCAATTATTGGTGGTAACCTGTTCAGAGTCTGGTGGTGGATTAGTGGTTTTTGGTTTTTTGGCTTTAAATATGGCGTCTTTGACGAGTTTTTTGGGGTATTTACGGGCCTGAAATTTGTTTGAAAGTATCTCGCATTGTGTGTTGTAATCAGTGGTGTCAGTGCAATTTTTGTAAATCCTTCTGAACTGGCTGTAGGGTGTAGGGATTGAAATACGTTTTGGTTTTAATGTGATTGGAATCAGTGAAGAGTGTTAGATCGAGGAATTCAATACTTATTGGATCGCATATTGAAGTGAACTGTTGTCCCACCAGGTTTGAATTTAAGTGGTTGAGAAAAAGGGGATGAGTTCAGTACTGCCATGCCAAATGAATATGAGGTGAATATGAGGTCATGAGGTCATCAATGTAGCGCTTATACAATATTATGTTATTGATGTAGGGGTTGTTGTTTTGCAGTTTGATTTGAAGTTCGAGGAGGCCCATGGACAGATTAGCGTAGGACGGAGCGAAGGACGACCCCATCGCTGTGCCGTTAGTTTGATGGTAAGTTTTTTCCATGAATGTGAAGAAATTGTTCTGTAGAATGAATTTGGTACAGTCGGTTAGGAATGTCTGTTGGCTGTGGGGCATTGCGGGGTTGGTGGATAAGAAATATTGAATTGCCAAAATTCCATATGAGTGAGGTATATTTGTGTATAGGGAAGTAACGTCACAGGTGAGCCAGAAGTAGTTTTCTTGCCAGGGGATGGGGCCTTTATTGAATTACACAGCCTCCTTGTGTCTGCTTGAGGGAGGTAAGTCCACCACTGCCTCCGAAGCAATTTTAAATATTTTAAATCGTGTTTTTATCCTTTTGGCGCCTCTGTTCAATTCACATTACATTGTACATCCACCCTTGGTGGAGGGGGATACCCCCCTTTTTCTTCACGTCTACAGAGAGCGACTTCTTAATCCTGAGTGGGGACAGGCTAATCTCCTCACCTGCCTATACGGTGGTTACCTGGAGGTAACCCTGGTTTGTGAGTATATATTTTACTCCTTCTCACTATACTAAATTGCCTAGACTTACTACACCATATTGGGCTCTCAGTTCTTTCCTTTTTTATATAAGTGGCAGAGTGCTGTCTGGGAGTGAGCATTTCCTTTTGTGTTTGGTAAGTTGAAGGAGTGGTAGGGGTTAGTTCCTGGTGGTGGCAGCTCCAGGGCTTGCCTGCACTCCCCTATAGTGTTACATGCTGGTCTGGGGGTCCCAAATAGTGGCAGTGCTCGGGATCCCCGCCTGTCATGTGCACTAGTGTTTGCATAAATACCATCTGCGTACAAGTCAGAATTATTGGCATCTCATTGACCATCTCTAGACAGCAAATTCAAACTTTCCACAGTGATGCCCACATCAGTAACCACCTGCACTGTGAGGAAATACTGGGATCTAACAGATATCTCTCAGGTCAAACCTCCCAATGTAAGTCCAATTTTTTGGGGGAATCAATCACAGTAACTTGGAAGCCATGCAAACACAAAGAGAACATATGAAGTCCAGGTAGAAAATGCTTTTGCTGGAATTTGATCCTGTGTTTTTAAGAGGGCTATTTATTATTTTTAGGAGAGAAGGGGGCCACTAACAAGTTGGGGGAGGGAGAGTGCCAATGACCAGCAGTGATGAGGAGGCAGAAAAGGGCTGATAACCAGCAACAATGGTAGTGGTGGTGGCACCTGGCTTGATGGGCAAGTCTTTAATGTTAACTACTTAACTCTATCTGGATGGATATATCTGTCCAGATAGACTACACTAACTCCCGCTGGCTCTGCGCGCGCCGTCTTCCGTTAGCCCAGAGATCAATGAATGGAAACACAGTTCCCATACATTGATCTAAGTCCCCCTATGAAAGACCAACGCCGTCTACAAGATGGCTCCGTCTTACACAAAGCCCCTACTGTCTCATCCACGCATTACTTCTGTTTTGCGTACTAATACCACGCATACGAAAGTGAGTCGTGAGGGCATCTTGTGGCCAAATAGTAAAATTACATCTGGAAATAAGAATTTCCAGATAATGATTTTTTTTTTACTTTTAAAATTAGCCCCTTACATCCCACACTCCCCAATAGCTACACAAATTTTGTAAAAAAATAAAAATAAAATATATACAATAAAAAAAATACATAAATAGTTACCTTAGGGACTGAACTTTTTAAATATGTATGCAGTAAGGTATATTACTGTTATTTTTTAAATTATAGGCTTGCAATAAGTGATGGATGCAAAACTGAAAAAATGCACCATTATTTCCAAATAAAATATTAGTGCCATACATTGTGATGTAATAATTATAATAATTTAAATGTAATAACGGGGCAAATGGGCAAATAACGGGACAAATGGGCAAATAAAATACGTGGGTTTTAATTACGGTAGCATGTATTGTTTTAAAACTATAATGGCCGAAAACTGAGAAATAATTTTTTTTTTTTCATTTTTTCATAATTTTCCTGTTAAAATTGATTTATAATAAAATAATTCTTAGCAAAATGTACAACCCAAAGAAAGCCTAAATAATGGTGGTGGGAAAAACAAGATATAGATCATTTCATTGTGATAAGCAGTGATAAAGTTATTGGCGACTGAATGGGAGGTGAAAGTTGCTTGGATGCATACGGTGAAAAACAACTGCTGAAGGCTGAAGTGGTTAATCACTGTTAAAAATAAAGGACAGCTGGCAACAAATGTTACAAAAATTCCAAAGAATGTATGTGATAACAAGATCACAAGAGTCTCAACCTGTTTAACCAGAAATCAGATATTTGGAGCACACTAAAAACCTTATTTATTAAACTGGCATACATCTGTGATGTTGTGATCATGTACAAGTGATAACTGCAGATTTACTAACAAACAGTAAGATCATGTAAACTGCATGTTCCGAAGACATAACAACAGAAGTTGTTTAGGGGATAATGTTAATGACTTACTGTACAAGATTTCTTGTACGGTTAGTCATTAAGGCTATTACCTAAACAACTTTTGTTGTTATGTCTTCGGATTCTCTCCAAGACTATTATTATTATTATTTATTGTATTTATAAAGAGCCAACATATTACGCAGCGCTGGACAATAAATATATACAATGATACAAGGATGACAGACATAACAAGGTTATACAACATAGAACAAAGTTATACATGCAAATTGTACAAAATACATGATCATGCAATATGGGCTGGTTAGGTAGGCCCAGTAATACAAGTACAGGCAGTCATAGGACAGGAGCACATGATCCTGTAGATTACACTAGGGAATGGAGGACCCTGCCAGAGGCTTACAATCTAAAGTGTGGGGTGGAAACACTAGGTGGGGCTTTTAAATATTCAGTAGAGAGTTACTGTGTGGTAGGAGGTGGGTAGGCCATCATAAAGAGGTGGGTTTTGATGGCTTGTTTGAATGTGTTGAAAGAGGGAGCAAGTCTGATGGGTGGTGGAAGGGCATTCCAGAGGGTGGGGGCAGCTCTTGAGAAATCCTGCAGGTGGGCATGGGAGTGTGAAATGCGTGGGGTGGTGAGGCAAAAGGTCAATGGAGGATCGGAGGGGCAACCTGGTGTATACCTGTGAACAAGCTCCGAGATGTAGGTAGGGCAGCTTTTGTGCACAGATTTATACGCCAGGCATAGAATCTTGAAAGTTATCCTGAAATGGATTCGGGAGCCAGTGCAGGGATTCACAAAGGGGAGACGTGGATGCGGAGCGGTGCGAAGAATGGATGAGTCTTGCAGCCGCGTTTATCACTGATTACAGGGGGGCAGTGCGTTTCAAGGGGAGGCCAGAAAGGAGGGAGTTACAGTAATCAAGGCGGGAGATGATGAGGGCATGGATGAGCAGTTGGGTTGTGTCCGGAGTTAAGAAGGGGCGGATCTTGGAGATATTACGGAGGTGGAAATTGCAGGCTCTGGTGATGTTTTTGATGTGTGGGATGAAGGAGAGTTCAGAGTCCAAGGTGACACCCAGACAGCGGGCCTGGGAGGTAGGGTGAATGGATGTGTTATCGATTGTCAGGTGGAAATCTGGGAGGGGTGCTTCAGGAACCAAGCAGACATCCAGGAGGAAATTGCTGAGAGACACGTGGAGACCTTGTTTATGGTGGTGGATGAGAGACCGGGGGTATGGAGGTAAATCTGAGTGTCATCGGCGTAGAGGTGATATTTGAAGCCCACGGAGGAGATAAGCTTGCCAATTGAGGAAGTGTATATGGAGAAAAGAAGGGGGCCCAGAACAGAGCCCTGGGGGAACCCAACTGAGAGAGGGGCAGGGGTTGAGGAGGAGCCATTGAAGGAAGTTGTGAAGTAGTGATTGGATAAGTAGGAGGAGATCCAGGTCAAGGCAAGACCATGGATGCCCATGGACTGTAGTGATTGGAGGAGGAGGGGGTGGTCAACTGTGTCAAATGCTGCGGAGAGATCAAGGAGGAGCAGGATGGAATAACTGCCTTTGGCCCTGGCAAGGGTAAGGTCGTTGACCACCTTGGTGAGGGTTGTTTCAGTTGAGTGTGCAGGTCGGAATCCAGACTGTAGGGGGTCAAGTAGGGTATTGGTGTTGATGTATTGGGTAATGCGTTGGTGGACTAGGCGTTCAAGGAGTTTAGAAGCATAGGGAAGGAGGGAGATTGGGCGGTAGTTTGAGGGTAGGGCTGGGTCGCGTGAGGCTTTTTTCAGCAGATGAAGTACATTGGCCTGTTTGAATGCTTTGGGGAAAGTGCCTGTGGAAAGGGAAAGATTGAACAAGGAGGTGAGGACTGGGGCCAGGTCAGGGAAGTGGGGACGAAGAGTATTTGTGGGTACAGGATCACAGGGGGAGGAGGAGGGGGGGGAAGCCGCTAGCAGCAGGCTGACTTCATCAATGGTGGCAGGAGCAAAAGAGGTGAGGGGTGGATGAGACAGGGGAGCAGATGGGAGGGAAGGCAAGGGGACCACCTGAGAGGCATTGTTGCAATTTTGGTGGTGAAGTGGTTGGCAAAGTCGTTGGCTGAGAGGGAGGAGCTGGGAGGGGGAGGAGTGGGGTTGAGGAGGGAGGGAGTTAAAGGTAGCAAAAAGCTGTCGAGGGTTTGAAGCTTGGGTTCCAATCAGTGATGCAAAGTACCTTTGTTTAACCTCAGAGAGGGCAGTGTGGAAGAGTAACAGCTTGGCCTTGTAATCTACGAAGTCAGAATTGAGACGCGATTTCCTTCATTTCCGTTCGACTGCTCTAGTTTCTTTCCTGAGGTTACGTGTGTGGGTGTTGTGCCAAGGTTGGGGGTTGGGGGGCTTGTTAGGGCGGAAGATTGAGGGGGCAGCTTGATTCAAAGCAGATGAGAGGGCAAGGTTATATTGTGCAGCCGCTTCATTGGGGCATGTTAGGGTGGGTAGATGGGAGGAGAGGGAGAGAAGAGGACTTGCTAGGACATTTGGGCTGAGATTACGGAGGTCTCTCTGCCATCAACCAGGCTGAGGGGTGGGGAGAGATGTTGTTGATGGGGAGATGGTGAAGGTGAGGGTGTGATGGTCGGAGATAGGGAAAGGTGCAATGTCCAGGTTACTGAGGGAGGTGGACTTTGAGAATATGAGGTCAAGAGTATGACCAGCGCGGTGGGTGGGGGAATTTGTGTGCTGAGAGAGACCAAGGGATTTGGTGAGGGAGACTAATACCGTACCACACACAGCTTGGTTAACTCTAGGTAAATATTGTTTTGGGGCTACAGCACTGTAATGTAAGAGTACTAATGGTTATATCAGCATGTCTAAATATTCAATTATGGTAAATTCAATACATTTATCTTTTATTTTTATTTTTAGTGGCCAGCAGATATTGCTCATTAGTATTCCCAACTATCGTATGCACACTCCGTATTATATTGCCTATATACTGTATCTGAGAAAGACTTTATCAGTCTTCTGTTTCTCAGGCCTTGTAAATTAAGTCCTACAAATATATATGTTGTACTGATTGATGACTACATTGAAAGATATTTATTTTTTCTGTTATTCAGTATCTCCACCAATTTATATTTTTAAAGGACGAATTGATCTTTCACCTGTAAACCCTTAATTAAAAGCAGAATTGTACAACGTCGGTGCGGTATTTTAATTTCATTAACACTTTCTCCAAGCTGCTTTATCTACTCATAAAAGCACACATACTGTGTTTTCCAGCCATCTATTCCTAAATGGAAAGTTCCAGTGGATTCTGACGCTCTGACCCTATAGGAAACTATGAAACAAACATACCACTTCATATGCACTATACAGTACATGTGACAAGCAGTCTTCAAATGTATTACAGTGTGTAAAGACTGAAAAATGTTATTGTCATGGAAAGCTGACACTATGTTGGTGTATTTTGACTGAGGCTGTCTATTTTCATTGCATGATATACTGTATAAACTCGGCTATAAGTCAAAAAACTTTGGACTGCCTCACAATGTAAAAGTGTAGGGGTCGCCTTATTCCTGAGTCAGTCTTAAATTTTTCCCCTTACAGCCTGGATGGGGGGCAGCCTGTCTCTCTCCTCCTCCCTGCAATGCCAAAGTGGACAGCATACTTTGATCCCTACCCCCTTCCCTATCACCCGAATGTCTCTTCCCCTGTACAATATGCAGAGCGAGCACCGTAGTCACTTTCCTTACCACTCAAAGGGGGTCTGTCTCTGGTCTATTGCGCTGTGTAATATGCAGAGTGAGCACCGCAGTCACTTACAAAGTCTACCCTGAGAGCCGCATCCTCTCATCTCCCTTCACGCCAGTCTGCATTCATTAGCATATCTCCGAGACTCCCGATGTCACATGACATGATGGCATTGGTAGACTCAGAGCTACGCTAATGCACGCAGGCTGGCATGAAGGGAGATGAGAGGACATGGCGCATGGCAATGGACTTTGTAAGTGACTGTGGAAGAGAATTTTAATTGGCTGTTGTAGGCTTTACTCACTTTCCTGAATATTAATCCCAGTGACTCAGTGACTAACTGTGTGATGTTTGAGAATCCTGCCATTAACAGTGTAAGAATGGCTGCAGTTTACATTTTACAAGCGAAAAATGTGTGTGTGTGTGTGTGTGTGTGTGTGTGTGTGTGTGGGGGGGGGGGGGGGGTTAGCTTTGTCCACATTTTTTACCTTGACACAATCACACAACCACCAAGTTTGCCAGCTTTGGGGTTCCTGACATCAATAATGTGTGAGTTAAAGCAGTTTATCAATCAAACAAATGTGATTGGCTGTTTGTGGCTCCACTCCTTTAGTGAATTTGAACCCCATTCACTCAATGACTGACTGTAGCAGCTTTGAGACCTCTGCCATTGACAGTGTGTAAGAAAAGCAGCAGTTTAGATATTACTCTTGAAAACCAATAGGTGAATTTTGATCGGTTGTTGTAGGCTCCACCCACATTCCTGAATATTATTTCCAGTCACCCAGTGACCAGATTTGAAAACACTTCGATTAACAGTCTAAGTGACCAGCTGTGCCAGGTTTGGGGACTCCAGCTTTATTATTGTGAGAATGGCAGCCTTTTACATTTTTTCTATTGACATGAATGGGTGAAATCCGATTGACATTTTGTGGTTCTGCCCAAGTGTGCGGGGGGTGGGGGGGGGGGGGCGTGAGACCCCCAGAACATATTTTCCAGGTAGTAAAGGATCTGTATAACAAGTTTTTGTTGAAATCTGCCAAGGCGTTTTTGAGCGATGGCGGCACATACAGAAACACACACACACATACACACAAACATCCGATTTTATATGTATAGATTAAACTGGTGTAAATCTGTGATCACGTAGAAATGGTGATTTCAGATTGACTGACAAACCAATAAATGTGCATGCCAATGTATGTGCACATACATTCTAATACCTGTGATGACACATCAGAAATTTAATAGGCCATCGCTATGTTATTTCAGATAGCAAATAATTTGCAATCACTCGGCTTGTTAAATCAGGTCTTCAGCATTGTAAGCAATGCCATTGCCATTACACTTTTGCTCAAATAGTTATATTTAAGTAAATGAACAAAACAAACAGTGGAGTGGAATATTTTAACGCTACGTATACCAATGTGTGAAGTTATCCTTTTGGTCACTCAGCTTTTTGGTCATGTTTTATTTCTTAATGACGATAGTTTTGAACTGAGATCACATTTGCCAAACACAACAAGAACGCTGATGGTAACCTCTGCTACTCATTCTAACACTGGTCCAGAAAGCTGAAACAATACAATTATTACCGTGGGGCTATTTTATTACAGCTGCAGAACATATTTAAAAGAAATTGCATGACTCCATTTAGAAGGGTCACAGGAGAACCAAAAACACAGGATGTAATGATGTGTTGAAATATGAAAACATTTATTCTCAGCTCTTTCTTTTTCTATTACCCCCCAGGAGTAATACTGTAATACAGTTATAAACTTAATGTCAAAGAAAAAATGTGCACACTAGAAGGGGAAGAGCATGAATTTACAGTGTGCAGTCATGCTATCATCCCCTTGATGTTCTCAGTGTGTGTTTGAATGTGGATACCAAACTGGAAAGTTTCCCATTACAAAGTACAGCTTAATAGTTATGCATATTGGAGTACTCCTGTGTTTATCTCAGCGTTAGCTCACTGAATCACAGTTGATTCTGGCATTGGCAGTTATAGCACAACTTCTTTGTGACTAAATGGATACATGCCAGTCATGTTATATAGAATCTGTATTTTGACATATTATCCCCTAAAGTCTATGTAAAAAAAAAAAAATGACACAACACAGATAGACCTGTCTAGTTCAGCAGTAAAATGCCATTTTGTTGGACCACTGGAGAGACGTGACAGAAGCTATGGAAATGCTGTTGCCGGGGCTGCAGTGTCCACTCTGAACCGGAAGCTGCGAAGGAAAGTAACAGGCAAAAACCCATTTCCTTCACTTTTTTGACACAGAACTTCAATGCTCTATAAGAATAGAGGCTGCTCTCAATAAAACATTTTTTGTTAGGCCACGTCTGAGGACCATGCTTGTTCCAAGTGGCACCACCTTACATACTAACACCACCGTTTGGCACTATAGTACCTCCTCCAGCTTGGGGCACTATATTGCATCGATAAAGGTCCATTGAGTTCCTTTGCGAAAAAGTAAATAAAATAATTGGTTCAATTAAAATAATTGGTGCTGTAGAAAGTGCTATATACAATTAAAATAAAACTAAACAAGCAAACAATCAAACTTTATTAGAGAAGGAAAGATTATCAGGGAGAGGAAAGATTGTACAATGGGCAAACACTGACAAAATCATTTTTATATAATTATTGTAAAAACGAAACACTTTTTTTTATTACATTATTTTCACTGGAGTTACTCTTTAACTGATGACAGTGCTCTGCATTTTGAACAAAGGATCTATTTAAGCAGACCTGACAGAAAACTTTGCTGTGAGGAAAACTTAAGGTGTCCATACATCAGGCAACTTGGCAGTCGATGAAAATTGTTGCCACCAAGAGCATGCCTAATCAATGATGCAATAAATCTTGGGCTAAAATTGGTCGCATGTATCGATCGGACATGCAGCAAAATCTCAGGCCAACGTGCTGGATTAGGTATGCGGCGGTAACACCCAGATGAGTGTCAAATGTGACGATACACCCCAGTTGTGTCCCCTCTAGTGTAAAATGTGCCCCCTTGGTGCCCATGCATGAATACTTTACCTGTCAGTTTCCGCCAATGTCTCCGTCCTCTTCCTCACACACATGCGCCCCACGTAGCTGCCAGCATAATGTGGCCGCATTTGTGACATCACACACACGCCCAAATGCAATACGCCGGCAACCATATGGCGCACATGTGTGTGAGGAACAGGACAGAGACAGCAGTGCACACCAACAGATAAAGTATTCATGAACAGGCACTGGGGAGGGGCAGATTTTGCACTAGGGGGGACAGCGTGGGGCCGGGGACGTGACGAGGTGATGGCACTGGCTGATTCATGAAAGATTTCATGCTGAAATCATCAGGAATCAGACTGTAGTTTATGGTGGCCACAGATCTCTCCCTGATCAGTTCCAATCAGAGAGATATCTGTCTCTTGGTCGATTGGACACCAAAATTGCTAGCTGTATGGGCACCTTTAGTGACTGCTTAAGCTCTGAAAAGCTTGCCAGCCACAGGAAACAATACAGAGAGATGGGCCTGTTGGCAATGTAGATTGATGCACACCAATGTGCATTGCTTTTTCACTGTTACTCATTCACGCAGAAGGCAGTGTGGCTTAGCAAGGAAACATTTTTATCTTGCCACATTTTGATAAAATTAATGGATGACTCCCATTCACTTGCATGGAAAGAGTCCATGCCTTAGCAGCTACCAGAAATGCTGAGAGGTGAGATTTTACCCTAAACCCCCCAAAATGTTAACTGATTGGTTACTCATTTTGCAGAAATAACATGGCGTTTAGGGTACACATCCGTAAATGTCAAAGTATGAGAGATAAATTATGTGTTGCTATGCCACAAAATTGAAGTAACACAGTCCTAAATAAGGAGAGAAGATGACTGAACGCAGTAGGTTACTACTACAACATCCAATTCATGTAAACCCATAATACATCAAGACCTTCGATACCTGATCAGCGACAGCACTAAACAGGACCAGGGATTCCTATGCTAGGAGAACATGGGCCCCCAAATGTATTTTTAAGTTGAATGCCAATTAACATAGAAAGATACATGTTTTTAGGAGATGCAAAAAAATCTGAGCTGCTGTGGGTTTAAAAGGCATTACTTTGATAAGGTGTGAAAATATCACCAAGGAGAAAACTTGAAGTGAATTAAATATGGGCCGTTGTCTGTAATACATTCTAATATTCTACACTAAAAATAGCAGAATTAATCTGTATACACAATATCGGGTATTTTTATACCCCTGGGTGGAACCATATACAGTACCAGGTGATCACAGCATTCATTATGATGCCTGTCATGCTACCAAAATTATGTTTTTTAGTGTCCCCTGCTTATTCTCAGCTGGTCATTAGCTACTGTTATGACCCAGGATCAGAGGCGGACATAGGCAGCCGCACAGGGGCCCCTTGTCTTCTAGGTCTCATGCAATTGCACCAGTTAGGGCCTGATTATCCTCTAGGCTTTTCCCCATGTATTTCTCTCTGAAACTCCAGAGAAACAATGATAATAAGTTGTGCCCCAGACATATACAAGTTTAAAATGTGTGCTACATTAATACAGTGCCTACAGGATGTGACCTAGGTTCATGTACTTTTATCTTATCAGCATTGTTTGGATCCAACCATGATCTGTTATGACCACGCCCACTCGCATGGGGACCGCTGCATTTATTTTGTATAGGGCCCCATCGTTGGCTTTGTCTTCCACTGCCCAGGATATTATGGGAAAGCCCAAACATTTCACTGAAAACATCACTTTTGTTTGGGGGAGAAGTTTTCCAAATGAGTGATTGATATTCATGACAAATTTAACTTTAACTTGAATACAAACATTACAACTACTTGCAAGTGAAGAGATTGTATTATAAAACCAAAGCAGAACATACAGTGTAAAGATTCCATAAGCAGCAGATGACTGAAATGATCACAAAGTGTAGTTGGAAATATATCAAGTCCCTGCAGGACACAAGTTAAAATGTAACAACTGTGATCAGTCTCTGTACTACATGAGTCGATGCCAGGCTATCACAGAAATAGGTGGAAAGATAATTTACTTGCTGTGTTTTGCATTTGCCATACGGTGTAACTCAATGCATTTAGTGTAATATGAAAGTAGGAGTATGTACACTGAGCTGTTAGCCACCTAATGCATTCTTACAGCCTTGGCAGTATAGTGAACCTCACTATGTATAGCAATACACCTGCAGCTGTGATTGGCATTACTGCCTTCAATGATGTGTTATATGGGCTGCTATAAAAGCAAAATAAACATAAAAACAGAATGAGACAAACAGATGATGATGTGCAGTCATGTTTGTCATATGTATTCTCCCTAACTGGCGTTTTCCTTACATAATCTTAATAAATATGGTAAGTAGATTTGTTGTTTTATTTTGGTTTGGTTTTTGTCCTGCTTGTGTACATTTCTTTAATCACTGTGGATGAGTTTTAGCTTCTTGCACCAACAAAAAGAGAGAAATCCCATGTCAACGTGTTTACAAGCTGATATAATATTCCCCCAACCTTCCTTTCTGGCATGATATAATATTCCCGAGCCTCCCCTCCTGCCATATCGACAGCCATGCAATCTAAAACAACTGATTGCCAGGAGCTCATTGAATAGGCCAGTGCATAATGGAACATTTCCCCGCCAGCCGAGAAGGTGTGGGACCCATACACATCTATTCTTCCGACAGGAGGACAGTACCAGGTTTACTGCAGGAGTACCAAAATACATGAAACCTTTTCCTGAGGATAAACCAATCTGGTATATCTGATCTTGCATGCCAAATACCCAACAGGTATGTGAGGGAAACAGGGCAAACTTTCATCGATGAATGAACACGTAAGGTTCATTATTAACAGTAATCAGGGTAATGTAACGTACACTTGCAAGGAAGTGTAAAAGGGTCCTGTTTTACCACAGCGTAGTGCAATGACAATGCAAGGTAATGAGGCCACACAGTTCTGATCCAGTTCTGTTTCATGCTTGAAGAAGAAACTGCATTTTGTGTCACTCCACAATGCAACATCCTACATGTTTTTTTTTCCAAATTCACCAAGACCTGCGGTAACATTTTGGTAATTTACCAAAAAACTGCATAACCATTCTCTAAGATCTTTACCCCATACTGTATCTCATTTGGTATTTTAAGGAATCATGCGGTACTTCATTCGGTATTTGATGCATTATTGCAATGCAAGGAAAATGAATGAAAGATGTGATACATATAACATTTCTTTTTATTATGCTGGCAAGTAAAGTCCAAGTTGCATAAAATTAACATAACATTTGTATCAGCTCAAAACCATAATTATGTTATAAACTATTTTTAATCACTACATAACAATATTGTGAAATATGTTTTTATTAGTAATGTTCTTATATTCCTGAATAGTTTTTACCTTTTCTCTGCTCTAAATCCTCTTGTCTATGACCTTATTGAATGGCTGTTTTTAGTTACTGACAGCTCTAGGCTGGATATAAATACCAAGCATCTCACTTGGTTTTACCGCATGCTTTTATGTTTGTGAATTGCCATTTAGTGAGGTATTTACCTTACAAGTCGGTAATTTACCTCACTAGTTGGTAATTTTAGTTTCCCATGCGGTAACAGCCTTAGAAAAGTGATATTTGGGGTAAACTAACATTTGGCAAAATGTTTGGTAAAATCAACTGCTTTTGGCTTTCCCTGATGCGGTAAGGCTTTGTGAACTGAGCTGTATCTGTCAACAAAGGCTGAGACTTAATGTCAAATATATTCTAAGCACTAGAGGATCAAATGACTGTTACGCAAAAGACAATCATTTTAATGTAGATGACCTAAAGTTGACATCTCAGTCTGCTTTTCTGTTGATCATTTTATATTTACTTATTTTAGCTTTTTTGCACAGCCTGAGTATTATCCTGACATTTTATGCTGACAGTATCCATCATGTTGATTTTAGGGGCAAAGCCTGTATTCAGGATTTAGCCCAGGGACTCTGAACAGCAGTGCGACATCCTGTCAACCATAGCCTCAGTGACCCATACTATGTTAGCTGTTAGGCTGTCACATATTCATGTGTTCATTCCTTTATTTTATGTGTCTAAGCTTTATTTGAAGTCAAAAGTTTTAAATGTAGACTTTGAATAGTTACTGGGAGCATACAGTTCTTTGTAAAGTCAGGTTACAGATATTACGCCTTTCAAGGGTCATTTTGAATGCTGAAAGCTACAGTGACTCAGGGTCAAGGCAATCCACTTTTCTTTTATGACTTTGTGTACTCACTATTTGCCACGTTTAATGAAATTACCAATTTATAAGTGCACAGAGGTGCTATTCATTTTAAGAAAAAAATAATTGAATAACCACAGTAGAATGCAATAAGTACATGAACAGAAGTAGGTAAAACAACAAGGTTTTTCTTATTTTGAAAGACTTCATTAAAAAAAAAAAAAACAGCATTTCAAAAATAATTGACCATGTTTTTTTTTATAATGCTTATTTTTAATCACACTCAGTACTAAAATTACAGAATGTATTTTTTATTATCAGATATATATCAAATATTACAGTTTCTTAAATTAATATTACTTTTTTCATATACACTGTCTGCAACAGATAAAGCTCTAAACAACTTTAAAAGCTCTTACACCAAATGTCCAAATGCTAATGTTATTTACGTGTGTGCAGGCAGTTTGCTTCTGTTTTTCCTCCTTCTGCCATCTGCATAGTGCAGATAATGAGAACACAGATAAGCTCTAACTAGGCTTGGTACTACATATACCCATGTTTATCTCATCACATCACATGTCAGTTCAGGTATGCTTTAAATTTATTGCCACCAGGTTGCCAGTCTTTCTTTGCAGCTTTGCCCCTCGCCATCACATTGTTCTTCCTGACGCCTATTTCGTGAACATAGTCAAGGGTGGAACAAAGCCTCAGAACTGCATTGTAGGTGTTCAGTAGAGGTGGTCAAAGAGATCAGAGATGTAGCAATATGGGGACCCGCCATTATAACCTTAGGTGGGTCAAAAGCTGTGTGTGTGGGGGGCAACTACTTACCTACCTTCCCTCCAAACAGCAGTCCATCCTCCAGGTCAGGTTTGGTAGCAGTCACACTTGTTATAGGTTTTGTGATCATGATGGTTACATTTGTTTTATGACTTCTGGCAGATGGGCCACTGGCTGTGGGTGTCACCAAGAGGAGACAAGGTAAGATGTGTAAATGTAGGGTGGCCCCAATCAAAGTTTTTATTGGGAAGGGGGAGGGGTCATGATTCATAGACACACTTCTGAATGAGATACAGATGATGTCAGAGTTTCCATTAAATTTGCATGAAAACTATCTAGTTGGACCAGATATATGCACTTACTGTCCATTGTGATTGGCCCAATTCAAAGCTGCATACAAACTTCATGAAGTTTCACCAGAATTATTTCCATCTCGCTAACCATCCCTAGTGTTCAGATGCTTCCCACTTAGCTCAGACCCTTTATGTCCGTGTGTGACTATGTGGCTTGGTTTACGTAAGGACCATTTAAAAAATGAAATCAAATGTTGTTAATGGGAATTTAATTAGAAACAGAGAATTACTTTGTTACTGCTAATGAGTTCCAACATGTTGTCAATAACATTTTGTGATATGCTGAAATTTAATTAAAGGCTATAAATAATAAAAACAGGCGGTGTGATGAGTAATGAGGAACAGGGGAGTTTTGGGGACTTGGGTTGAAAGTTCATTAGGTTTCTAGACGTGGAAATCAGAAATATTGAATCATGCATAATAATGGCTGAATGATGTATGTTGTCATTAACCAGGAGGAAATTCAGACTTTGATTAAACTTCTGACCATAGCCTGGAATCCATCACTTCACTACTCAATACAGAGCAGTTGGCAAGTTGTCTTTTAATTGTGGTTTCTCAGGTTCCACTTGTTGAATTGTGTATGTTTGGTAAGCAAAATGTATAATGAAAAATGAAAATAAAGCCTATGAGAACTGCTACCAGTTTTTCTTTAGTTTTAAATTTGTTTCATAGTTTAAAATGAAGCTGAATATAGTGGTTGTTTCTGGTGTGACACTGAATTAATACAAAGAGACTACTGCTTTTTCTGCTCATGTTTCATACTTGTCCGAAAGCAAAACACAGGGTCACTGCTTATTTAGGGGACAGCTGTTGCCGATAGTTCAAATATTGGTGATATCAATTTTCCAATACGCCACTATTGGCTCTCCAGACCTATACTTCACACCAAGCCCCCCCCCCCCATCTAACACTAACCTCCCTACCTACACCTAACACTAACCTCCCTACCTACACTTAACGGTAACTTCCCCTTCCTACACCTAGCACTAACCGCTTCCTAAACCTTAAAGTGAACCTCCAGACTAAAAATCTACTCAGCAGCACTGAAAAGGCGTGGTGTTTCTTTAACAGTTTCACAGCATCAAAACTTTGTTTTTCTTACATAAGCCTTATTTTTAGCTGTACAAAAGCTAAGCTCCGCCCCATC